>NC_042619.1:79021105-79337414 GCF_901001135.1 Rhinatrema bivittatum
TAGTGTTCTGATCCTTTGGGGTTTATTCTTCAGGAAACCAATTATGTCGGCCTTTTTTCTAACTATCATAGCAGAGGTCCAGGAAATGTTACTTCATCCACACACACATACCTCACCATCATGTTTTGGATGCTGCAGTGTAATATATTTTTCTGCGCTCTTTTCAATCCAGTGTCTTGGGTACTTCTGCTTTCTATTTATTTATTTATTTATTTATAGATTTTTCTATACCGGGGTACGTAAATAACATCACCTCGGTTTACATTCAAACAGTAATTCAGCATTGCGCTTTACAATATAACAAGGAAACTAAACGAAAAATACAGTATATAACTTTATATTAATAGAATATCAGCAATATATGAGAGATTGTGGCAGTTAGGAAGAGTAGTTGAGTAGTTATTCTAGTACATAGAATCCATTAGAAGGTCTTATGGTTGTAAATGCAGGAGATTTTGTACTTGATGCCTTCTTCCCTCTTCCCCCTCCCCCCCCAACCAATTAAAAGAAAACCACTTGTATAACTTCTACATATTTGAGTTTTGACTCGATACCTTTTAGATATCGAGTCTAGACTGCAAACCAACTCAGGGTATGCCTGAGAGCCGTTCTTACCCATTTCTCCCTACCTTTCTCACTTTAAAAAAAAAGGCACTTATCAAGCCCATCTTGAAGAAACCAGGCTCTGATCTAAAAATAGTTGACAAATATTTTCCATTCTCCAGCCTTCCCTTCTTGACTTAGCTAGTGGGAAAAAGTGGTTTACTTCCTACTCTTCAACTTCTTAAAAGAAGGCAACATAATGCAGAATTTCCATCCAGCTTCAGGAAACATAATGGAACAGAATCCATCCTTATAGCCATCACTGAGTATCCACCTACATGCAGACCAAAGTGGTGACTCTCAACAACTAGTAGATATTCCTGACGCTGTCTGCCAACAACTCTTGATTTGATATGAGACACTGGCATTGAAGGCACTGCCTTCAAATGGTTCAAATTGTTCCTATAGGAAAATACAATATATCACAAGGGCCAACAAACCATCCAATCTCACCTATTGAGTGCCCCAAGGCTTAGTCCTTTTCAATACTTATATTTGTTCCATCTGCAACCTCATTGAATCCTTCAACATTGAGTGCCGTTTATTTGCAGAAAAACATCCAACTCCCATAAAAATGAGATCAGATCAAATCTTATCCATTGCCAATCTCATTGATTGTCTCATAGTAGTAGCCCAATGGTTTAACAACCACAGACTCAAAATCTGCCAAATTTGAATGTTTCTTGCTTGGTCATCCCCCTTTAATCTTTATGTTCCCTGGCAGGAACCACCTTGCATCCCAAAGAGTCAGTATGAAACCTAGGGGTTCAACTTGATCAGAATCTCATGATAGAAATTTGTATCTCTAAGGTGGTAAGGACTTCCTTTATGCATCTGCGCCAGATTTTCTATCTATGCAACTACCTTGATAAACACAATCATGCTACTTTGATATAACATGCGTGAATCAATTATTGTAACCCTAATGGCATCTCACAATACAATCTGAAGCACATCCAGCTGGTACAAAATAACAGCTACTAGATTTTTGGTAGGGGCCAAAGCAACTGACCACATAACACCAGTACTACACTAACTGCACTGGCTCCTAGTCAAAAGCAAGGTACAATTCAAATCCCCCTGCTTCCTACAGCTTACATGAATAAACAAGCCCCTGAATATGTTTCTTTTCCCTACTCTCCCACCAGAGAGCCCCAGTCCTCTCACGGCTTTTCTCTCCTCCCCATCTCTAGTTTTGACTAGGCTATCCTATGAGACTTCCTGCCTTCGGTTGTTATGATCCATAAATCTGTAGTGAAATACCGCTACTCCTATGCCTTGAGCTGCATTACCTAATTTTCAGGTTAAAAACTAATGTATGGCTCTTCCCTTACAATCCCCTCAACAGAGAAATTCCTTCTTTCCAACTAGTATCATCAAGTAAGGAATGTTATACACTTTGGCCTTTCAGTACTATCCATTGTAAATTTGATTCAGGTTTGATTTTAAATGATCTTTGACCAATGTGTACCATAGCTTAGTTAAAATTTGTTTTGACTCATTGAAAAAGATGGAATTTTAGATATCTATAAATATTTTCCATTGTGTCAGGGGTACAGTTTTGTTTTGTTCCAATTAATGAAAGCCCATTTTTTTGAGCAATTGAAGTTCCTGAGCAGGGGTGGTTCTATAATGAGGCAGGGTGAGGTAGCTGCCTCAGGTGGCAAAATTTTGGAGCATCAAGTGCTGCCTCCCTTCCCCCAAATACTCCTGTAGTAGCCACCTCACCTTGCCACCAGACAAAATATTAAAAGATGAAAAAACTGCAGCGAAGCAGGAAAATGATGTGCTGGCGAGATTCTCACTCTCTGAAGGCTTGGAAGATCCTTGCAGCAGTACTAGAAAACAGGCCTGCTAGCGGAGTGTTTGAATCCTGACCTGTGGGGTTCCCATACTCCCCTAGTCGGAAGAAGAGCCATGCACGGTGCGGGAAAATGATCCTGCAGGGTTTCTACTCCCTGTGGGCTAGAAGACTAGCTATGTGGCAATGCCAAAAAATGCCAGGCTTGCAGGGTTCCCACACCCCATGGGCTGGAAGAAGAGTGCCTTGTCAATACTGGAAAATGAGCCCAGGAGGCTCTTCCGGTCCACTCTCTGTGGGCTGGAAGAACACAGCGGAGCCAGAAAATGACATGCCCCCACAGGGTTCGCACTCCCCATGGGCTGGAAGAAGAGGTCTGCATGGCGCCGGAAATTGATGCGCCTGTGGGCTGGAAGATAAGCTTCCTAGCAGCAGCAGCTTTGACCATATGCTGTTGGAGTTTCACACACTATCAGCAGAAAAAAAAAGATTGAAGGGAAAGAAGGGAAGGGTTGTGAGAGAGGTGGATAGGCAAAGCAAGCAAAGGGGGGTGTGAGTGAGATGGAGTCAAGGGACGAGAAGGAGCTGCGTATGAGAGGGGAGGAGGAAGTAGGTGAGAAAAGAAGAGGGGTGAGTTGAGAGAAGGTGGTGAGTAAGTGAGTTGGGGTGGGGGCATGAGTGAGAGGAGAGTAGAAGAGAGAGGATGGAAGGTAAGGAGGGGTAGGAGTCAAGAGAGTAGGAAAGGAAAGAGTGTGTGCGTGAGGTGAAAGAGTGACCCACTGGGCCCAAAGAACAAGGGGGCCACCGAAGAACCCATACCACCACGCTTGGAGTTAGAGGCCTGATGAGGCCAGAAGAGTGGTGTGACTGCTGCCTGAGAATGAGAAGGGGAGGTCCTGTGTGTGTGTGTGTGTACGAGAGAGCATGTATGATTCTGTGAGTTTGAGAGGGTATGCATGAGAACATGTGTTTTTGTGAGGGAGAATGAGCCTCTATATGTGAGAGCTTTGCTGTGTGTATAAAAGAAGGGAGTATGTAAGTGTGTATGTGAAAGAAAGAGGATGAAGTTTGTCCCAATCCACGACATCTCAAGATGACTAGAAATCAAAAGATCCCAGGTATAGAGAGCAAGTAAATATTCATATTTGTAGTTTTGTTGGGGGGTTTGTGTTTATTTTGAAATATTTTATTGGTTTGTGAGAACTTTTTAAATATTTTTTTAGTAATTATTGAATGTTTTTTGTCAGCTGTTTTGAATATTTATTCTTTCTATTAGAATAGTTTTACTATTATGATTGATGTGTTATATTTCTTGACTTTATTATTTTATAAGGAATCCTGGTGTTTGTTTTTCCATTGTTGCACTACATACAGAGTCTGGCTTCTTGTGATTTACAGTTCAGTTTGCATGTTTCTTGTTATGCTTTAATGGAGTCTTTATTCTGTATTTGAGAGTCCATTTGTGTTCTGCAGGCATGAGGTATTTTGCTGGCATGTAGTTTCTATCGGGCCGATACAGTAAAATCTCGAGAGCGGGCGAGCACCCGTTCTCCCAGCACACGCAAAGGACACTCTCCTGTGCTCGCGATACAGTAAAAAATGTATTTAAATTAGGCCCGGCGGTAAAAAGGCGCTAGGGACACTAGCGCGTCCCTAGTGCCTCTTTTCGGACAGGAGCGGCGGCTGTCAGCAGGTTTGACAGCCGACGCTCAATTTTGCCGGCGTCTGTTCTCGAGCCCGCTGACAGCCACGGGTTCGGAAACCGAACGCCGGCAAAATTGAGCATCTGGTTTTCAACCCGCGAGCTGCGGGCCTATTTCAATTTTTTTTTTTTTTTTTACTTTAAACTTTCGGGACCTCCGACTTAATATCGCCATGATATTAAGTCGGAGGGTGCACAGAAAAGCAGTTTTTACTTCTTTTCTGTGCACTTTCTCGGTGCCCGGAGAAATTAGCACCTACCTTTGGGTAGGTGCTAATTTCTGAAAGTAAAATGTGTGGCTTGGCTGCACATTTTACTTACTGAATCGCGCAGGAATACCTAATAGGGCCATCAACATGCATTTGCATGTTGCGGGCACTATTAGGTTCGGGGGGGTTGGACGCGCATTTTGGACGCGCTATTATCCCTTACTGAATAAGGGGTAAAGCTAGCGCATCGAAAACGCGTGTCCAAATGCCGGCTAACAGTGTGCTCCATCGGAGCGCACTGTACTGTATCGGCCTGTATGTAGGGATCTATAGTAACCTTACTTGTTCTGTTTCCTAATAGGAGTATTGGTGTTTTAGGGCATGGTATAATATTTGCAGTGCTGCCTTTTCATAGATAGTTAATGTTTGAGTGCTGGCAGTTAATGTTTTTGTAGGGGAGATTTACAAAATTGTAATTGTAATTTAGGTTACTCATGGCTTTCTGAGAGCCAAGCCCACATCAAAATACACTTTACAATAAGCCTAATACTATGAATTCCATTTAAAAATAACATACATATTGTTATTTTTTCCTCAGAAGATAATGAATGTCATTTTTCATGTAAAATCTATTTTAAATGCATAGTTTTTAATTGTGTGTTGTAAGGGCTAGGAACTGCTTTGCATGCTCAGTAAAGATCTGGGATTTTCCCAGAAATCCTTTGAAATCACAAGGCTAAGATTTGCCTAGGGCAACTAATACCCATGTACCAACCTGGAGAGAGTCCACCACACACAGACTCCACCATTCACTCAGCTCCCATTTCTTCAGGGGCCAAACGTGCAAATATGGGAAGCAGGTCATAAGGTTCCAAGGAGTGTGATAAAGAATTGCCAGCTTCCTAGAAATGTTATCACTGGCACTCTTTCTGCTGCTTTCTAGGAACTCTAATCTCTTCTGCAGCATTTCAGATCACTGAAAGAGCCAGATTCCAAGGGCCCTGCCCCCTCTTCCAGCCCTTTCAGAGGTTTGACCTGTGCCATTTGCCTTGAAGCTTCCCCTGTTCCTGATTTGAAAGATTGTGGGTTGTAGGTTTTGGTTGGCTTTTTTTGTGTGTGGCAATCATTGCAGCCTGAAAAGATAGCAAGACACACAAGACTAACTTGAATTAGAAGTGATATCTTACAAGAAGTTAATGCTATATAGCTAGCAGCTGGGATATATCTTTGGCAACATGGACCGAAATAATTAGGCAGACTGGGTAGGCTGTTTGATGTTTTTCTTTTGTCATTTGCTATGTTACCAGGGTAGGTTTGGGGAGCTTCAGGTTCTAGTAACTTATCCACCTTACCTGAGTTTCATTGTAATAGAGGGTTTTCGTCGTTTCTTCCTAAGTTTTTGATGGGTTTCTACTTTTATCAATCAGTTGTCCTTCCATCTTGTTTCCCAAAGCCACATGCCAATAAAAGTGTACAAGCCCTTTATGCTTCAGATTACAAGAGTCGTTGCCTACTATGTGGATCAGACTAAAGATGTTAGTCCTCGCAGCTTATTTTTTCCAACTAGGTTTGACCTTGGAAGGGCATGTAAGAGCCATGGCAGTATTTGTAGCTCATCAAAGATCAACATCTGTTTGGCATGTGAAATGAAGTTCAGTCCCCACATCCCATTACTGTATAGACAATGACTGTCAATGGAACAGCATATTTGGGCAGTACATTCTAAACTCATCCTCACCTGTAGAACTTATCTGTACAATTTGGGATTATTCTATTTATTTTTAAAGAGAAAGTTCTGACATGTAAAAATCGATATTGTTTCTTGCTGTTGAGGGTGGTGGTGATCACCCCTTTTTTTTCTTTGTCTAGGGAATCCCAGGTGTGTGATCTGCTTGTAACAGGCATTCTGATAAAGACAATTTACCAATCACAATCCTCCCCTACTAGAAAAGCTCAACAGCTTTATTATAAAACTGAGGAAGAGTATATAATAAATGTATTTATTTATATTCTGCCTTTTGGCATTCAGGTACTATAAGCGAGTGTTTTGGAACTGCTGTGCATGCTCAGTAAAGATCAGGGATTTTCCCAGAAATCTCTTGAAATCACATTTCTTGTCAGTGCTTTGAGGATGGTGTCAGCCTTGTGTGTATTAGGTTAACTGCTATCTTCATGGAGAACACCTATAAGAAAATTTGCTATTCAGGTCAAGTTACACCCTTGGAGAGCACTATTAGATGAGCAAAACAAAAGACTAGCCAGATCACCCTAAGGCTGCAATGCAAAAGTGCAGCAAAGGGCCACCAGTGCATGAATCCAAGGCTGTATGAGCAGGGCAAAGTGGCACCAACTTTGGTATGAATAGCTGAAGGCATCATGAAGGGAGAAGAAAGCACCAAAAGAGACTGACCCCCCCCTCCCCCTTCCTTCCCAAGGCAGTGATGGGAGGATCAAAAAAGTGACATGAAGACAAAGCATCATGAAAGACGCAAAGCAGATTCTTGAAAGGTTTTAATGATCCATGGTCAACAACAAACCTTTTCTGTTGGGAAAAAATCAGTAGAACTAGGGGTCACTATTTAAAACTCCAGGGAGGAAGACTCAGAACCAATGTCAGGAAGTATTTCTTCACAGAGAGGGTGGTGGATGCCTGGAATGCCCTTCCGGAGGAAGTGGTGAAGACTAAAACTGTGAAGGATTTCAAAGGGGCATGGGATAAACACTGTGGATCCATAAAGGCTAGAAGATGGGAATGAAGAGAAGAGCCATGGGGATGGCTTGCTGGAAAGGAGGCTACTATCTGATAATTACTACCCTTACTCAAGCCTTCACATGGTTAATGCAACTCCAACATTGCTCTCTGCTTCAACGGCAAGGGGAAATATGGAAAAGAGGATTTGCATTCAGATAACAACCAACAAAGACTGAACTACACCTTCTGGGTAAACAAGCGTGGGGGTAGCTTGCTTATTGTGGCGGTTACTACCTTAAACCAATTAAGCCTAATACTTCACTTTGAATGCATATACAGTGTTGCGCTCTGCTTCAACGGCAGGGAGAAATGTGGAAAAGAGGATTTACATTCAGACAACATCCAACAAGGCATGGATCTGTGCAGTCTGGGTAAACAAGCATCGGGGTAACTTGCTTGATGTGGCAGTTACTACCCGTAACCATTAAGCCTTATGCTCACCTTTGATGCAGCTACAACATTACTCTCTGCATCAATGGCAGGAGGTGGCAGGAAATTTGAATCAAACAGTTACCAACAAGGGCCTGAACTTGGTCGGTGAAACAGATAAGTATGGGAAAATAAGTATGGGAGCTTGCTGGGCAGACTGGATGGGCCGATTGGTCTTTTTCTGCCATTATTTCTGTTTCTATGTTTCTATTCTGTGATTCAGAGAATCCAGGACATAATTGTTCTGAATCAGTTTTTGCAAATACTGCCTCCATTATCTCAAGTAGTAATCTTGGAGGACTATGGTTCTGGGTGCTGCACTTCTGCAACCCTTGCCTTTTGATGTTGTATAATCCATCAAAGGCTAAATACCAGATGAGACCAATAATCATATGAGCCAAAAGAGAAAGAAGTAAATGTCAGCGAGCATGAAACAATTAAAAAATAGTGGGTAAAGCTTGTGTATAGAATTGGATAGCCATGGCAAGATCAAGAATTGGTAAGTAGCATAAAGGAAGAGAATTTGGAAAGCAGCAAGAAGACAGCTGGAGTAGTAGAGGAAGCATCCTAAGGTACCAAGGCTGGCTTGAAATGGCAGTGGCGATTATTAAAAACTGAAATGGTAGGAACAGAGCAACACAACAAAGCATAACCATAAAACCTAAGGACTGAGATGGGAGGAGGAAGAAGGGTAACAAAAACCCAAGAAGTAGTTCAGCAGACGTGCAAAATGACAGATGCCCAGAGCAAGAGCTGGCAAGTACTGTAAGGGAAGGGGATTTGAAGAGAACCTCAAAGACACCTGGAGTGAGGAATGCCCGGATCAGTAGGAAGAGTGTGGTTGTTCCTACTAATGGACTAATATATGCTTGTGCCATACTGCAAAGATTGAGCCATGCACATTTATACGCATAGCTGATACATTGAAACTGCGAATGGCTCATTAAATCAGTGATGTTTCAATCTGTAGTGTTTGCAGAGCTAATGCATGCAGATTGTGCGCTGAACCCAAGTATAGTGCAGGGAATCACAAACAGCATAGAGGCATCAAAGTCCCCAAGACATACATTATGGGAAATCACAAACATAGAGGCATCAAAGCCTCCAAAGCATGGATTGTGAAGAACTGCAAACAGCATAGAGGTGTCTGAATCCCCAAGTGTGGAGTGCGGTCCATCACAAACAGCACAGAGGCCTAGACAGGCCTTGAGAACAAAACAGAAAACCATAAAAGAGGTGGGATGGGAGGAGAAACTTGTATTTTTCTTTTCATATTTTTTTTCTGGGGACAAAACATTACAGTATAACCAACAATCCAGGGTGGGAAAACTAGTCTGAGATCCAAACCGCAAACACAGAGGCACCAAAACTCTCATGTTGGTACATAATAGATATGGAAGCTAGGCATATTAACAGCATAACACCCAAGGTGTTTTTTCAGGGGCAAAGCAGGTAGGCAGAATGGTAGCAGAAAGATCCCTAAGGTGATACACCTGGAGCATGGCAGCAGACATAATAGCAGGAAGATCTCTAAGGTGGTATATCAGGGATAGGTAGGCAGAGCAGTGGCAGCAAGACCCCTAACTTGATATGGCTGAGCCTTGGTGGTAAGAATATCAGCAAGACCCCTGTGGTTGTACAACCCCCTTCGTGATGAACTGCAGTCACCCCCCCCCCCCCCCCCCCCCCAAGAAAACCTTTCACTTCAGGAAATCATGTAGCAGTGATGACCTCAGCTCATCCCTCTCCCGCAATCTTGACAAACTTGACTGCACAGACACAAACACGGCTCTCGCATCATGGAATGATATCACCTCCACCTGGCAGATTCCCTATGCCCCTCATCACCAAAACCCTTAACCCTTCCACAAACACAAAAAAACCATGATACAACACCAATCTCAAAACCCTCAAACAGTCCCTCAGACACCTTGAAAAGAAATGGCACCAAGACCCATCCCCTTCCCTCCTGGCCAAGTACAAAACAGCCCTTCACAAATATCGGACCGACATCCTTAAAGCCAAAAAAACTTCTATGCCAAAAAAAATACACGACCTACAATTTAATACTAAAGCGCTGTTTTCCTACGTGGCTGAACTTTCCAAGCCTCCCTCTACCAGTCCGACTGACTCTGACACTCAAAACAAATGCGATAAACTTGCCCATCACTTCAATGATAGTCTCAAAACTCGTACAACTATTCCCTACCTCATCCCCACCACTCAATCCTCTTCCTTCCTCTACACTGACAATGCTCAGTTCCTTTGAAATGACATCATCAACAGAAATAGAAAATATACTCAAAAAATGAGACCCACCAGACACCCCTCTGACACACTTCCCACCAAATCCTTACTAATGATCCCCAACTGCATTGCGAAGCCCATTGCTGATTTCATAAACTCCTCACTCTCAACAGGAATCATCCCCGATCCTCTCAAACAAGCCACCGTCCCAACCCCTTCTCAAGAAACCCACCCTCGACCCCAATGACCTCACCAACTTCCGCCCCATCTCTAACCTCCCTTTTCTATCTAAAGTACTCGAAAAAACCATTAACACTCAACTCTCTGACCACCTCGAAAAACACAATATCCTATTCCCCTCTCAATTCGGATTCCGAAAGCTATACCACACTGAAACCCTCCTACTATCACTCTCCGACACCATTCTAAGAGGATTTGATAAAGGTCACTCCTACTTACTGGCACTTCTAGACATCTCAGCAGCCTTCGACACGGTTAACTATAACATACTCCTAGCACGCCTCAGCGAGATTGGAATCGCTGGCACCCCCCTCCAATGGTTCAAATCCTACCTCAATAACAGAATCTACAAAATAAACATTTACGACTATGAATCCAAACCTATCCACCTCTCCAGAGGCGTTCCACAAGGAATCCTCACTGTCGTCCACCTTATTCAACATCTGTCTACTTCCCCTCTGCCAGCTCCTCTCTGACCTGAACCTCACATACTTCATATATGCCGATGATGTTCAAATTCTCATCCCCATCTGACTCCCTGACCTCCACTATTCAAAGATAGGAAAACGCACGTTCATCCATCAACAGTCTCCTGACACCACTACACCTCGCCCTTAACACAGCTAAAACTGAACTTCTCATAATCACTCCCCCAAACCACTCCAAGACCACACCCTCCGCCAATGCTACCTTCTCGCTATCAGCCCGGGATCTTGGTGTCATAATAGACAATCGCCTTAACTTACAAAAATTCATTGGTTCAATCATGAAAGAGTGCTTCTTTAAGCTCAATACATTAAAAAAAACTTAGACCTCTCCTCCTCCATCTCAGTGACCTCCGGTCAGTCCTGCAAGGTACAGTAATGTCCAAAATAGACTACTGTAACTCCCTCCTTCTGGGCCTTCCCAAAGCCACATTCAAACCCCTCCAACTACTACAAAACTCAGCAGCGAGAATCCTCACTAACTCTCGCAAATTCAACCACATCACCCCCATACTCAAAAGCGTACACTGGCTCCCCATCCATCAACGCACAATTAAACTCTGGAATTTGTTGCCAGAGAATGTGGTTCGTGCAGTTAGTATAGCTGTGTTTAAAAAAGGATTGGATAAGTTCTTGGAGGAGAAGTCCATTACCTGCTATTAAGTTCACTTAGAGAATAGCCACTGCCACTAGCAATGGTTACATGGAATAGACTTAGTTTCTGGGTACTTGCCAGGTTCTTATGGCCTGGATTGGCCACTGTTGGAAACAGGATGCTGGGCTTGATGGACCCTTGGTCTGACCCAGTATGGCATTTTCTTATGTTCTTATGTTCTTATCAACGCATAACCTTCAAGACACTCACTTTATTACACAAAACCATTTACAACCAAGACATGCACTGGATGAAAGACAAAATCTGCTTCCACAACACAAATAGACCCACCAGAGCCTCCTACACATCCTATCTCATAAACAGCTCCACTTCAAGTCCACCAAGGAATGAGCTTTCTCCATTGCTGGCCCTCATGCCTGGAATACTCTGCCACCTGAAATCAGACTCAAGCAGTGTGCTCAAAACTTGGCTATTTAAACAAGCCTTCCTGTAACCTTTGCCACATACCACCCTGCTGCAGAACTCATATGTAGATACTAGATTCGCAAATCTGGATTCGCAAATACTGGACTTGCAAATGCCAGACTCTCAAACCTTGCTGTAGCTATTAACCTTTTATTTTGTATACCTGATACTGTGTTATGATGTTATACTCTTAAATATGCTGCTGTATTATTACCTCACAAGTTACCTCCCAATTTAAGTATGGAACTATTCTCCTGTAAATGTCTACTGTCTGTTAACAATATTTGTTACCGTAACCGCACATAACCACACAACAGCTATGTCAGCTGTTGTATATCTTTATCTGTCCCTTCGTTTTTAAGATCTATCCTCTTGCCTGCTACTCTTCTTCCTGTGCGCCTTTACTCTTGCACCTCCCCAGTTTTATGACCCTGTTTTTTGTAACTGCTATCTTCCTACTTCGTTATCCCTAGTTAATTGTAAACCGGCATGATATCTCTGATGGTCGGTATAGAAAAAAACCTGCAAACAACCAAACATCTGGGCAAGACTGGAGGGCAAAGCAGTGGCAACAAGACCCCCACGGTTGTATATCTGGGGCAAGGCATGTAGTCATAATAGCAAGACCCCCTAAGTTGGTACATTTGGGGCATGGCAGGTAGGCATAGTAGCAGCAAGACCCCTAAGTTGGTATATAAGGGGCATGGCAGGTAGGCAGAGTACAGCAAGGCTATCAAGGTGCTTTCAGTCATTTCACCACCTGCATAGAAACCCAAGCAAAGACAAATTGATTTTCAAAAAGACCAGCTTTTCCATCAATTCTGGTGTCAACCTTGAGCGTTGAAGGCTCATGAATGTTCCCTGCCATTGAGAAGGTGCGTTAAATGGGGATGCTGGTTGATGGACAGGAAAGATATTGTTGGCTAGGTCTGGCCAGATTGCAGACTTTTGTGCCTAATTTGCGACCACATCTGTGTTCTTGCCCTTGATGTGCTCTGCAAGATAATGTTTCACAGAGATTTCTGCTGTAGTCTCATTTGCTGTGGTAGAGCGAGAGTCTCTCTTGCTAGCTAATTTAACTATGGCCTGTGTTAGGAGAGATGTTTCTTTATGGGCAATATGAATTTTAGTATATTGACGTGGAGAGGAAGTGGTAGCAGACAGGGTGCATCTTGTGCTTGCACCACTTTCTGAGATGGCCACTCTTTCCTAGGCTACATCCTTACTGTGCCTCTGCCTCTGGTGCTCCTCTTCACATACCCTAACTAACAGCATCTTCTTCATGAATGTGAAATTCTGGGATTGGAGGGCAAGACTCCTTTTCACCCATGGATCACAAACTGTAGCAAGCATGTAAGAACATAAGAAAATGCCATACTGGGTCAGACCAAGGGTCCATCAAGCCCAGCATCCTGTTTCCAACAGTGGCCAATCCAGACCATAAGAACTTGGCAAGTACCCAAAAACTAAAGTTTATTCCATGTTACCATTGCTAATGGCAGTGGCTATTCTCTAAGTGAACTTAATAGCAGGTAATGGACTTCTTCTCCAAGAACTTATCCAATCCTTTTTTAAACACCGCTATACTAACTGCACTAACCACATTCTCTGGCAACAAATTCCAGAGTTTAATTGTGCGTTGAGTAAAAAAGAACTTTCTCCGATTAGTTTTAAATGTGCCCCATGCTAACTTCATGGAGTGCCCCCTAGTCTTTCTACTATCCGAAAGAGTAAATAACCGATTCACATCTACCCGTTCTAGACATCTCATGATTTTAAACACCTCTATCATATCCCCCCTCAGTCGTACATTTTGTTTCTGTGAAAGGTTTCAGTCTCTTGCACCTGCTGCTGCAAAGAGTCCAGAAACTGCCACACCTCTGCTTTCATTCTCTCTTGCTCATGTAAGCCCTCTAAATTTTCTTCCAGAAAATTTACAATAGGAATGACCCCACCCAGAGTGGCACTTCTGGAACTCAGATCCTCCATTGCATCGTTAAAGGGCTTCCAGATTTGTACCAGCTGCCTCAATACTACCCAGTCATGATGCTCCAGGGAATGAGCCAAACCTATCTCTATTTCCAGAGACAGATCATGAAAAGGGTGTCTGCTGCTCCACTAAACTCTGCCGCATTATATAGGTGGAATTCCAGTGGGTGCCAACATTTATTTATTTATTTATTGTTTTTGTTATACCGAGTTTCATGATAGTCATCACATCAACCCGGTTTACAAATAACAAGGAGTGTAAAGCATAACGTAACGTAAAAAACAATATTTTCAATAAGAACCTTGAACTTTAAATACAGTGAATCAGAAAAAGGGAGAGGGAAAGTTACAAAAAACAAGGAAAATAAACTTGGGATGGAAGGGGAGAAATTAAACAGCACAATATTTACATTTCAGCCTATTGATACATTAGAACAGCAAGTGAAAAAATAAGACTATAAAACGGTACATAGGTAATCAAATGAATAAATATGACACAGTTGTGAATGGTAATAGTATGATAAATATTCAGCAGGAATTAGTGAGAGAGGGTTTGAGGTTGGTTGATTCGTGTTTACATTCCATTATTGCATACGAGTTAGTGCTAGTGAGAGGAGGTTTTATTCAAGGCTTGGAAATGCTTTTTTGAAAAGCCAAGTTTTTAGTCTTTTCCTAAATGTTAAAGAGCATGGCTCTTGTCTCAAATCAGGTGGGATCGAGTTCCAGAGAGCTGGACCTGCTGATGAGAAGGCTCTGAGACTCAAGGATTTATGTTGGTAGGTTTTGGCCTTTGGAATTTGGAGTGACTCTTTGTAGTGTTCCCTGATAGGCCTGGCGGAGGTGAATTTTTTAAGTGGTATTTGTAGGTCGAGTTGTGTGTGTTGGTTGATAGTTTTGTAAATGATGTTAATGGTTTTGTACATGATTCTATAGTGGATCGGAAGCCAATGAAGGTTTTTGAGAATAGGTGAACTGTGGTCAATTTTCCTGGAATTTGTAAGGACTCTGGCTGCAGAGTTCTGAACCATTTGTAAAGGTTTGGTGTAAGAAGCTGGGAGGCCTAATAGTTATGAGTTGCAATAATCTAGTTTGGAAAAGATTATTGCTTGCAAGATTGTTCTGAAGTCCTGAGTGTGAAACAGCGGTTTTATTCTTTTCAGGATATGTAATTTGTAGAAGCAATCTTTGGTGGTTTGGTTAATGAATGTTTTGAGGTTGAGACGATTGTCTAGGATGGCTCCTAAGTCTCTTATGTGGGTTGTTTGAAGGAGTGTGGGTGGTTTAGGAAGTGTGTTATTGTTTTCCGGTGATATGAGCAGGAATTCTGTTTTCGAAGCATTGAGTACAAGGTTTAGACTGTTGAGGAGAAGTTTAATTTCTAATAGGCAACTGTCCCAGTATTCCATTGTTTTTGAGATTGATTCTTTTATAGGGATTACGATCTGTACGTCATCTGCAAAAAGGAAATGTTTCAGGCTTAATTTTGTAAGTAGTTGGCAGAGTGGTAGCAGGTAGACATTGAAAAGGGTGGGTGAAAGTGATGATCCTTGCGGCACTCCTCTATTAGAAGGGTGGTATTGGGATTCTTTATTATGAATTTTGACTCTGTATCCTCTGTTTTCTAGAAATGTTTTGAACCAGTTTAGTGTGGCACCTGTTAAACCAATGTTTGCCAGCTGTTTTAGAAGAAGGGCGTGGTTGACGGTGTCAAAGGCCGCCGAGAAGTCAAGGAGGATTAGTAAATATGCTTGGCCTTTATCAATACCAGAGAGTAGGTAGTCCATGAGTGAAATTAGTAGCGTTTCGGTGCTTGCGGCTTTGCGAAAACCATATTGGTTTGGGGACAGAATACTGTGGTCCTCTAGGTAGTTGGATAGTTGGGTGTTTACCAGTTTTTCCATGATTTTAGCTATAAATGGTAGGTTGGAAATAGGGCGGAAGTTGTTGGGATCACATGCATTTAGATTTGGTTTTTTTAGCAGTGGCTTGATTGAGGCAGTTTTTAGGTCATCTGGGTAGATGCCATGTGATAAGGAGCAGTTTATAATATCTGCTAGGGTTTTTGAATCAGATGCATCTTGAATCAGATGCTTAAGAAGCAACCCAAATTCTTCCTGTTTCTCATGGAGAGACTGGCCTCTCTTTACACTTTTATGGAAATGCCCTGTTATTTTCCTGTACCTCTCTCGGCTACTTCAGGAATAGATTCCCATTGTCTTTGGGCCCGGGCCCCAGTCCCAGGGCATCCGTCACTGCCAGGTGCAGTAAGTGTGCAAAGCAACAGATACCCTGAAAGTTGCCATCTTCTATTGCCTTTCCATATTTGCACTACTGTCTTTCGCAAAAATATCTGCCTGAAGACTCCTGACTCTCCAAGCTAGCTGCCAACCCTCCAGCATCTTTCTTATAGCTGATAGATAATTCCACGAGGTATGGGGGTCTTTCCATCTATTGAGTATATAGGGAAACCTACCTGCACCTGATGTTCTGTCCCCGCTAGAGCTGCTGATGCCTGCCCATGCCTCAGCCAGGATCCACCAGTGTGCTGTCAGGGAGAGGTAAGCATGCGTAATGTTCGTGCTGGTTCAAATATTATTGATGAAATGCACACATCCCCTCCCCCTTAACCAGCTGTGCCTGGATGCGCCTACAATACTGGTTGTACAGGGTGGGAATGAACATACTAAGTCCTGATAGCCTATGAGAGATATCTTTGTATCGAATAGGAGACATCTCTTGAAATCCAGCATTAAACTCTTTTGAAAACAAAACAATGAAAAATAGCTAAACCTTTTTTTTGGGGTGGGGGGGGGGCAGAGGCTCATGAAAAGCAAAATAAATTGAACTGAAAAAGGAAATAAACTAACTGAAAAATCTCAGCTCCTGAAACAGAGCCAAAAACATGTCTGCTCACACATTCAGAAGAAATTAAATGTTTTAAGAAGAATAGTTGGGCTTTATTTTAAACTTATTTTAAGTTTTTGTTTTTTTAGTTTAGTTTTTAACTGTTAGTATTTGACTATGTCTGTTCTCAATGTATTTTATTGTATTTCTGCTCTTTTTGTGCCCAGAGTTCCAGTTTGAGAGGGAGTTTTACAAATGGAAATAAAAACTGAGGAGAAACCTTGGTTTTTCTGAGCTTGAGACCTTTTCTCTCTCTGTGTTGTAAGATGGCATCACCCACTTGTGTGGAATTTATCCTGCTTTTCCACAAAGTAGTAAAGGGGCTCTTGGATAACTGGCATAATTGTTTAAACCAGGGGTGGATAAGCTTTTTTGTGCTGGGGAACACATTACAAGTTGTTGACTGCGCTGATGGGGTGAGCTGCCTGGAGCTCCTTGTCACAACAATCAAACTCCCAGCACTTACTAGAGGCATTTCAGCATCCAGCAGGCTTAAGCATCATTTTTAGCACCCGAGGAGCCTCTTCAGTCTTGGATCACAGCCTCTACCCAAAATCAGCAAACTTTTTAACCAAAGAAGTACAAGGCATTTTCCCGGCTAGCAGACTACCTCACCTCAGTCACAAATGAAGAACTCAGACAGACCCTCACCTAATAAGAATAAAAAGTCATGAAGTATAAATAGAAAAGTGCAGACAAAAAACTAAACTTGGAAACCACTACAAACCAGACTCATATACAGTGCAGTAATGCAAAAACATAAGGAAATAAAAAAAATATAAAATCAATCATGATAGTAAACTATACTAAAAAATGTCTAAACAGATGAATAAAACACCTAATAATTAAGAACAAGGATAAATAAACATTAAACATTCCTCAAAAATCTATTAAATATTTCAAAATAGACATATCAATACCCAATAATTTAAAACTAATAAGGATAAAAATTTCCCTCTCTCCATGCCTATGAACTTTTGATTTCCAGTCACCCTGAGATTGTAGTGGATTAATGGAGGGGAGGTGGGAGGAACACAGACTTTCTCCTTGCTGTTTATGAAACACCCACGCGCCAAACCCTTCTTCCCATCTTCCACTTCCTTCTTTCTCATCCCTCTCATTCAACTTTGTCATTCACTCCCCCTCCAGTCACACCCTCAATCACTCACCTTCCTACTCAGCCCCCTTCTCTTCTGTCACCCTTTCTCTCTCACCCTCTTCCCTTCCCTCTGTCATTCACTCCCCTCTCCTCTTTACTCACCTCCCACTCAATCCTCTACCCTTCCTTCATTCTTACCCCTTCCCTCTCTCTCACCCCTCCTTTCCACTCCCTTCCCTCTGTCACGCACCCTCCTTCCCACTCACTATGCTTCCCTCTGTCATGCTCCCCACTCACTTTCCTCTGTCGTGCTCTCCTTCCCACTTATTTCTTTCCTTTTCAATTGCTCTCCCTCCTTCCCACTCCTTTTCCTCTGTCACATAACCCCCTCCCCTCATTTACTCTTTTACCTAGACTCTCACATAACCTCTCACTCCCCACCCTTACTTCCTCTCCTTCTCAGCCCGCCATGTTTTTAGTCTTCCTGGTAGGTAGGTGCTGGAAACATGCTGGCAGGCCAACTTCAGGCCTGCTGCCATGCAGGGCTGTCTCTTGTTGGCCAGCACGTTCACTCTATGGTGCTACAAGGATTGTTCTTGTTGGCGCATTGGTGGGGAGGGGTGGGAAACCCGCTAGAGCTTCATGCTGCGGTGCAGGTAATCTTGCTGGTGTGGAGGGTAGGAACACCACCAGCATGTCACTTGCACCACGGTGCTGGTCGTCTTCTTGCTGGTGGGGGTGTGAAACCTGTCAACGTGTCACTCAGTGTGCCGCAGTGCTGGTTGTCTTTTTGCTGGCAGGAGTGGAAACCCCACCAGCATGTCACTCAATGCGCCAAAGTGCTGGTCATCTTGCTAGTGAGTGCTGGGTATTCCAATATTGTGTCATTCAATAGCGCATACGCTTTGACCTTACTGAGATTAGTCAGGACCCGATATCGCACAAGCTGCACATGATATACATTTTAGGAGAGAGAGGTGGGCCAGAAGAAATATGGTGATGTGCTGGATTTGGTCCATGGGCTATAGTTTGCCATCCTCTGGATTAAATTGTAAACCCTATTCCTCATGAATGCCAGATAAGAGGTTTTTCTCTATTTTGATTATGTGAGTTTGAGAATTTTAGCTTTTTATTTGCATGTGTTAAATCGTTTTTAACATTTTAGATGTAATTGACATCAGATGTGTTGAAATGCCTTATGCATGTTTGCCTTAGTTCTTGCAGGACTTAGCAAAAAAAAATGTTTAATAAAATTTGCCATATTTGACCTATTTTGCCTTACAGTCATGCCCTATCCTGTTTGTCTTCCCGAAATTTATAATACAAAGTTCCCTGTACGTACTAGGATCAGTCCAGACGGTGGGTTATGTCCCCCGTCCAGCAGATGGAGTCAGAGCAAACTTCTGAGGGTGCTGGCATATAAGCTGGTGCAACCCTCCTAATCCTCAGTATCTCTCTGACTCCAGCAGATGTGAGGAGGGGAACCCGTTGCTTCCCCTGGCTAGTGGCTTGTTCCACGGTTTTTTTTCTCTTTTCATATTTCTTTTAGGTTGGATCAAGCAGTACAAAAAAAAAAAAAAAAAAAAAATTGTTATTTCTTCTTGGGAGTTTTTTAGTAGTGAGGAGGTTTGGGCTTGCCGTACCAACTCTTGCTAGCTGGACTGCCTCTGTGGTGCCTTCCTCAGTTCTCCTCTCACTCTCTCTCTCTGTCTTTCCCTTCACTTTTCAGTGCGTTGGGGGGAAAGTTTGGTAAGTTGTATTTTTTCTTTACAGCTTCGCAAGCCGTACGGAGGTGGAAGCTGGTGGGGCCAGCCTCTCCCCTACCCTGAGCCGCGGTTTCCCTCCCCTCTCGCGGCCCCGCGACGCGCCAATTCCCCGGGGTCGCAGCGCCAGGGAGGTCCCTTTCCCCTGCCGCTCCTGGGGGGAGGACAAGAGTAGAGCGAGGCGAGGCAGGCCTGCTCCTCCCGCGGCGCGACTCTCGACTTCGCTCCAACACCTCGGCCCCGCCCGAGCTCAACGCGATGCAGCGTTCGCGCTGTCCTTCCTGCGGCGGCCCGGGACAGGGCGGATCGCGAGATGGTCCGTGCGGCCGGTGTCTCCCTGGGGGGGAGATGAGCGCCGCTCCCCCGACGATTTCGCCGCCGCGCTCGGAGCGCCGCGCTCCTCGGGGAGGTGCCCCGCCCCCTCCTTTGGCGGGAGCGGCGGCCATCTTAGAGCTGGAGAGCAGCGTGGGATCCGAACCTGAGGAGACTCCGGAGGATTTCTCGTCGTTAGTACCGCTGGTTCCAGACCCGGGTCCTCTCCCCTCCACCAGCGGACTTTCCAGGGACCCTCTCTCCTCCCCTCCCTCGGGGCCGCCAAGTTTTTCGGCCGACTTTGTGGTGCTCATGCACCAGGCCTATCTCCAAAGCCTGAACCCTGCGGGGGGCGGGTTGGCTGCAGTTCCCCCTCCGGCCAAGTCCCCTAGAATTACTGGGACTGCGGCTGCGGTACTGGGGAGCGCGGGGGGGGGGGGGTCCCAGGATGCCCTTGGCCCTTCCGTCGTCCCTGGGAGGGACGTCTCCTCTGCCGGACCCAGGGGGGGACCCGGCACCTCAGGGGGACGATGAAACGACTTCGGCGGTCCACCTGGAATGTGATGACCCTCGGGTGCTCCGGATCTTTCGTAAGGAGGAATTGGCGGAGCTCATTCCCCATGTTCTTCAGGAGTTGGACCTTGACCCTCCTGTTGAGCCCCCGGCTCCTCCAGCTCCCTCCGTAGCTTCCGCCACGAAGAAAGGGGATCCCGTGCTGGCGGGCTTGCGCCCACTGGCTAAGACCTTTCCTATTCATGATTCGTTTCTCCAGCTGCTAGTGCGGGAATGGGACACCCCGGAGGCGTCCCTCCGGGTCGGCAGGGCTATGGACAAGCTCTATCCTCTTCCTGGAGACTTTCTGGACCTCCTTAAGGTCCCCAAGGTTGACTCAGCGGTGTCCGCTGTCACGAAGAGAACCACGATCCCGGTCACAGGGGGTACAGCTCTTCGAGACCTGCAGGACAGGAAGTTGGAGGTCGCCCTGAAGAAGATTTTTGAGGTCTCGGCACTGGGGGTCCGAGCAGCCATCTGTGGTTCCCTAACTCAGAGAGCCGGGCTCCGATGGGTCCAACAACTCCTCACCTCGCAGCAGTTGCCACCGGAGGAGGCGGCGCAGGCGGACCGGCTGGAGGCGGTCATAGCCTATGGAGCGGATGCGTTGCACGACTTATTGAGGGTTCTGGCGAGAACCATGGTGTCCGCAGTCTCCGCCAGACGACTTCTGTGGCTGCGCAACTGGGCGGCGGACCCTTCCTCCAAATCTAGTCTTGGGGCGCTACCCTTTAAGGGTAGATTTCTTTTTGGCGAGGATCTCGACCAGATTATCAAATCCCTGGGTGAGAATTCGGTCCATCGGTTGCCCGAAGATCGCCAGAGGTCCTACCGACCATCTTCCTCGAGCTCCAGGAACCGCGCCCGCCCTCAGCGGCGTTACCGGGGAGCTAGGCAACAGGGACCCAGGACGCCATCCGGGAGATCTCAGTCTTGGACCCGGCCCTTTCGGGGTCGTAGACCGGCCAGGGACTCCTCGGCTCCGGGAGCCTCTGGTAAACCGTCCCAATGATGCCAGGCCCGTCCACTCCTCGCTACCCCGGATTGGAGGTCGCATCGCCCTGTTTTACGAGGAGTGGACCAACATCACAACGGACCAGTGGGTCCTGGACATCCTAAGACAGGGCTACGCATTGGAATTTGTCCGGCATCCCAGGGACAGGTTCATCTTCTCTCCCTGCGGGTCAGGCTCCAAGCGCCTGGGAATCCAGCGCACGCTAGACAGGCTCCTGGACTTGGGAGCCATTGCGCCCGTCCCCTCAGGAGAGGTGGGCTCGGGGCATTATTCCATTTACTTCGTGGTCCCCAAGAAAGACGGTTCCTTCCGTCCTATTCTAGACCTCAAGGAAGTCAACAAGGTGCTTCGGGTCTCCAGGTTCCGCATGGAAACACTCCGCTCTGTTATCGCGGCGGTGCATCAGGGAGAGTTCCTGGCCTCTCTCGATCTAACGGAGGCCTATCTGCATATTCCAATTCAGACAGCCCATTGGCGGTTTCTTCGCTTCAAGATTTTGGGTCGACACTTCCAGTTCCAAGCTCTGCCCTTCGGATTGGCAACCGCGCCCAGGACTTTTACCAAGGTCATGGTGGTGGTGGCAGCCGCACTCAGGAGGGAAGGAATCCTGGTCCATCCTTACTTGGACGATTGGCTCATCCGGGCGAAGACTCTTCCGCAGGGTCGGTCGGCGGTCGACAGGGTGGTGTCCTTCCTTCAGTCTCTCGGCTGGGTGGTGAACTTCAGCAAGAGCAGCCTGCTGCCCTCCCAGCAATTGGATTTTCTGGGGGCACACTTCGACACGGTGCAGGGAAAGGTCTTCCTGCGCCCAGACAAGGCGCAATCCTTGCGAGATCAGATCGTTCGATTTGCCTCTCTCCCTGTGCACACGGCACGGGACTACCTCCAGCTCCTGGGATCAATGGCCTTTGCGATAAATCTCGTGCCCTGGTCCTTTGCTCACCTGAGACCTCTGCAAATGTCTCTGCTATCGAGGTGGAAGCCTGTGTCTCAGGATTATCAGGCGATCATCCCTCTCTCTCCAACCGCCAGGTACAGCTTGAAGTGGTGGTTGGATCCAAAGCACTTGGCCCAGGGTTGCCCGCTGGAGACCCCGGACTGGATAGTAGTCACTACCGATGCCAGCCTGTCCGGTTGGGGGGCAGTCTGCCTCAGGAGCTCCGCTCAGGGTCAGTGGACAAAGGAACAGACGACCTGGCCGATCAACCGCCTAGAGACCAGAGCGGTGCGTCTGGCGCTTATGCATTTTCTGCCCTCGATCAGGGGTCGGTCGGTCCGCGTTCTCTCGGACAATGCGACTACAGTGGCTTACATCAATCGGCAAGGGGGCACCAGGAGTCGTCAGGTAGCCCTCGAAGCGGCTCGGCTGATGTCTTGGGCGGAACGGTTCCTCGTTCATCTGGCGGCCTCGCACATTGCCGGGGCGGACAATATTCAAGCGGATTACTTGAGTCGTCAGGCCCTGGACCCCGGAGAGTGGACTCTCTCCGACGAGGCGATGGCCCTCATCGTACGGCGCTGGGGGATTCCCGCCATGGATCTCATGGCAACCGCCGCCAACACCAAAGCCCCACGGTTCTTCAGCCACAGAAGGGAGCGCGGCGCGGAAGGGGTGGACGCCCTGGTTCTTCCGTGGCCGTCACAAATTCTCCTCTACGTTTTTCCCCCTTGGCCTCTGGTGGGCAAGGTGCTGCGGCGGATAGAGTTGCATCAAGGATCGGTAATCCTGGTAGCTCCGGAATGGCCGCGTCGGCCGTGGTTCGCAGATCTACTCAACATTGCGGTAGACGGTCCTCTTCGGCTCGTCCACCTCCCTCGTCTTCTCCATCAGGGTCCGGTATTTTCGGATCAGGCGGAACACTTCTGTCTTGCGGCCTGGCTTTTGAAAGGAGGAGTCTCCTGCGGGAGGGCTACGCAGTCTCCGTGGTAGACACTCTCCTCAGAGCGCGGAAGACCTCGACCTCGGTCGCCTATGTGCGGGTGTGGAAGGTCTTCGAGGTATGGTGTTCTACACGGGGTGCCCATGCAACAGCGGCCTCGCGGCAGCAGATCCTGGAGTTCCTTCAAGAGGGGCTGGAGAAGGGTCTTTCCTACAATTCTCTGCGGGTACAGGTGTCGGCGTTGGCCTCGCTGGCTCGCTCTTCGGGAAGGCCCGATCCCTCGTCTCATCCAGATATTTCCCGGTTCCTGAGGGGAGTTAAGCATCTGCGGCCACCGGTACGTCAGCTTTGTCCTTCCTGGAATCTTAATCTGGTGTTGCGGGCTCTAGCAGAATCTCCTTTCGAGCCCCTGCGTCAGTGCTCCCTCAAGGATATCACTCTGAAGACGATTTTCTTGGTGGCCATAGCCTCGGCGAGGCGCATCTCAGAGCTCCAAGCTCTCTCCTGCAGGGAACCTTTCCTTCGTTTCTCAGATTCGGGTGTTTTCGTCCGAACGGTGCCTTCGTTCCTGCCCAAGGTGGTTTCGGCGTTTCACTTGAACCAGGTAGTGGAACTTCCGTCCTTCCCACCGGACGCCCCTCAATCTCTCAGGCGCCTAGACGTGAAGCGAGTTCTCTTGCGTTATTTGGAAGTGACGAATGAATTTCGACTCTCCGATCATCTTTTTGTCCTCTGGTCCGGGACTAGAAAGGGCCAACAGGCGACGAAGACCACCATTGCGCGCTGGCTCAAGGAAGCGGTGGCTTCAGCGTACATCGGCTCCGGAAAGGTTCCTCCGATAGGAATCAAGGCTCATTCTCTGAGAGCCCAGGCCACTTCCTATGCGGAGTCGCAGCACGTCTCCGTTCAGGAAATCTGTAGGGCAGCGACCTGGAAATCCTTACATACGTTTTCCAGACACTACCGGCTCCACTTGCCGGAAGCGGAATCGGGCTCCTTCGGGGACAGGGTTATCCGAGCAGGGTTCTCAGGGACCCACCCGGTTTAGGGACGCTTTGGTACATCCCACCGTCTGGACTGATCCTAGTACGTACAGGGAAAAGAAAATTATTTCTTACCTGCTAATTTTCGTTCCTGTAGTACTTAGGATCAGTCCAGACGCCCGCCCTGGTCGTGATTGGTTCTGGGGGTTTACCTGCTCGAATCCGCTTGCTCCTGTCCTATTGCTTAGCCTCCTTCTTTGGGGGCTTTCTGTCTGCGTGTGTTGTTTCTGTTGTCAGTTCTTTTGGCAAGTTGTTCTGCTTCACTGTTTTTTACCGTTATTACAGTTGCCTTTCTGGCTATGCTTGATCCTTCCTCCTCGGTCTATCCAGTTTTCTGTCATGGCTTTGATATTCTCGATACTGAGGATTAGGAGGGTTGCACCAGCTTATATGCCAGCACCCTCAGAAGTTTGCTCTGACTCCATCTGCTGGACGGGGGACATAACCCACCGTCTGGACTGATCCTAAGTACTACAGGAACGAAAATTAGCAGGTAAGAAATAATTTTCTTTTAGCCTGTAACAAGGGTGTCTAAACCCCTCTATCCCAATCTCCCAAGAGCTCAGGGATCTGCATTGTAGAATGTGCTTCTCTTGATTTACTCATCACTCTCATAGTGGCAGTAGTTATGGGCTGCTTCACATTTTGACCCAGATACGTTTTAAAATGAATGGTGCTGCTGAGCTTGTGCCATTTTGACAGTGATGCGCAAGATGGCAGAAATAGCAAATTTGCTTCTGCCTATTGAGAGGTACAGGGTTTTGGGGAGGTTTGAATGGGTTTCTTGAAGGCCTTGTGTTGAGGAATGGCCGGAGGAGTTGACATCTGATTGGGCTTGTTGGGTGAGGGAGAGGAGAGATCTTGGCCTGGGCATACTTGTTTACAGGTGGGGGATTTGCAGAGTAGTTAATGTAGTGTAATGATAGAGGTGCTTAAAATCATGAGAGGTCTAGAATGGGTAGATGTGAATCTGTTATTTACTCTTTCGGATAGTAGAAAGACTAGGGGGCACTCCATGAAGTTAGCATGGGGCACGTTTAAAACTAATCTGAGAAAGTTCTTTTTTACTCAACACACAATTAAACTCTGAAATTTGTTGCCAGAGGATGTGGTTAGTGCAGTTAGTATAGCTGTGTTTAAAAAAGGATTGGATAAGTTCTTGGAGGAGAAGTCCATTACCTGCTATTAAGTTCACTTAGAGAATAGCCACTGCCATTAGCAATCGTAACATGGAATAGACTTAGTTTTTGGGTACTTGCCAGGTTCTTATGGCCTGGATTGGCCATTGTTGGAAACAGGATGCTGGGCTTGATGGACCCTTGGTCTGACCCAGTATGGCATTTTCTTATGTTCTTAGTGACTTGTGATGCAGGGCTAACCTGCTAAGACTTTCACCTTCCTCTCTGCCAGCACACTTAATGTTTTCTTGTTTTTGAACCACAAGGCAGCAGCATATTTTCTGGTACATTACCAACTAAGTATAAACCAGAGTATATTTGGTTTAATAAAAAAGCACATCTACAAGTTGTTCACCTTTTATTTCTACATATATAAGTGGACTAATGAAGCAACCACACTGTGTTAATAGTCTGTCGGCATATTTCCCTGTACTACTGTGGGAACACCTATTGTCAGTAGGTGTTAAGATATCAAAAATATCGAATGGATTTTGCTAAAATTGGACATGCTGGATAGACAAAACTGAGAATCTCTTCTGATTTTGGAACAGATTGGTCTATTTTTTTGACACATTTATCTAGGCTCCAAAACAGCTGGAAATGCACTCTGATGTTAACGCTAGGTATACCTCAATCTTCTTGTATTCCTCATCAATAATCTGAGCTGTTTATATAACCTTATCTTACTTTGAGCTTAATGCAATTTTTTTTTCTTTCAGGCCAGCTGGAGGGAGCGAAAAGTGGACAGCAACAGCTTGTGACTTTCTTTCACATTATCTTAATGGAGCTGTAGTTAGCATGGTTGTCGAGGTTTGTAATAATAGCATTTCATGTTCTATAAAGTTTGGGAGCCTGTTATTCTTCCTACCTTTTTTTTCTTAAGCATTAAATTTGTAGTTAAAATGAAATGATTTTATATGGGAATTACATATGTGCTATTACTACTTTTTTTTTTTGAGGGTTTTTTTGTTGGTTTTTTGGTTTTTTTTACTTTACAGGAAAAAAATCTATGGATATTCCCAAAGTTTATTATCTGTCAATATATAGGATTTATATTCAGTCACGTTTGTCCTGGCTGAGAAAGTGAAGATCGAAGAATAAAGATGTTCTTGTTTCTCTTAGGTAGTACAGAGGAAACTTTCTCCTTTTATACTCTCCCAACAGTTAGTACAGATGGATAAGAACATAAAAATTACCATACTGTCTGACCCCAAGGGTCCATCAAGCCTAATATCCTATTTCCACAGTGGCCAATCCAGGATACAAGTTCCTGGCAAGATCCCAAACAGTAAATAGATCCTATGCTACTAACACACAGTGATAAGATATGGATATTTCCCAAGTCTGCTTGGTTAGGAACTTGAGGACGTCTCCAGGAACTTGTCCAAACCTTTACCTAGTTATACTAGCTGTCTTAGCCATATTCTGTCAATGAATTCCAGAGCTTAATTGTACTTTGATTTGTTTTAAATATGCTACCTAATAACAGGGAGGGTCCCCTAGTCTTTGTATTTTTTTAATTAGTAAAAAAGCGATTTACATTTATCCATTCTATTCCACTCATGATTTTATAAACTTCTTTCATATCTCCTCTCAGCCGTCTCTTCACCAAGCTGAATCCCCTAACCTTTTCTCCCTTTCCTCATAAGGGACACATTCCATCCCCTTTATCATTTTTGTCGTCCTTCTTAGTACCCTTTCCAATGCAACTATATCTTTCTTGAGAAGCGGTTACCAGAATTACACACAGTATTCCAGATGCTGTCTCACCATGAAGCAAAATGAGTATTATGAGATTCTCAGTTTTATTTTCTATTACTTTCCTAATAATTCCTAACATTTTGTTTGCTTTTTTGACTGCTGCCACATACTCATCAGAGGATTTCAAAGCATGGTCCACTTTGAAACCCAGATCCTTTTCTTGGAAGTAACTCCTAATATGGATCCTAACATCGTGTAACTGCAGTATGGGTTACTTTTCCCCATGTGCCTCACTTTGCACTTGTCACCATTAAATCCCATCGGCCATTTGAATACCCAGTCTTCCAGCTTGCAAGGTCCTCCTGCAATTTTTCCAAATCTGCTTGGGATTTAACAACTCATAATTTTGTATCTGCAAGTTTGATCATTCACTAGTTCCAGTTTATAAATCATTTATAAATATATGAAAAAGCAATGGTCCCCATACAGAATCCTGAGGAATTCCACTGAGAAAAATGAACATTTAGTGCTACTCCGTTTCCTATCTTTTTAACCAGTTTGGAATCCACAATGGGACGCTACCTAATATTACATGACTTTTGTTTTTTCTCAGGAGTCTGTCATGAGGAACTTTGTCAAATGCCTCCTGAAAATGCAAACATACTTGGGTAGATTTTAAAAGGGTGTGTGCGGGTGTACATGTGCGCACGCTACCTGGGGTGCACACACATGTACACCTGATTTTATAACTTAGGCACACGCGCAAGTTATAAAATCAGGGGTCGGCACCCACAAGGGGCTGCACAATTGTGCACCGAGCCGCGCTGCCTTCCCCCCTCCCCCCCCGTTCCCTTCCCCTACCTCACCCACCCTTTCCCCCCTAACTCTTGATTTCTTGGTTTTGTTTCAAAACTTACTTCAGCCCTGGGGCTGAAGTAAGTTGTGCGCGCCGGCCAAGTGCCAGCACACGATCCCTGGCACAGCAGCAAATGGCCGCTGTGCCTGGAGCTTGTGACCCCGCCCCCTTCCTGCCCCTTTAGTAAATCCCCGGGACTTACACGCATTGCTGGGCTTTTGAAAATAGGCCCGGTGTGCATAAGCCCGGTTACATGCGTAAATCCTCTGAAAATCCGGCCCACTACATCTACTAGTTCACCATGATCCACATGTTTATTTACCCCTTCATAAAAATGGAGCAGATTGGTGAGGCAAGATTCTCCTTGTGTAAATCCATGCTGGCTGTGTTCCATTAAACCAGGTCTTTCTACAGTATGTTTTGTGATTTTGTTTAGAATAGTTTTCACAATTTTTCCTGGCACTGCTGACACTCACCAGTCTATATTGGAAACCTTTTTAAAGATCAGGGATACAGTGGCCAGCCTCCAAACATCAGATAAAATAGACAATTTTAATGATAGGTTACAAATTACTAGTAATAGATCTGCAATTCATTTTTAAGTTCCTTCAGAACTGTGGGTGTATAGCATCTGGTGCAGGCGATTTGCTAGTGTTACAGTTTTGGCTGCTGTGCAACCGCCTCACCCCCAGGGGTCCCTCTAGTGCTGGCTCTCCTGACAGGCCCAGGCCATCTCCCCTGTCCACTCTATGTTCTGGGTTGGCCCTTATAACCCTGCCTGACAGTTCCCTCGGTGCTTCGGCATCGAGCTCACCTGGGCTCCCTGCTCTAGCCTGCCTTGCGCGGCCTTCGGGCCTTTTCCTTGCCTGGCCTTCTGACCTACCTTGCCCCGCTTATGGTGTGTGGCCTATAGGCCTTCAGTCTGTGTGTGGCCTACGGGCCTTCTGACCTGCCTTGCCCCGCTTATGGTGTGTGGCCTACGGGCCTTCAGTCTGTGTGTGGCCTACGGGCCTTCTGACCTGCCTTGCCCCGCTTATGGTGTGTGGCCTACGGGCCTTCAGTCTGTGTGTGGCCTACGGGCCTTCAGTCTGTGTGTGGCCTACGGGCCTTCTGACCTGCCTTGCCCCGCTTATGGTGTGTGGCCTACGGGCCTTCTGTGTGTGTGTGGCCTTCGGGCCTTCTGACCTGCCTTGCCCCGCTTATGGTGTGTGGCCTACGGGCCTTCTGTGTGTGTGTGGCCTACGGGCCTTCTGACCTGCCTTGCCCCACTTACGGTGTGTGGCCTACGGGCCTTCAGTCTGTGTGTGGCCTACGGGCCTTCTGACCTGCCTTGTCCTGCTTACTGTGCCCTGACCCAGCCTGAACCTAGACACTGCTTTCTGCCTCCTGCCCTGACCCAGCCTGGACCCAGACACTGCAAACTGCCGCCTGCCCTGACCCAGCCTGGACCCAGACACTGCTAACTGCCGCCTGCCCTGACCCAGCCTGGACCCAGACTCTGTTCCAGCCATTCTTGTCTCTCTCCACCTGGAGCCACCCCGCTGGGTGGTGTTCACGACTCCTGTCCGGAGCCCAAGCGTAACAGTATGCCGAAGCCATCAATTTTCCAGGGGAAGAGATAGGTCTTGGTACTACCGGTGAGCCAATTTTTCTTTTACCTCTACTCACATTATGCCTCAGCCTCCAAGTTTTTATGTCTGTGCTTGTTGCCAGACTTTGAACTATCTCAGTTACAAGAACTGTCTTGCATGTCAACTCTCAGACCAAGAACACTGGGTATGCAGTGGTTGTCATAAGAGGAACGTCTCAGTCTATCAGGAATGTTTAAATTGTTTAAATCCTAAACCAGGGTGGTGGAAATGCTCCTGTCTTCCGTGTCTGTTACCACCAGGCAAACCCTGCCCCCGTTGCTCTGCTTTAGGATCAGCTGTTCCATTAGAAAAAACAATCAGCTCTCCTAACCGGTATTCTGCTTCTGGCTCCACTAAAACAGACATTTTAGCTGGCAGTTTGTGGATAGAAAAACCCAGGACTTACCTGGCCAAGAAGGTTTCTGTGACACCAGTGCTAGAGCCTCAGGAACAGGTTTCTCTCAAACGGAGAGAGTTGATTAACTCTAGCAGGGCTCTGCTTCCCACAGCTGCTGTTGAGACACTAACGAGCACATTCCCTAGACGTCCTAGAACTGCCTGTGCCTTCTCTAAACTGCTCCTCCAGAAACAAAATAAGGAGCCTCAGAGTTTGGCTCGGGGTATCAAGCCCACAGCAGTGCAATCTGTGTCTTCTATGTGCACTGCTTCTAACCTTACTGCTCTGCCATCTGAGCCTGTTTCATCACCCCAAGAGGGGGCCAAGCCTGCTGCGTCGCCCCAAGAGGGGGCCAAGCCTGCTGCATCACCCCAAGAGGGGGCCAAGCCTGCTGCATCGCCCCGGGGAGGATCCAAGCCTGCTGCATCGCCCCAAGAGGGGGCCGAGCCTGCTGCATCGCCCCAAGAGGGGGCCGAGCCTGCTGCATCGCCCCAAGAGGGGGCCGAGCCTGCTGCATCACCCCAAGAGGGGTCCGAGCCTGCTGCATCGCCCCAAGAGGGGTCCGAGCCTGCTGCATCACCCCAAGAGGGGGCCGAGCCTGCTGCATCACGCCAAGAGGGGGCCGAGCCTGCTGCATCACCCCAAGAGGGATCCAAGCCTGCTGCATCGCCCCAAGAGGGGGCCGAGCCTGCTGCATCGCCCCAAGAGGGGGCCGAGCCTGCTGCATCACCCCAAGAGGGGGCCGAGCCTGCTGCATCACCCCAAGAGGGGGCCAAGCCTGCTGCATCGCCCCGAGGAGGATCCACGCCTGCTGCATCGCCCCGAGGAGGATCCACGCCTGCTGCATCGCCCCGAGGAGGATCCACGCCTGCTTCATCGCCCCGAGAGGGGGCCAAGCCTGCTTCATCGCCCCGAGAGGGGTCCGAACCTGCTTCATCGCCCCGAGAAGGGTCCGAGCCTGCTTCATCGCCCCGAGAGGGGTCCGAACCTGCTTCATCGCCCCGAGAGGGGTCCGAACCTGCTACAACGCCCGGAGAGGGGTCCGAACCTGCTACAACGCCCGGAGAGGGGGCCGAGCCTGCTGCATCGCCCCGAGAGGGGGCCGAGCCTGCTGCATCGCCCCGAGAGGGGGCCGAGCCTGCTGCATCGCCCCGAGAGGGGGCCGAGCCTGCTGCATCGCCCCGAGAGGGGGCCGAGCCTGCTGCATCGCCCCAAGAGGGGGCCGAGCCTGCTGCATCGCCCCAAGAGGGATCCAAGCCTGCTACATCGCCCCAAGAGGGGGCCAAGCCTGCTACATCGCCCCAAGAGGGGGCCGAGCCTGCTACATCACCCCAAGAGGGGGCCGAGCCTGCTTCATCACCCCGAGAGGGGTCCGAGCCTGCTTCATCGCCCGGAGAGGGGTCTGAACCTGCTACAATGCCCGGAGAGGTGTTCCAGCCTGCTGTTTCATCCCGAGAGGGGCCCGAGTCTGCTGCACTACCCCGAGACGAGCCTGCCAAACCGGTCCTGCTGCCACCCCCGGAGGGGCTCAAACCGGTACCACTAACAGACTTTCTGACTCAGCCATCTGAGCCTGTTGAATTGCTCCAGCTGTTGCTGCCCTCGGAGGGGTCTGATTTCATTTTTGAGTACCCCCTGCTAAGATGGGACCCAGGAGGAGGGGGTGGCCTTGCGGAGGGGGTACTGTTACAGTTTTGGCTGCTGTGCAACCGCCTCACCCCCAGGGGTCCCTCTAGTGCTGGCTCTCCTGACAGGCCCAGGCCATCTCCCCTGTCCACTCTATGTTCTGGGTTGGCCCTTATAACCCTGCCTGACAGTTCCCTCTGTGCTTCGGCATCGAGCTCACCTGGGCTCCCTGCTCTAGCCTGCCTTGCGCGGCCTTCGGGCCTTTTCCTTGCCTGGCCTTCTGACCTACCTTGCCCCGCTTATGGTGTGTGGCCTACGGGCCTTCTGTGTGTGTGTGGCCTACGGGCCTTCTGACCTGCCTTGCCCCACTTACGGTGTGTGGCCTACGGGCCTTCAGTCTGTGTGGCCTAAGGGCCTTCTGACCTGCCTTGTCCTGCTTACTGTGCCCTGACCCAGCCTGAACCTAGACACTGCTTTCTGCCTCCTGCCCTGACCCAGCCTGGACCCAGACACTGCTAACTGCCGCCTGCCCTGACCCAGCCTGGACCCAGACACTGCTACTGCCGCCTGCCCTGACCCAGCCTGGACCCAGACACTGCTAACTGCCGCCTGCCCTGACCCAGCCTGGACCCAGACTCTGTTCCAGCCATTCTTGTCTCTCTCCACCTGGAGCCACCCCACTGGGTGGTGTTCACGACTCCTGTCCGGAGCCCAAGCGTAACAGCTAGTTTATCAGTCTGCTATGTTACATCTTATAGCTTCATGGTGATTTGTTTCAGTTCTTCCGAATCATTGCCACTGAATACCATTTCTGGTACGGGTATCTCCCCAACATCCTCTTCAGTAAACACTGAAGCAAATGATTGTCTTTCAGTGATGGCCTTATTTTTCCTAAGTGCCCTTTTAACCCCTCAATCATCTAACAGTCCAGCCAACTCTCTCACAGGTTTCCTGCTTCAGATATATTTTTTAAAGTTTTTATTATGAGATTTTGCTTCTATTGCTGCCATCTTTTCAAATTCTCTTTTAGCCTGCCTTATCAATGGTTTATATCTAACTTGCCAGAGCTTATGCTTTTTCCTGTTTTCTTCAGATGGATTCTTTTCCCAATTTTTGAAAAGTTCCTTTGGATAAAATAGCCTCTTTCACCTCACCTTTTAACTATGTCAGCAGTCATTTGGCCTTTAGCGTTTTTTAATGTGTGGAATACTTCCAAGATGGTATTTTTAAACGATGATCACACCTGATGTAAACCTTTAACCTTTTATAGCTGCACTTTTCAATTTTTTTCTTACTATTTTACTCATTTTAACAAAGGCTCCCTTTTGAAAGTTTAAAGGTAGAGTTGTAGATTTAATCCATGCCTTCCCTGTAGTCATTAAGTCAGATTTGATCACACTATGATCACTGCTGCTGAGCAGCTCCACCACTATTGTCTCTTGCCTATGTTCCACTAAGAATTAGGTCTAAAATGTGCCCCAGTCCCCCTTCGCTTCCTGGATCAGTGGTTCCATAAAGTAGTCATTTTTTGCATCTAGAAACTTCCCAAGTATATCCTGATTGACATCCAGTTACTATGGAGGTAATTTAAATCTCCCATTATTTATTTCTGTGCTGCCAAATGTATTAGCTTCTCTAATATCTTTTAGCATTTCATCATCCTTGTGACAAAATACTCCCACCGCTATTATCTCCCCAACACACGCACAATTTCCACCCATAAGGATTCTACTATGTATTTAGTCTCCTGCTGAATTCTTTTATCCTGTTGGATTTTATGCTATCCCTAAGTGCCACACCCCCTCCAATTTGATCAACAATATCATTGCGATATAATTTGTACCTCTTTATAGCATTGTCCCATTGATTATCTTCTGTCCACCAATTCTTCAAGATGCCGTTATGCCTACTTATTTATTCAGCGGTATACATTCTAAGTCTCCTATCTTACATTTTAGAATTTTGGCATTGGCAAACAGACATTTTAAAGTATGTTTTCTATTGGTATTAACAACCTGCCCATCAGTTGACAGGGTTCATTTGGAATCTTTAGACACATGGGCTACTATTGCTTTTAATGGGACCTCTCTATTGGGGCGCTCCATGTCCACTGTTTCTTTATATCCTTCGAAGATACCACCCTCCAAACCATGTGCTGCTAAGTGACTAACTGCTTTCTCCCATGTTCTAGTTTAAAAGCTGCTCCAACTCTTTATTTGAGTGTTTTATATACAGTCATTCCATGTGAGAATCACTAAAACACAACGGTGCACAGGTTTAACACTCACAGACAAAGGGTGAGTTACAAAGGCAGGCATAGATACAGGTAAACATTCAAGGTAAACTTTCCAAATCTAAGGGAGTACTTCAAAGACAGACATAAAGGATGCATTTGTAATCGTTATTGGGGGGGGGGGGGAGATGAGAGAATGGGGTAATGTTCAGGACATAATCTGTTATTAGAAGTGAGGGGGAATTAGTTATCACTGAGAGTAGGCATTATTGAATAGCCAAGTTTTCAGTTTCTTAAATTTCTTAATGTCTGTTGTTTGAAGATTCTCTGGCATTGAGTTCCATAGCATTTGCTATGGAACTCAATGCCAGAGTATAATCATATATATAAGGATATATAATCGACATAATCATATACGCGTCCTCATATTCCCCTCCCTCATCTCCCCCCCCCAAGCCCCAGGGACTGGAAAGTCTCATTCCACCCCTTGTTTAAATCCCCCCTCCAGTACTGTCTCATCTTCGCTCCGTGGACACTCTTCCTTCCTCTACATAAGCTCCAATGTATTTAATTAGATTTCTATTCTATACTCCGTTCTCTACCTGGAGCGTTATATGTGATCCCCGCACATATAGTTTTTACTTGTTAAACTTATAATTATTTGAACATCTGCTGTCATCTTTTCTCAGTTTTTCCCAAGTTACCATAACTCCTTGTTTATTGTAATTTCTCTCTTCCCGTTAATAGTTATAATTCCCCAGTTCCCTGTAAACCGATGTGATATGATACTTTTCATGAATGTCGGTATATAAAAGCTAATAAATAATAAATTGGGCTTGCAATTGATGATATTCGGTCTCATTTGTGTGAGAATTTTTAATGGTCTGGATTTCTAGCAGGCCTTTGTTCTGAGATCTTAGCGCTCATATGCTTTATAATCCTCATTTTAATCTTCTAAACTAGATAAAATGCTACCATCTTGTTTCTTATTAAAATTGTAAGAATGGGAAAAACTGAAAGTATAGCAAGAAAAAGAGCTGTCTCATCACTTATCTGAATAAGTTTACTATAGATAACAGTACTTCAGAATATCCAACCATTCCCACCAGGTAGAAAAATTAAGACTTGCATTTTAATTTTACAGTTTTCTTAAATTTTCTAGGAGAATACATCGGGATTGCCATTACCTGTGAAAATTTCCTGCAAAGATGAAGCTGGACAGATTATTGATATTTCTGAATATCTGATTAAAAAAGGTTTGGCTTTAAGAAAAAGAAGGTATGAAGATTTTTTTTATCCACATACTTCTTAGTCTTCCACAACTGATCTGCACATGGGCTATCATTGGGGGTGTAGAGAGCAGTAACATACAATTATGCATTTGGACATTGTTTCAGTTTCAAACATATTTCATAAGTTTACTATACCTTTTATACAAAATGACATGTTTGACAGCCCATTTTGTTTGAAATCTCCTGGTCTAAAATTTCCTGCTAGTGATTTCATCAGCTTAAAAATCACAACTTTCCTAGCATGTAGCAGATGGACTCAGGACCAATGTGTATAGTGTGCTCCTGATAGCAATTGGGAGACTGAGTCAGATTTCAATCTGACATCAGCCTGCATATACCCGTGCAGGAAGTGCAGCTCTTCAGTATTTATCTGTCTCCTAAGCAGTTAGGGACACTACACACGCTTGCGTTAGAAAATCCAAACAGAAGACAAGAGAAAATCTTACCTCTACGAGACGCGCCCCGCTTCTCCTGCGGTGATACCTAAGGGTCCTTCCCCCAGTTGAGAATTCCTGAGGTGATTTCCGAGATCCCTCAGAGGCAAGCCTCTGTCTGATAGCCGGTTCCCGGCATGGACTTAGCCTCCAGAGTGGCTGAGAGGCAGTGGGTGCAATACTGAGCGTGGTGGTGAAGGTATTTTCTCTCTCTCCCCGCAGCCGGAGACCAGGAAATGCCGAGACAAGGTAAGGTAGAAAACTTTCTTAAAGTCTCCGAGGCTCGGATAGCCACACAGATCGTCCTTCCGGCATCTGTTTAATCGGGTTGAGCAGCCCCATCCAGGCTAGACCTTGATCCGGTGCGAGGGTCCATACATGTGGAGACCCTCCGGGGAGGTCGCCATCTTGCCTGTGTGGTCATCGGTGCCATTTCCTCTCCTTGATCGCCATATTTGTCCGCACAACTGAGCCGTGCGCACAGCGGCAAGCCGGGTGCGCGCATCTGTGCCGTGCACACAGCAGCACACGCATCTGCGCCGGGCGCACAGCGGCACGCACATCTCCTGCATCTGTGCCGGGCACGCAGCGGCGGCACATCCGGAGCGCACAACTAAGCCTCCCGGCGCGCGCACCTACGCGTACAGGTGAGTTTTGAGCCACTCCACGCGCACAAATCATGGCACTGCCGGCCAAGAAAGCCAAGAGACAAGCTCTCTGCCCAGCCTGCCACCTGAGAGCTGCAAACCTGAAGTGGTCTCTGCCCTGTGCCTGCAGTGCGAAGAGGCTCTGGGGGAACAGAGACGAGGCCCCCCTCAGCCAGTAGAGGAATCCAGCTCCACCAATGATAGTACCCTGGACCTCTCTATCTCCGGCTCGGCCCTTCCTCCGATGGGCTCCTTGGAACACCACTGGATTCAGTTTAGACCCAGGGACCTTTTCCTGTGTGGAATTCTTCAGAGGGCTTCAAACCTTTGTCCAGGCGCAATCGGTGCCACCTGTGACACAGCCACAGTCCCCACCAGAAGAGTAAAACCTTCCAGGCCCCTCTCAGCCTCCCCGAGGCGTGCCTCCTCCGGGCAAAAGCCTCCCCTAAGGGACACAGACACCTCGGAGGAAGAGCCAGACTCCCTGAAGGAAGGGGAAATCCCTCCAGGAATGGAACCATATAGAACCATGATGTGTTTCTTCTCCAAAGACGAGCTACCAGATCTCGTGTCTCTGAGCCTGAAGACGCTGGCTATCCCAGGCACAAGTACCACAGCAGAGCCAAAGACGAACCCTGTTTTGCTTGGGCTCCGTCAGGCCTCATGCTATTTCCCAATGCTGCAGGCCATACAAAAACTGATTGACCTGGAATGGAAGGCTCCGGAGGCCAACTTCAAAGGAGCATGGGCACTAGAATCTCTCTACCCCCTGGAACCCTCAGCCAAAGAGCTCCTAGGGTTCCCCAAAGTGGACGCCATGGTCTATCTCAAAGCGCACTACCATCCCAGACGAAGTAGGAGCTCCACTCAAGGATACCCAGGACAGACGTCAGGCATCCATCCTTAAACAGTCATTTGATGTTGCAGCTATGACCCTCCAGATCGCCGCCTGCTGCACCGTGGTGACACGTGCCTGCTTGTCACTCTCCAGGGATGCAACCACTTCCGCCGAAACAGAACTGGCGATATCTTTCCTTACGGATGCGACCTCTGACCTGGTGCGCACCTCAGCCAGGGGCGTCTCATCCATAGCGGCAGCCAGAAGGCAACTCTGGCTCCGAAGTTGGTCAGCCGACGCGACCTCCAAGACTAAACTCATGAGAATGCCCTTTAAAGGATCCCTCCTGTTCGGAAGCGAACTGGAGAAGTTAGCCGACAAATGGGGCGAATCCCCAGTACCTCGGTTACCAGAGGACAAGAACAAAAGAAACCAACGCCCCTCTCCCCGAAAATCCAAGGGCAGAGGAGCCCATCGTTTTAGACCGTACAAAACCACATACCAAGCACCTCGCCCCGCAGGCAGGGGCCAGTCCTTTCGGAACAGACACAACAAGAGGGGAACCAGCTCAGGTACAGGCCCCAGCCGCACCCCACAATGAGAATCAACAGATCCATCCCCAGGAAGAAGCCATAGGGGGCAAGCTGGGTTGAGATAACGTCTGACAAGTGGGTCCTAACCATCATTCGAGAGGGACACTACCTGGACTTCCACAGCATCCCTCCAGACAAATTTGTGAGATCACCGTGCCACTCCCTCTGCAAGAGGACGGCAGTGGAAACCACACTGACAAAACTACTCTGCCTAAAGGTGATAACCTCTGTGCCCACGCACCAACAAAATACTGGTCACTATTCCATCTATTTTATCCTCCCCAAGAAGGAGGGAACATTCCAGCCCATCCTGGACCTCAAGACTGTCAATCACTACCTGAGGGTACCACACTTCCACATGGAAACCCTACGCTCAGTCATGAGGGCAGTACAACTTGGAGAATTCCTGACTGCTCTGGATCTGTCAGAAGCCTAGGTTCATCACGACCATCAGCTATGCTTTGCGATACTGGACCATCATTACCAGTTCCGGGCGCTACCCTTAGACTATCTACTGCCCCTCGGACGTTCACCAAAATCTTGGTTGTAGTGGCGGCGACACTGAGGAAAGAAGGAATCCTCGTACATCCGTATCTGGACGATTGGCTGATCAAGGCAAAATCTCCAGAGGAAAGTTATCAGGCGACCACCAGAGTCAAGAATCTACTGCAGAATCTCGGGTGGGTCGTCAACACAACCAAGAGCTGCCTGCAGCCCTCCCAATCGCTAGAGTACCTGGGAGTCCGGTTCGACACCAAACAAGACAAGGTTGGTCTTCCCCCTACAAGGAGAAGGAAATTGGACCAGTTGCGAAAACTGTTGAACTGTGCTCACCCCAAGGTATGGGACTACCTCCAAGTCCTCGGCCTCATGACATCAACTCTAGAAGTCGTCCCATGGGCAAGGGCCCACATGTGACCACTACAACGTTCCCTACTGTCACGATGGAACCCGCTGTCCCAGAACTACTCCGTTCGCCTCCAGCTACTGGCAGAGATACGGACCCAGCTCCAATGGTGGCTACAAGAAGACCATCTGATCAAGGGAATAAGACTATCCCCACCGACCTGGGTCTTGCTAACCATGGATATGAGCCTACGAGGGTGGGGAGCTCACTGCCAGGAACTGACGGCCCAGGGGCAATGGGACAAGGAAGAGTCGGGATGGAACATAAACCGACTGGAAGCCCGAGCAGTCAGACTAGCCTGCCTACGATTCAGTCACAGGATCCGGGGCGAATCTGTCCGTCATGTCTGACAACACCACAACAGTTGCCTACATCAACCACCAGAGAGGAACCAGAAGCCAACAGGTGTCCCTGGAAATAGACCCGCTAATGGCGTGGGCGGAGGCAAACCTACAAGGGATCTCAGCCGGCCACATCGCGGGAAAAGACATCATCACTGCAGATTACCTCAGCAGAAGAGAGAGTCTAGACCCAGGGGCATGGATGCTGTCCATCACAGCCTTCCAGTTGATAGTAAATGGCTGGGGAACCCCAGCCATGGATCTTCTGGCAACCCGGTCCAACGCCCAAGTTCCCAAGTTCTTCAACCGCAGACGAGAACCACAGTCCCAGGGAATCGACGCCCTCGTCCAGACCTGGCCACAGGAAGACCTGCTGTACGCTTTTCCCCCATGGCCACTACTGGTCGGGATCATCCGCAAGATAGAACACCACAGGGGGCTAGTACTTCTAGTGGTCCCGGACTGACAAGGCCATGGTACACAGACATGCGAAGACTTCTTGTGGGGAACCCTCTGTGTCTACCTCCACACAGGGACCTGCTCCAGCAAGGACCAATCCTCCACGAAGACCCAATGCTATTCTCTCTTATGGTCTGGCCATTGAATGGACTCGCCTGAAGAAGAACTCCGAGCACGCAAGTTTTCCATGTCTCTCACTTACATATGAATATGGAGAATATTCGAAGCCTGGTGTGAGGACCACGACATCCTTCCGCGGACAGTCAAAATCCCCATGATCCTGGAATTCCTGCAGGACGGCTTGAAGGGGTTGTCTCTCAACTCCATCAAGGTTCAACTGGCCCCGCTGGCCTGCTTCAGAGCCAAAGTGGACGGCATCAGTCTATCATCCTATCCAGACGTTTCCTGCTTCCTGAGAAGGGTCAAGCAAATTCGACCACCACTAAAGTGGCCGGTGCCCCTATGGAATCTCAATCTAGTACTAGACTTCCTAGCGGGAACTTCCTTCAAACCTACTCGTGGTCTGTCACTACGGCTCCTGACCTTGAAGACTGCATTCCTAGTGGCAATATGTTCAGCCCTTCGCATCTCCGAGCTTCAAGCACTATCCTGTCGGGAACCGTTCCTTAGATTCACACCAGGATCCATTTAGCTGCGCACAGTCCCCTCCTTCCTTCCGAAGGTGGTTTCTCATTTCCATCTAAACCAAACCATCTCGCTGCCATCTCCAGACGAGCATAAGGACTCTGAAGACTCACGCCTTCTTCGCCATCTTAATGTCTGCAGACTCCTAGTCCGATACCTGGAAAGATCGGAATCCATTCGAAAGACTGACCATCTATTCGTCCTTCACAGCAGGAAGAAACAAGGGGAAGCGGCCTCACGGGCAACCATAGCCCGCTGGATGAAAGAAGTAGTCAAGGCATCCTACGTAGAGGCAGGAAAGCTTCCACCTCTACAAATCAAGGCCCATTCCACAAGGGCCCAGGCAGTGTCCTGGGCAGAAACCAAGATACTGTCACCTGCCAAGATCTGTCAGGCGGTGACGTGGTCCTCCATTCACACCTTCTCGAGGTTCTACCGCCTGGATGTTCAGGCCCGGGAGGACACATCCTTTGCAAGGGCAGTACTAAGTGGGCCACAGGCAGCCTCCCACCCGTTTCGGGAGTAGCTTTTGTACATCCCATTGGTCCTGAGTCCATCTGCTACACGCTAGGAAATGGAGAAATTACTTACATGATAATTTTGTTTTCCTTTGTGTAGACAGATGGACTCAGCATCCCGCCCACGGCTGCCCCAAAATCCAGAAACCTCGGGTGACAAGAGCAAGACAAGCACGGGTAAGCCAGGCTTTGCCCCTAGTTTAAGACACCCATACTTGCCGGGTGTCTGTGTTTTTCAGTTGAGTGCACTGGTGGTCTCCAGTTGGAAATCAGTTCAACCAGTACAAGTTAATCAAGTTATTAAAACACACACATATCCACAATTGCTTTTCGAGGAGAATACTGAAGAGCTGCACTTCCTGCACGGGTATATGTAGGCTGAAGTCAGATTGAAATCTGACTCCGTCTCCCAACTGCTATCAGGAGCACACTATACCCATTGGTTCTGAGTCCATTTGTCTACACTAAGGAAAATGAAATTATCAGGTAAGTAAGTTCTCAAATGTAAGGGTTTAAATTATTCTTTAGATTGTTGCTGTTTGCATTTGGATCTAAAGCAATAGTTCCCAGTGCACCCAACACTGAGTTCACTTTGTAGCAGCACACTATCACTTGCCATTCCCTCTCCACTCCTGGCAAGACTATCATTGGGCTGAATGGTGTACCAAACAATTGGCCAGAGAGAGGAGAGATCCCCTCCAGTGATGTGCCAGCCAGCTATCTGGTTCCTCTGCAATATCCAAAGTGCTGGAACTTTTTTTCACTGATGTCATGACAGTGGTGGCATGGCATGCTGGTGCCCATCTGACATACCCCCGCCAACAGCCTTGTAGTTGGCATAATCACCCCATCACCTACCATGCCCTCCCAGCCTACCCCTAAAATCATCTTCTCTTTCTCCGGCTCCCTAGCATAATGATTTTCACTCTCTTCCTCTGTCTTCCCACCCTTGACATAATTAGGTCCTCCTCCCCACCACTATTCAATCACCTGTTCACCCCCTCCCCCCCCCCCAATTGCCTCACCCTGGCAGGTAAAATCAGGCAAACACCAGTTCCTCTGCACTTAGGCAGGCTGGTCCACACAAGTGGGTTATGCACCTTTACCAGCAGATAGAGACAGACTAAAACTGACTCGCTGTCATCAAACTAGTAGCCCTGCCTTCACCTCATTCCACCAGTATTTTCCATCTCCAGCAGATGATGGACATGTATCTCCCTACTGGGGATTGCTTGTATAAAAAAATAAATAAAAATTAAATGAGAGAGATCGAAGATTTCAGAAAATCACTTGTGCTCCTCAGGTGACACTACGTTTTAGTCCTTCCCTCAGTTGAGCATTTTAAATCTGGGAGAAGACAGGTGTAGAATTTAAAAAAAAAGAAAAAGTGGTTGGTAGATGAGTGCTTGGTGGTAAAGGCTTATGCCCTCTCCTCCCATAGCTGGTGACTGAATTGTGCTCTCAACCAGGGAGGGCTGGGCGCAGGTTTAAAAAAAAAAGGAATTTTCAGTTCACCTATTTTTTCCTTACCAGGTCTTCTTCCCTCTGCGTTGGCTCTGCGTCTTACCCTCTTTCTCTGTTTCTCCTCTGGGAATTTATTGTACAATGGAGGCGGCTCAGGGTCAGCAGGTTGAGCATCCTTTAGCTAGGCCCTGCTCCTCTGGTTCAGTTCTGTCAGCCCAGTGGTAGTGTGTTTCCTGTGAGCAGGCGTGTGCACGCAGTCTCGCCCTCTGGCGGTGTTCTGACGTAAGCGCATGTACTTGTGCTCGTAGGGCCACAGCCTATATTTGTGCATGTAGTTGTGTGTGGGGGTATTTGTATGCTTCAACCGCGGCCTAGTTCTGGGCACATATTTGTGTGTGTACACCAGGACACTGGTGGTGGGCATGCAGGAGGCCACCTAGAGCCCAGTGCAGAAAGACTATGGTGCCATGGACAAAACGGTCTAAGTGCCTAGCTATCTGAGAGGCTTGCCATATAAGAGCAATCCAAACATCACTTCCCGCCCACGGCTGAGTCTCGCTGTGGGCGGGACTCAGCATCTCGCCCACGGCTGCTGACAATCACGGAACCCTCGGGGGACAATCCCTGAGAACAAGACAAACATGGGTAAGCCAAGCTTTCCTCTAATTAGGACACCCATACCTACCGGGTGTCGGCATTTTTCAGTTGAGTACACTGGCGGTCTCCAGCTATAACCACATCAACCAGTTCAAGTTAATCAAGTTATTCAGTCACACATATATCCACAATTGCTTTTCGAAGAGAATGCTGGGGAGCATGGCGTCTCGCAGGGGTGTGTGTGCTGGGGCTGACGTTGGATTGAGGTCTGGTCCGTCTCCAGCTGCTATTGGGAACATACTGTGCCCATTGGTCCTGGGTCCATCTGTCTACACTAAGGAAAACGAAATTATCAGGTAAGTAATTTCTCCAATGCTGGTGAAGAAGCCACAGGGATGTGAATGTGTATGCCTGTTGAATGGGCTGGGCTACAGTAGCATCTCTTGAAACAAGTGATTCCAAAGTACTCTGTGTTTGCAATACTGGGAAACTTGCACACTGATTGCCTCATACAGCTATTGGTTGTCAGTGTTTCCCAACCATTTTATGGCCAAAACATAATGACCAAAATGATAAAGGGGAATGGAACAGTTCCCCTATGAGGAAAGACTAAAGAGGTTAGGGCCGTTCAAGCTTGGAGAAGAGATGCCTGAGGGGGGATGTGGTAGAGGTCTTTAAAGTCATGAGAGGTCTAGAACGGGTAAATGTGAATTTACTCTTTCGGATAATAGAAGGACTAGGGGGCACTCCATGAAATTAGCAAGTAGCACATTTAAAACTAATCAGAAAAAATGATTTTTCACTAAACTTGCAATTAAGCTCTGGAATTTGTTGCCAGGGGATGTGGTTAGTGTAGTTAGTATAGCTGGGTTTAAAAAAGGTTGGATAAATTCATGGAGGAAAAGTGCATTAACGGCTATTAATCAAGTTGACTTAGAGAATAGCCACTTGTATTACTGGCATCAGTAGCATGGGATCTACTTAGTGTTTGGGTACTTGCCAGGTTCTTGAGCCTGGATTGGCCACTGTTGGAAACAGGATGCTGGGCTTGATAGACCCTTGGTCTGACCTAGTATGGCAATTTCTTATATTCTTTGTGTCAACGTTGCTTGGATGCTCAAAGTGATTTGACCACTTTGTATTTTGCCAATGTTGGGCCATCCCCTTGGGAGGGGAGTGGGGCAGAAAGCGACACAGCGGATTTGTCTCCCCCTCTTGTTCCCAATGACAGAGAGATCTCCAGCAGAAGGGTTGGAGAGTGTCCAGTTTGGATCCCCCCACCTTTTCCTGGGTGAACTTTTTCCAGGGTCTGGAGGCTTTTCTGCAGGGGCTTCCAGCTGGAGGTGAAGCAACCTGCTAAGAAGGGTTGACATGCTCAGGGCTTCCATTTGTCAGCTACTATGGGGAAGCACCGCAGGGAGGTTGTTCCGGGGGATGTGGACCATGATACCTCAGATGACTCTGATAGGGACTTAGTTTTCTCCCCTTTGGAAGAAGGATAAATTCCACCTGATTTGGAACCACATTGGACTCTGCTCTGGTTTTTTTCACAAAGATGACTTGCTGAGTCTATTGACTCAGACCATGAAGATGCTCAGTGTGGATGGGGGTGACACAGGCTTGCAAAAGAAAGATCCCATATTAGTCAACTTATGCAAGGGGTCCTGTTTCTCCTTCTGGAGCCAATTCAAGAGTTGATTGACTTTGAATGGAGTGCCCCGGAGGCAAATTTTAAAGGGGGGTGGTGCACTGTACCAGATTTGTACCCCTTGGATCTGAAAGGATGGGATCAGTTGTAATTTCCAAAGGTGGATGCTTTGGTATGTGCTGTTACCAAGTGAACCACCATTCCAGTGGAAGGAGGGGCAGCTCAAAAAGATGCTCAGGATAGGAGAATTGAGGCTATATTTAAGCAAGCCTTTAAGATCATGGCAATGAATTTTCAGATTGCTTCTTGCTGCTACTTGGTGGCTCGGACTGGTTTGTGCCTTTCTCAGGAGTCTCAAGGAGCGGGGTCTGATGGATTGGCAATGGAACAGGGTGCCGCATTCTTAGCCGGTGTGGACAGCTGCTAGAGGGGTGGCCTACGTGATAGCTGCTAGATGCCAGTTGTGGCTGCGAAATTGGTTGGCAGACACTTGTTTCCAAGGTCAGTGTCACAAGGTTACCCTTTTAAGGGTTCCCTTTTGTTCGGCAGTGAGTTGGAAAAAATGTCAAGTAGCTGGGGGGGGGAATCCAAGGTTCCCTGTTTACTGAACAACAAGATGGCAGCATCATGTTCTTTTGGAGTGAAGGGCCACTTCAGGGATTCCCATCAGTTTTGTCCTTACTGAGGAGCATAAACTCAAGTTTTATCCCTATGGAAGATCTCAGTCCTTTCAGCCTAGAAAGTCTCGTAAAGATACGGGCTCTGGGATCAGAGCACCTCGATCTTCACAATGGTTTGCGGACTCACTTACTTGTGCAGGAAATAGGTGGGCATCAGAGGTGGGTCCAGATAATGAGACCAGTGGGTCCTGGACATGGCGAGGGATGGCAATGCACTGGAATTCCACCAAATTTCACCGTACGCCTTTATGGTCTTTCCATGCAACTCTCTACAGAAGAGAGTGGCAGTGTGGAGATTACACTATGGAGGCTGTTGGATTTGAAGGTTGTGATTCCTGTTCCCCTATCACAGGAAAATACGAGGCACTATTCCATTTATTTTGTCATTCCCAAGAAAGAGGAGGGGTCTTTTTGACCCATCTTGGATCTCAACGTTGTTCCCTGATAATGGCAATGCAAGCAGGGGATTTTTCTCATATCTTTTGACCTGACTGAGGCATATTCCCATTCGCCAGAAGCATTAACGTTTCCTACACTTCTCATTCTGGGACATCGTCATCAATTTTAGGCTCTGTCCTCTGGGCTGGCAACTGCACCCAGGACCACCTTCAATATCATGGTTATGGTAGCGGCGACAAGGAGGGCATTCTAGTCCATCTGTATCTGGACAAATGGTTGATTCCGGCCAGAAGTACAGAAGAGAGCAGCTTGTCTTCTCTTAAGGTGATCTCTTTGCTTCAGAAACTAGGCTAGGTGGTGAACTTGGCCAAGAGCAGTTTACAGCTGGCTGAAACATTATATGTTTAAGTATGTTTTTATTAAGAGGCAACACACATACCAATTGGACATCTTACATAATATAAAAAGATATAACAAATATGCACAATAGTCAATTCAATGAACAAAGCTCAAGTGTGTCCCTCATAGTATATTGTATAAAAATGATAAAACAAAACAGAAAAAGTAGAAGAAGAGAAGAAAGAAAAGAGTGGAAAAAGAGAAAGAAACAAATCACCATAGCTGAAGGTAGGAGGAAGAACCAACTACCATGGACATTATGACTATATGCGATTTGAAAATGATAATGGATGTACTAAGGCTACCCAGCTACCATATTTAACATGGAAAGGTAGTCATCAACCGGCTTCCACACCTGACACCAGGATGCAAGCCTATGAAATTTGAGAGCCATAGCCTTTTCATATTTAATATAGAGGCATATGGAATTCCACCACATATGTTCAGAAAGGGAGTTGCTATTCTTCCAGTTGGTCATGACATTATGCAAGGCAACCAATAACAGAAAATCTAACAATTTGCTGTGAGCATTAGTTAGATGGATGGAAGGATCATTACTTCGCAAAATGACCAAGGAAAAGGTCAAGGGACATGTAAGCGATAAAATGTCTGAAATGATAGACCAGATTTGTCTCCAGAATTTGTGCACTATGGGGCAAGAATACAACATATGAGTAAGTGAACCATTGCCTTCTTGACATGACCAACAAGCGTGAGATTGTGCTAATCCAGCCCTGTGTAATTTCCACGGAGTCCACACTGCTCTATGCATAATAAAATAAGCCGTCTGAGTTAAGCTCGAGGAGAGCGAGATTCGTATCGATTTCTGCCAAAGGTATTGCCATTGACTGGGGAGTAATTGTGTGTGAAGAGTAGTCATCCAATATGATTGTACCCCAGTAGAGGATGTCTGCATTAAACAGCTTTTGATGTGTCTGTATAGCCTGGATGCAAGATGGCCCCGGTCCCCATACAATGAAAAAAAGGACAGTAAAGCAGGTTCAGCTTGCGATGAGAGAGCCGAGGTAGAAATATCTTGAAAAACGTGCTGTAATTGCAGCCAAGCATAATATTGAGATGTGGGTAAACCAAATCTAATGCGCAACTGGTCAAAGGGGAGTAATTTATTATTCTGAAAGATGGATGTCAAAAACCATAACCCACACCTTTGCCATGCTGGCCAGCTGATGGTATGATTATCTATTTTTATTTTTGGGTTATGCCATAGCGGAGCATAAATTGAGTCAGTCCAAGGAGGCAAAGTAGGGGATCGCATCTTATCAAATTCAATCATCGCTCTATGTAAGGACCTTATTATAGGATTAAGTTTAACAGAATACGACAATGGAACTCCTGGAAAATATTTCATGGGAGCAGGTGATATTAACACCCGTTCTATAGAAAGCCATCTAGGGGGAACATATGAAGGACTATCAGGATTAAAATAGTGAGAACCTTGTTGCAACATGTAGGCTTGGTGATAAGTGTAAAAATCAGGGAAATTTACACCTCCATGTGTATTAGCTAGCTTCAATTTAGATAATGCTATTCTGGGGGGCTTATCTTTCCAAAGAAATCTGGTAAGCAGGCGGTCAATCTGTTTATAGAAGTTACTAGAGAAAAATATGGGAACCATAGATAGAATATACATAATCCGTGGGGCAAGAACCATTTTGATAGAGTCTAGTCTCCCCCACCAAGTCAAATGCAAAGGGGACCATGCTATCAATGCGTCACGAAGTGTCTGAATGGTGGTTTCCTCGCAATGAGTAACAGTTAAATTAGAATCCATTTGAAAACGGATACCTAAGTATTTAAGCCCACTCTTAACAGTTTGTATTGGAAGTTGAGCCAATTTTAATAGGGCACCTTGGGAATTTAAAGGGAGCAGCTCAGTCTTATGCCAATTAATCTTGTAGCCAGAAATGAGAGAATAGCTGGAAATAAGAGCAAATAGGGAGGGGAGGGACATCTCAGGATTAGTAAGAAATAGGAGAACATCGTCTGCATAAGCTGATAATTTAAACATTTCACCTCCTAACTCAAATCCTTGTACATTTGTTGCTTGTCTAATGGATAGTAATAGTGGTTCCAAAGCCAGGTTAAAAAGAAGGGGAGACAGAGGGCAACCTTGGCGGGTACCTCTGTGTAAAAGAAAAGGCGCAGATGAGTGGGTGTTGATAAAAAGAAAAGCCGTGGGAGAGGTATATAAAGTTTGAACCCAGGAGAGAAAAGTCGGGCCAAAGCCAAACCACTGGAGAGTAGCCCAAAGAAAAGGCCATTCGACACGATCAAATGCCTTTTCTGCATCTAATGATACGGCCACCGCCGGGGTTGTCAATGTGGGTGCTTGTTCTAATATATGAAAAAACATGCGAGAATTGTTAGCTATCAACCGACCTTTTACAAATCCAGATTGATCCGGATGTACAATAGAGGGCAGGACTTTGGATAAACGAATCGCTAGGATTTTAGCAAAAATTTTGTAATCTGCATTCAATAGCGATATTGGTCGATAGTTAGAGATAACCGAGGGGTCTCTTCCCGGCTTTGGAAGAACTATGATACATGCCTCAGTAAAGCTAGTAAGACCATCTGGAGAAGAGAGAATCGAAGAAAAATAGTGATGTAAATGAGGAGCAATCATTGATTTAAACGCATGGTAAAAGTCAGAAGAAAGTCCATCCGGCCCTGGGGCCTTACCGCTGGAGAGCGATGTAATAGCTGCAGAAACTTCCTCAATAGTGAAAGGCATTTCCAATGAGGAGCGTTGAGATGATGTAAGAGCTGGATGGGAAATGTTCGCCAGGAACTTCTGAATAGATTCCGCTGAGGAGTCGGCTTCCGATTGGTAGAGAGTATCATAAAAAGATCGAAATTCGTGTAGGATGTCTGCATCGGATGTCAGAGGCGCCTTGGAGGCAGACAGCACCATGTCTATGCGTTTCCTCTCCTGGCGTTTCTTAAGATAGGAGGCTAGGAGATGTCCGCACTTGTTATTTTCAGCATAGTAGGTCGCTTTTGTGCGACTCAGGTGGAGTTGAACTTGAGAACTTAAATGTTGATTGTAGCTATATCGTGCTCTTAACAAAGCCGTAAGGGTGGTCAGAGTGGGATCCTCAATATGTTTATGTTCAAGTCGTTCCACTTCTTGCTGAAGTGCAGATAAAGTAGCTTGATAGGATTTTCTGAGACTGATAGAATGACTGATTATGGAGCCTCTAATCGTAGCCTTGAAAGCTTGCCATAAGGTAGCTGGAGACACATCTGGGGTAGAATTGAATCGAAAATATTCTTCGATATGGCCTTGAATTTTGGAAATAAAGGAAGTGTCAGACAAGAGTGAAGAATTGAAACGCCAGCGATGCTCTGTAGGGACTGGAGAAAGAAGTTTAAATGTAAGTTGAATCGCAGCATGGTCAGAGATCAGAATGGGATGAATGGAGGCTGCTTTTAATGCAGGGATAAGCTGTTTCGAGATTAGGAAAAAATCTATCCTTGAATAAACGTTGTGAGGAGCAGAAAAAAAGGTATAGTCTTTAGTCGTGGGATGCAATAAACGCCACGGGTCTGATAAGCCATGTGAGTGTAGTAATGATAATAAAAGTTTGCTGGATCTAGAAATCGTTGGTTTCAATTTTGTAGTCCGGTCTAGAAAGGGATCTAAAACCTGATTAAAGTCCCCTCCTATTATAATAGGTGCTAGAGGCATATTAAGCAGTTGAGTGAACAGCTGTTGAAAAAAATCCGGGGTATCTGCATTAGGCGCGTATATGTTTAACACAGTATATTTATGCTGTGCTATCTGTATCTGAAGCATAGTCCATCGGCCCTCACAGTCTGCAGAGCTGTGTATGATTTGTGCGTCCAATCTCTTATGTAGAAGGATAGCAGTGCCCCTTTTCTTATGAATAGCGGGACTATAGAGGACTTGGCCCACCCATTGCTGTTTGAGTTTGCTTGACTCCAAAGAAGTAAGGTGAGTCTCTTGGAGGAGCGCGATGTCAGCATGGAGTGATTGTAAATAGGTCAGGATTTTTTTCCTTTTGATCTGGTGTGTAAAGCCGTTGACGTTCAGAGAGATGACAGTAATCTCATTAATGTTAGTCGCCATGAGATAAGTTGGAATCTTCGCGTTAGGTAGCAGGGGAGCCAGGTCAAATAGTCTGGTGATACTGGCGATAATCGCAAGGTGAAGAGAGAAAGAACATTAGAAAAAGTCCAGAAAAGTCGTCCAGAAAAAGAAAAATAAACAAAAATGACCAGCCCAAAAAAGACTGATAACAAAGCCATACAGGCTATTAGTTGCATATGAGCCTCTCGTAGTGCCAGAGGTCCCAATAACCAATCAGTTTCCTCCAGACTTATGACGACAAATAATCTGGTTTAAACCCCCTTGTTAGGTGGGAGATGTTTCAGGAAAAATAAAATAGAAAAAGGATGTATAAAAGTCGACCATTTCCCAAAACACTGAATCAAAAAAAAATTAAAAGAAATAACTACCACCGGCTACTCTCTGAAAATGAGAGTGAAGTTAGCATATAAAGGGTTCTCAAAGAAAAGTAGCTGAACTCCGACTTTTGCGGAGGGTAATATATACAACCAAAAAGAGCCGGTATACAAATGCTGCGTTCAGCAGCGCATGTAGAAAAACGGATACCAATTTGTACCTATAACATTTTCAAGTTACCATTTCTGAGGGTTGGTCCTGGGTGCGTAGAAAGTCTTCTAGCGCAGCTGGACTGTGAAAAATTTGTGTGTGATTGCGGTAGGTGATTTTCATTTGGGCCGGATATAGTAGGCCATATTGTGCACCCATATTTCTGAGACGGGGCCTAAGCGCAAGAAAACCTTTCCGTTTAGCTGCAGTGGCTTTAGCGAAATCTGGGACAAAAAGAATTGTGTTACCTTTATAATTAATAGGCGCTTGATTTTTCGCCGCTGTGAGGATGAGCAGAGTATGCGGGTGTCGCAGCACTTTAAATATGAGAGGCCTTGGACGAGTGGCATCTCGTAGCGGCCTAGTTGGGATCCTATGCGCCCTTTCAATTTCAAAGGGCTTGTCGAATTTTAGTTTAAGACACGCCGGGATAAGTTGCTGTAAAAAGGCTATAGCGTCGTTGCCTTCAGTGCCTTCCGGCACCCCCAGTATCCGTAAGTTGTTTCTTCTATTTCGATTAGATAGGTCTTCTATATCTGCTTGCATTTGCTCCATATCTTGTCGAAGTTTAGGGATAGTCGAGGTCGTAAGCAGCAAAGAAGAAGTCTGAGCTTCCACGTCATCCAGCCGGATCTGAAAGTGTGCCATTTGCTGAGAGACAGCTTGCAAATCAGATCTTATGGCTGTGGTTGCATCCGTATTAAGCTGGAGCATTTCTTTTAATTGCTTAAGCTCGACGAGAACAAGTTCAGCAGACGCCATACTTTTTTGCGCGGCGAGTTTCTCCGGTGTTGGGGGATCCGGTTTGGCACGTTTTGAGCCCGAAACCGCCGCGAACGCTGCTTCAATTTTCCCCGATTTGGGTACAGACATGTCGGCTTATTCGCATTCGTCCGCAATACCAAAAAATAAAGGAGGTAAAAGGGGATTATTCCAAGAATGCTAGCGAAGTCTGGTGGAGCGCGATGGTTAAGCGGCCATCTTGGTCGCTGCTCGAGAGCGCCCCTCGGCTGAAACATTATAGTATGTCGGCATGTGATTTGATACGGAGTAGGGCAGAATGTTTGTCAGTCACATTCAGAAGTTAATTTCTCAGGTTCAGGCCCTGAGAAGGACGACTCGCCCAATGATGTGTAGTCTTGTCTGCAAGTTCTGGGGTCAATGGCAGCCACATTAGACTTTGTCTTCTGGGCGAGGGTGCACATGTGGCCCCTTCAGCACATGTTGCTCTCCTGGTGGAATCTGTAGTCACAGTAGTACACTGTGAGACTCCACTTGCCATTGGAGGAGAGCGTGCAGTTGCAGTGGTGGTTACAAGTAGATTATCTCAGGAAGGGGGTTTCCTTGAAGACACCCAAATGGTTAGCGCTTACAACAGATGCAAGCCTTCTAGGTTGGGGGGCTCACTACCAAGAGTTGATGATGCAAGGCTGATGGAATGCTGGGAAGTGGCAGTGGACTATCAGAGGCGCATGCAGTTTATCTGGCATGTTTGCACTTCGCCAAGCGCTTGGAAGCTCAAGCAGTATAGATAATGTGGGACAGTGCCATGACTCTGGCCTTCATCAATCATCAAGGCAAAACTAGAAGCCAACAAGTGTCTGTGGAGGTAGATGCGCTTATGCTATGGGCAGAGCAACATCTCCAGGACCTATCCACCTCGGCTGGTTTTGTCTTACGGTTTGGCCCTTGAGAGGATTCGGTTGCTGAAGCATGGTAGTTGTTTTGCAGTGATTTCCACTTTGCTCCAGGCCAAGAAACTTTCTACATCTCTAGCTCGCCGCATCTCAAAAAAGATATAGTTGCGATGGAGAAGGTACAGAGAAGGGCAACCAAAATGATAAAGGGGATGGAACAGCTTCCCTATGAGGAAAGGCTGAAGAGGTTAGGGCTGTTCAGCTTGGAGAAGAGACGGCTGAGGGGGGGATATGATAGAGGTCTTTAAGATCATGAGAGGTCTTGAACGAGTAGATGTGACTCTGTATTTTCACTTTCGAATAATAGAAGGACTAGGGGGCATTCCATGAAGTTAGCAAGTAGCACATTTAAGACTAATCGGAGAAAATTCTTTTTCACTCAACGCACAATAAAGCTCTGGAATTTGTTGCCAGAGGATGTGGTTAGTGCAGTTAGTGTAGCTGGGTTCAAAAAAGGTTTGGATAAGTTCTTGGAGGAGAAGTCCATTAATGGCTATTAATCAATTTTACTTAGGGAATAGCCACTGCTATTAATTGCATCAGTAGCATGGGATCTTCTTAGTGTTGGGGTAATTGCCAGGTTCTTGTGGCCTGGTTTTGGCCTCTGTTGGAAACAGGATGCTGGGCTTGATGGACCCTTGGTCTGATCCAGCATGGCAATTTCTTATGTTAGTCTGGTCAGTGTTGAAGAGTTGGTGTGAGGAACAAGGTTCTCATCCCCTCAAAGTTAAAATTCCTCTGATACTGGAATTTTTAGAGGAAGACTTGCTTAAAGACTTGGCCCTTAACATTCTAAAGGTACAGATAGTAGCTCTTGCTTGTTGGGGCGAGTCAGTGGGGGAGCATAGTTTTCCCATCCAGATGTGTCCAGGATTTTGAAGGGAGTTAAGCATCTGCATCCTCCCTTACAGCTACTGGTGCCTCTTTAGTCCTTAATCTGGTTTTTGGTGGGTCCCATTTTTCGGCCACTACATGGTCTCTCTTTACGGCTGCTTACTTTGAAAATAGCTTTTTTCATTGCAATCTGTTCAGCACAATGGGTCTCTGAGCTGCAAGCTCTTATGTCGTGAGCCATTTCTACGAATGACTCTGGGACAGTACAGTGGTTTCAGAGTTTCATTTGAATCAGACTGTCTCCCTGCCCACACTGGCAAGGGTTAGAGATGAGTGTGAATATCGTCTGTTGCTTGCTTTGGTTGTCAGGTGGCATCTGATGCTGTACTTGATTACTAAATCTTTCAGGAAGTCTGAATCTGTTTTGTGCTCCATGGTGGAGGTAACAGGGTGAACCCGTGAAGCGGGCAACTATTGCCCGTTGGATAAAAGAAATCATCACAGCTGCCTATGTGAATGCCAATGTCCCATTACCTAGACAGGTTAAAGTGAGATCCACTAGGCTTAGGCAGTATCATGGGCAGAGTTTCCATTGTCTCCTGTCAAGATTTGCCAAGCAGCCATGTCCTCCTTACAAGCTTTCTCCAAGCATTACTGCTTGGATGCACATGCCCAGGAGGATGCAGCCTTCACATGTATGTGCTTTGTTGATGGGACTGCAGGCTGCCTCCCGCCCTTTTTGGGAGTAGCTTTGGTACATCCCACTTGTGTGTATTGGCCTGTCTGGGTGCAGAGAGAGGAGAAATTACTACTTGCCTGTTCATTCCTTTCCTCTAAGGAAGGCAGGCCAATCCACAACCCTCCCTGGACTTTTTGTTCGTCTCTTAGATCGGATGATGAAGAATGTTATTTCTGTAATTTTGTTTGGACTGGTAAGTGCCATAACCAACCCCTACAGTTAGAAGAAAATTATTCCTTACCTGCCAATTTTTGTTCCTGTAGTGCCACAGATCAGTCCAGACAGTGGGTTGTGTCTCCCTTCCAGCAGATGAAGTCAGAGAAAAGCTTGAAGTGTGTTCTTATAGCCTGGAGCGCCCTCTGAGTCCCTTCAGTATTAAGTATATCAAAGCAAGAAGAAACCATTGAATGGATCAAGTAAACCAACCTGAAACTGTAACTATGTACAAGAATGTTTGAGTTGAAATTGTAGTGAGAACAAACTTGCAAAAGTAACCATTGGTAATACATGAAACAGACCTCATACTGTAAATCAATCGAGCTAATAATCAAAAGTACTGCATGGACGATCCCAAAACCCATATCTACTCTTAGGGTGGGCATCTGGACTGATCCATGGTATTACAGAAACGAAAATAAGCAGGTAAGGAATAATTTTCTTTTCCCTGTATGTACCCGGATCAGTCCAGACAGTGGGATGTACCAAAGCTTCCCTACATAGGGTGGGCTCTGGATGCCCTGCTCGAATGACCTGAGCGCCAAAGGAGCCAAAACCCGGCGATTGGAGATTTAAGCGATAGTGACGTGCAAAGGTGTGCAACGATTTCCCGGTAACTGCTCTGCATATCTCCTGCGGCAAGACAGCCTGGCTTTCTGCCCAGTAAGCTGCTTGAGCACAGACTGAATGAGCTTTGATACCCTGTGGAGGTGGCTGACCAGCACCAACATACGCTGAAGAGATTGCTTCCTTTAACCAGCGAGCAATTGTGGTTTTAGAAGCCTTGTTCCCCCTTTTTGGTCTGCTCCACAGGACAAAGAGATGGTCCGATAGGCGGAATTCATTAGTAACTTCCAGATATAGCATGAGGACGCGCTTGACATCGAGCCATCTAAGTTCTCTGGGATCCTCATCCGGAAAGGATGGGAGTTCCACCAATTGATTCAAATGAAAGGCCGAGACCACCTTTGGCAGGAAAGATGGTACTGCGCTCAAGGATACTACCGAATCTTTGAAACTGAGGAAAGGCTCTCTGCACGACAAAGCTTGAAGCTCCGAGATCCAGCGGGCAGAACAAATGGACACCAGGAAAACAGTCTTCAGCCTCCTTTCAGCGGCTTGAAAGGAGGGCCGCCTAGAATCCAAAGAACCATATTCAGGCTCCAAGAGGGGCACAGGGTGTGCATCGGCGGCTTCACGTGCTTTACTTCCTTTAGAAACCAGAATATGTCAGGATGTGACGAAAGAGGAGCTCCATCCAGGTGACAGACGAGGGAACCAAGGGCTGCCATTTGAACCCTCAGGGAATTGTATGCCAACCCCTTCTCCAGTCCTAGCTGTAAGAAGGGGATAGTATCTGGACTACTGAGGCGTGACATGGAGAAACACCTGTGGATTCACACCAGGCCTTCAAAGACTTTCCAGACCCGCACGTAGGAGGTGGAAGTGGATGTTCCAGGTAGGGGTGGACTAGCACTTCAACCTCACAGAAAACAGCGATTCATTTCAGAAAATTATGCAACCAGGAAACCCTCATCACAAATCTTTGAGGAACTTAAACACATAACGGACGCGGAACTCAGCCATCGCATCCTGGACCACTATAACAAATAAAGTTGCAGATCTGACATGCCCTCTAGTATCCAAAACCATCAACTCTAATAAAGAAAAGAAAAAGCCATGGTTCACCCCAGACCTCAGACACTTAAAGCGGGAACTCAGAAACAAAGAACACATCTGGCAAAAAAAAACCCTACGTCTGCGAACATCTCAGCCTTCAAAACCAGCATGCACCAATACAGGATCTCCATTCTCCAGACAAAAAAGAGATTTCTACTCCAGAAAAATCCATCACTTCATTTATGACCCAAAAGCCCTTTTCTCCCTGGTCTCATCCCTCACAAAACCGCCCACAGCCGTCATTCCGGATGAAAAAGCCGCAAACAAAGCCAAGGAACTTGCCATCTTCTTCAAAGAAAAAATAGCCAACCTCCTGATCCCTCTTCGGAATCATAAAAATCCTTCCCCCCAACACCTTCTATCAATAACGCCATCACATGCCTCAAGCCTGGAAGCCTTCGAACCAGCATCCTCTTTAGAGATTGAAAACATACTAAAGAAACTTAAACCTGCTTCCCACCCTCTTGATTCAATTCCTGCGAATCTTCTCATAGCAAGTGCCAAAGTTATTGCTAAGCCAATCGCTCAAATCATCAATGCTTCACTTATCCAGGGCCTAGTGCCAACCTCACTCAAGCTCGCCATCCTGAAACCACTTCTAAAAAAGCCAAATCTCTCTCCGGATAACCTAGCTAACTTTCGGCCAATAGCAAATCTCCCTTTCATAGCTAAGATCCTTGAAAGAATTGTAAATCATCAACTCTCCGAATTCTTAGACGACAACAACATTCTAGCCACAACGCAATTTGGCTTCCGTAAATCCAGAAGCACCGAATCCCTTTTAATTTCTCTGACAGACAACATTCTTTTCAAACTAGAGAAAAAACAACCGTGCCTTCTCATACTCCTCGATCTATCAGCGGCATTTGACACTGTAAACCATGAGATCCTCCTTAACAGACTAGCAGAGATTGGAATAAAAAACACCGCTTTCAACTGGTTTAAATCCTTCCTTCGAGATAACTTTATAAAACCTAAGATCAACCACAAAGAGTCCCAGCCTATCAGCTCAACGTTAGGCGTCCCTCAAGGTTCCTCCTTATCTCCGACCTTATTCAACATTTACTTGCTCCCTCTCTGTAACCTACTATCTAAGTTGAATCTAACCCACTACATATATGCGGACGATGTCCAAATTCTTATTCCAATAACCAAATCACTGCAAGAAACCCTCCATTTTTTGAATTCTTGCTTCTTTTCCATATCCAATCTTCTTGAGGACCTCTGCCTAATTCTCAATGCCAACAAAACCGAATTCCTCCTCATCACCCAAGATGGCAACTACCAGCTCTCTAATTCTCATCCAGTGGCAACCCCCTCTCTATCTCCTCTGGTCAGAAACCTAGGAGTTATCATGGACAACCAACTGAATCTCAAAAGCTTATTAGCAACACAGTGAAAGAATGCTTCTTCAAACTCCAAGTCCTAAAAAGACTTAGATCCTTACTCCACCCCCAGGATTTCAGATCAGTTTTGCAAGCAATCATATTCTCAAAAATTGATTACTGCAATTCTCTTATACTTGGTCTCCCAGCTATCTCCCTAAGACCTCTACAAATGCTACAAAATGCCACTGCTAGGATCCTAACTAGAGATGTGAATCGGAACTGAAATCGGATCCGATTCTGGTTCCGATTCCATCTATAGAGATGTGAATCGGAACTGAAATCGGATCCGATTCTGGTTCCGATTCACATCTCTAATCCTAACTAAAGCAAAAAAAAGGGACCACATCACTCCAATCTTAAAAAAATTTCCATTGGCTTCCTATAAAATATAGAATACTCTACAAATCTCTTGCAACCATACACAAATCTATCTACAAAACCTCACACCTCGATCTCAGGATCCCACTGCAGCTACATTCATCATCTCGTCCATTGAGATCGGCACAAAAAGGCTCGCTAAAGCCCCTTCAATCAAAATATCCTCAAACATTAGAGCCTTCTCCACAGCGGGCCCTAAACAATGGAACTCTCTCCCTTCAGACCTTAGGTTCGAACAATGCCCAATAAACTTCAAAAAAAGACTCAAGACTTGGCTTTTCACCCAAGCATACGTCTGATTTAGACTTCACTAACACTCTCCCGTCTGGGCCAACATATCATGTGTCCCACTACTTAATAATCCCAGAAACAAATACAATCTCCTCCTGCCAAAGACTGACTACTTGTTACATGACTGATCCGAATCGCTAGTATGTTAGATTTCAGTAATTTAAAATGTTCTTTCTCTTAATGTTTTATGCAATTTAATTTAATTAATTATTCACCCAGTTCTTCATTTCCTTGTTCTATGTAAGACACTTGTGTTATGTCATCCCAAAGTTATATGTAAACCGAAGTGATTGATAACATTGTTACCAGAACCTCGGTATATTAAAAATGTTAAATAAATAAATGTTTTCTTAGCCTTTAGGAGGGTCAAAATAACATCCTCCGGGTAGCCCCGTTTCCTCAACCTGCGCCTCTCAAAAGCCAGGCCGCAAGACAGAAGCGATCTGCCCAGTTGAAAAATACTGGACCCTGATGCAGAAGGTTGGGAAGATGCCCCAGGCAGCGAGGTCCGTCCATCGCGAGGTTGACTAGGTCTCCAAACCACGGTCTTCGTGGCCATTCCGGTGCCACTAGAATTACCGGACCTTGGTGAATCTCTATTCTTAGACGCACCTTTCCCACCAGGGGCATGGCGGAAACACGTAAAGTAGGAGGTTTCGCGGCCAAGGGCATCCATTCCTTCCGCACCGTGCTCCTTTCTGCGACTGAAGAAGCGGGGAGCCTTCGCGTTCCTTTGAGTGGCCATCAGATCCAGATGGGGAGTCCCCCACCTGACGAAGAGGAGAGCCACTGCTATCTCGGATAGGTCCTACTCCCCGGGATCTATGTGTTGACGGCTTAAGAAATCCGCATGGACATTGTTTACTTCTGCTATGTGGGACGCCGCCAGGCAGGAGAGGTCGAGTTCGCCCACAACATTAACTTGTCCGTCTCCCGAGAGACATGGCGGCTCTTCGTTCCTCCTTGATGGTTGATGTACGCCACGATAGTGGCGTTGTCTGAGTATCCTTACGGCTCAGCGATGAACCAGGGGGAAGAAATGTTTCAATGTGAGACGAACTGCTCTGGTTTCGAGACTATTGATCGGCCAGGTTGCTTGCACTGGCATCCATCGTCCCTGTGCCGACTGCGTTTGACACACAGCTCCCCATCCATAGAGGCTGGCATCCATGGTGATGATCACCCACTGTGGGATCTCCAACTCCACTCCCTGCAGCAAGTGATCCAGACTGAGCCACCAGCTCAGGCTGTCCTTGGCAATTTCCGGCAGCGGAAGGAGTGCTTGGAACTCCTGAGTCACTGGCTTCCAGTGGGAGAGTAATGCAAAGACCCAAGGAGCCAAATCTATAGTTGAAGCCATTGAGCCCAGGACCTGGAGATAGTCCCATGCTGTGGGGAGTGAGAGGCAACAGAAGCACTGTACCTGAGAGATAAGCAACTGAGCACGGTCCTGACGTAGGAAGACTTTGCCCAAATTGGTATTGAACCTTGCTCCTAAGAAGTCAGCGTCTGAGAGGGAGTAAGGCTGCTCTTGGCAAAACTGACACCCATCCAAGAGTGGAGAAGGTGCAAGACTCTGTCGACTGCCTGCTGGCAAAGGTCCAGGGACTTCGCTCGAATAAGCCAGTCATCCAGGTAGGGGTGGACTAGAATCCCCTCCTTCCGTAGGGGTGCTGCCACCACCACCATGACCTTGGTGAAAGTGCGGGGAGCGGCCGCTAGACCGAAGGGTAGGGCCTGAAATTGGAAATCTTGACCGAGGATTTTGAAGCAAAGGGAAGTGTTCATGTTCCTTGAGGATGGGGATGTGAAGATAAGCCTCCATCAAGTCCAAGGAGGCTAGGAATTCTCCGCTGTGTACCACCGCTACTACGGAGCGTAACATCTCCATCCTGAAATGTGGGATACTGAGGGCCCTGTTGACCATCTTGAGATCCAGGATTGGATGGAAGGAGTCTAACTTTTTGGGGACTACGAAGTAGACTGAATAATGGCCTAACCCTTGCTCCATCAGGGGCACCGGGAGGATGGCCCCTAAGTCCAGGAGCCGGTCGAGCATCTGACGTACTATGTTGTTTCTTCACCGGGTCACAGAGAGAGTAAAGAAACCTGTCCCTTAGGGGTCGAGCAAATTCTAAAGCATAGCCGTGCTGTAGAATATCCAGAACCCACCGATCTGTGGTAATTTTGACCCACTCCTCATAGAAGAGGGAGAGACGTCCCCCTGTCCTGGGGGTCGAAGAGTGGGCCGGCAATTCTTCATTGGGAAGACTTGGAAGGGGCCCCCTGAGGGAGGCTGTCTTGAGATGGTCTTCGTCCGCGAAAGGAATGAGACCAGGACTGCGACGGTGAGGAAGGCAGTCTTTGAGAGGCCGGTCTTGACTGTCAAACGCCGCTGACAACAGAATCGGCTTCCAGTAGAATTGAATGCCCTGGAAGTCCGAGGACGATCCTCCGGCAGCTTATGCGATCCGGGAAACTACAGACCGGTTAGCCTGACTTCAGTGCCAGGAAAAATAGTGGAAAGTGTTCTAAACATCAAAATCAGAGAACATATAGAAAGACATGGTTTAATGGAACAAAGTCAGCATGGCTTTACCCAAGGCAAGTCTTGCCTCACAAATCTGCTTCACTTTTTTGAAGGAATTAATAAATGTGGATAAAGGTGAACTGGTAGATGTAGTGTACTTGGATTTTCAGAAGGCATTTGACAAAGTTCCTCATGAGAGGCTTCTAGGAAAAATAAAAAGTCATGGGATAGGTGGCGATGTCCTTTCGTGGATTACAAACTGGCTAAAAACCAGGAAACGGAGAGTAGGATTAAATGGACAATTTTCTCAGTGGAAGGGAGTGGACAGTGGAGTGCCTCAGGGATCTGTATTGGGATCCTTGCTTTTCAATATATTTATAAATGATCTGAAAAGAAATACGAGTGAGATAATCAAATTTGCAGATGATACAAAATTGTTCAGAGTAGTTAAATTGCAGGAAGACCTTGTGAGGCTGGAAAATTGGGCATCAAAATGGCAGATGAAATTTAATGTAGACAAGTGCAAGGTGATGCATATAGGGAAAAATAACCCATGTTATAGTTACACAATGTTAGGTTCCATATTAGGTGCTACAACCCAAGAAAGAGATCTATGCGTCATAGTGGATAACACATTGAAATCGTCTGTTCAGTGTGCTGTGGCAGTCAAAAAAGCAAACAGAATGTTGGAAATTATTAGAAAGGGAATGGTGAATAAAACGGAAAATGTCATGATGCCTCTCTATCGCTCCATGGTGAGACCACACCGTGAATACTGTGTACAGTTCTGGTTGCCGCATCTCAAAAAAGATATAATTGCAATTGAGAAGGTACAGAGAAGGGCTACCAAAATGATAAAGGGAATGGAACAGCTCCCCTATGAGGAAAGACTAAAGAGGTTAGGACTTTTCAGCTTGGAGAAAAGACGGCTGAGGGGGGGATATGATACAGGTGTTTAAAATCATGAGAGGTCTAGAACAGGTAGATGTGAATCTGTTATTTACTCTTTCCGATAATAGAAAGACTAGGGGGCACTCCATGAAGTTAGCATGTGGCACATTTAAAACTAATCGGAGAAAGTTCTTTTTCACTCAATGCACTATTAAACTCTGGAATTTGTTGCCAGAAGATGTGGTTAGTGCAGTTAGTATAGCTGTGTTTAAAAAAGGATTGGATAAGTTCTTGGAGGAGAAGTCCATTACCTGCTATTAAGTTGACTTAGATAATAACCACAGCTATTACTAGCAACGGTAACATGGAATAGATTTAGTTTTTGGGTACTTGCCAGGTTCATATAGCCTAGATTGGCCACTGTTGCAAACAGGATGCTGGGCTTGATGGACCCTTGGTCTGACACCCAGTATGGCATGTTCTTATGTTCTTCTTCTCCCCCAGGGATTTGATGAGTTGTTCAAGATCCTCACCAAACAGTAATTTGCCTTTGAAGGGGAGAGATCCCAGCTGAGTCTTGCACAAGGAATCTGCCGACCAATTACAAAGCCAGAGGAGACGCCTGGCAGAAACCTCTGATACCATTGATCTGGCCAGGTCGCAGAGTAAGTCATATAGCACATCCGCTCCATAAGCTATTACGCCTCTAGGCGTTCTGCCTGTTGTGCTTTCCCTTGTGGCAGGTCTTGAGCATTGAGCAGCTGTTGAACCCATCTGAGACCTGCGCGCTGCATTAGAGAGCTGCACACTGTGGCTCTTACCCCCAAGGCTGATACCTCAAAAATCCTTTTGAGGTATGCTTTGAGCTTCCAAACCTGAAGATCTCGGAGGGTTGCTCCACCCATCATTGGGATGGTAGTCCTTTTAGTGACCGCCGCTACTGATGCATCAACCTTGGGGACTTTGAGGAGTTCTAGGAATTCCTTCAGGAGAGGAAAGAGCTTGTCCATAGCCCTTCCCACTCTCAGACTAGACTCTGGCGAATCCCATTCTCTGGATAGCAATTGGAGGAGCATAGGATGAAACGGAAATGTTTTAGCTGGTGGACGCATTCTGGCAAGGACAGGGTCCCCTTTCGTGGCCCCTGCACTGGTGCCAGGTGGATCCTGTGGAGCCTCAATATCCAGCTCTGCTAGGACATGGATGAGAGGATCAAGCTCATCCCTCTGAAACAGGCATAAGACCCTAGGGTCATCCCCTTCTATGTGCATGTGAGAAGTCAGATCATCGTGGTCCTGATCAGGTACCAGAGCACCCTGAGGAGAAGAATCCGAATGGGGAACCACCCTGACTCGGGAGGAACCCTGAAGAGCTGCTGTGGACCCCTGAGGAACTGCAGTGGACTGCAAAGGATTTGTCAATCTAATCACCTTCGGAGGAGGGGGGCCTGAAGATGCATACTGGTGCTGTTCCAAACTGGCCAAATAAGCATTGTTCAAAAGAAGCACAAAATCCGTTGAAAATAGACTGGGGGGTGGAGGTCCCGATGGAAGTACCAAGTGAGGAATGGCAGGAAGGTCCCCTGGCGTTGCCCCCTGGTTCAGGGGATTAACCGGAGTTAAAACTGGTGGAGAAGGAGAAAAACCGCCATCAGAATCCTCATTTGGCTGCCTAGGAGCGCCTGGCTCCGAAAACAAAATGGCCACCATTCCCGTGCTAGACTGGATCAGAGCCCAACCCCCCAGTGAGCCTTCATGTTTAGGAGTGCAGAGCTGAACGTCCGGCCGGCCTTGAGGGACCTTCCCCGCTGGGGAGGCACCTCGAACAAATGCCTTCAGGAGAGAGCCGCATCCCGGGCTCTTTCGCGAAGGCATTTGCTGAGCGCGCATGGGGGAAGGAAAAGTCTGGCAATAAATGAGTCACCCCCCGGAGCCTGGTAGGAGCAGGTAAGAGAGCCTCCGCTCTGAAAACGACGACTTGGCCCTTTTTTTTTTTTCCCCCCAAAAAACAGAGGAATGTCTCCTCTCTGCTAGCGCTACCCCGAGGAAGGCGGCGCTCAGGGCAAGCGGGCTGTCGTGAGGGGGAAGAGGTTGGACCACCAACATTCACCCCTGGAAGTCAGAGAAGCCTGAGAAGGAAAAAGTACAAAAACTTACCAAGTCTACTCTGAAAAATGCTAGGGAACACTGTTACAAGTTCTGCCTGCAAGTTTGGAAGTGACTGAGAAGCCAGACACTAGAAACCTGTTTGTTTTTTTTTAAACTTGATCTATCCAGACAGTGAAAGAAATTTAAGAGGGAATGAAAGAGAAATCTAAACTTCTATCCTCCTGTAGCTGAAATGGGGAACCGCAGGTTCTGCACCCTCATCTTCTGGAGTCAGAGAAATTGCTGAAGGGATGCAGAGGGCGCTCCAGGCTATAAGAGGGCACCCTTCAAGCTTTTCTCTCACTCCATCTGCTGGAAGGGGAGACACAACCCACTGTCTGGACTGCCGAGTACATACAGGGAATGTATGTTAATTCTTTTAACTGAGCTGAGTGTTCTCATTTGGTTGGCATCATGAGTGGTCTTTTGTTAAGTCATGTTCAAGTATAATCAGTTTGTCCACGGTTTGGCTTTTCCAGAAAATACTGGTGGGCTGATGTTGGGGCAGGTCTATATGTCTGTGACATCAGTGAATCAGTTTTACTGTCTCCATCTGCTGGTAGAGGTGCATAACCCACTTGTATATATTGGCCTGTTTTCTTTAGAGGAAAAGAAATTATCAGGTAAGTAGTAATTCTAACTTCTTACCTGCTGTTGCTGTCTCCTCTGCCAGCTTCCCTGTGGAGTAAGAAATGTGTAGGTCCCCATAGTCTCATGAGACCTTCCACCCTCACAGTTTCCTACTTCAGAGAAGTCTGCAGAAGAAAGAGATAGGAGCAGGTAAGAAGCACTACCCTCTGCCAGCAGGAGGGAATTGCACATTTGCAATTAGGGATGTGAATCATTTTTCTGATGGATTAAAATATTGTACGATATTTTCTCATCTGTCAGGAATCAGGGGAAGGGGGTCCCCGAAAGCAATAGGAAAACCCCATGAAATTTTCATGGGGTTCTTATCGTTTTGGGGGGGGTGGGAAGAAAGGGCTCACAAAAACAACCCACCCCGACCCTTTAAATCTCATTATTTAGAATCCCCCCCCAAAAAAAAACCCTTTTCTAAAGTACCAGGTGGTCCAGCGGGGGTCCTGGGTGCAATCTCCCGCTCTTAGGCTGTTGGCTGCCAGTAATCAAAATGGCGCTGATGGCCCTTTGCCCTTACCATGTGACAGGGGCTATTGGTGCCATTGGCCAGCCCCTGTCACATGGTAGGAGCAATGGATGGCCCATGCCATTTTTAAAGATGGTGCCGGCCGTCCATTGCTCCTACCATGTGACAGGGGCCAGCCAATGGCACCGATTGCCCTTACCATGTGACAGGGGCCTAAGGGCCATCGGCGCCATTTTGTTTACTGGCAGCCAACGGCCCGAGAGCGGGAGATCGCTCCCGGGACCCCCGCTGGACCACCAGATACTTTAGAAAAGTTTTTGGGGGGTCAGGAGGGTGGGGGATTCTAAATAATGAGATTTAAAGGGTTGGGTGGGTTGTGAGTTTTTTTTTGTTTTTTTTTCAGCTCGGGACAGCCGAAAAAGAAAAAAAAAGTGGTCTCGCCAGAAACAAAGATTTCCCGCGGTTCTAGTACGAACAGTATTCTGGAAACGATTCCGTAACAGATTCACATCTCTATTAGCAGTGGTATATTGGTGGGGGGACATAGTCCTGGATGCCAGCCTGAAGGGGTTCCAAGATAGGGGTCACCACCAATGCTTCCACCACTCACAGGCAATATCACTTCCTTCTCTCTTGTGCTGGTAAATGAATGTGTCTCCCACCACCCTGGTTTCCTCATCTCAGCCTGATTTCAGCTGTCAAGGGCAGAGCCAGTGCCATAGCAAGCCTGGAATCGCTCTAACCTGGTCTTCTTCCTGTCCTTACTTCCCATATGGTTTACAACCATATGGGAAGTGTGTTACACCTTAGAAATCTGTGGAGCGGCGTATGTTCAAACAGCTTATTTGAGCAGTGAACTGCACATGCAGGCATCTGCAGCAGGGTTAGAGAAGCACTAGGTCCTCCTTTAACTCTGCTCTTTTGCTGTTGGCCGATATTGATATGAGAAGGATAGGGGAAGGAGGGGCTCAAATAAAAACAGTAATCCCTGGGCACCAGAGATCCATGGTATGCCACAGCACAGGGAATAGTGGTAGGAGAGACAAAGACCTTGCTGCTTTGGCTGTCGCCTCCCCCCCCCCCCTTCTCTCTACAATGTCTTACAAATTTCCCGGTACAGCAGAGGCTCTGCTGCAATGCACTAATTTGTTATAGCACATGGGTTGTGAGCCTCTGATCTAGAGAGCATTCATAGTCTGGCTTTCCTTGTGATGAACTGTATTTTGTATTCATCTAGGAATGATGCAGATGGTTACTCTGACATTACAGTAGAAAATAAGGACCCACCCTTAAATGAAATGTCAGATGATTATCAGCCAGAACAAGAAATAGCTATGTGTCATAGTGAATATAAAATGGAAAGAATAGAACAACTGCAGTGCGAACCAGTATTGGACGAACCTTACAAACCTCTGTCTATTACTACCAATAAAACCTTCCATGCAACAGTCAGCTATGTTGGAGATGATGGAATAATCAGTGTAATACCAAAATCATTAGGTAAGACCTTTACGTTTCTATAATTCTTCCTCATCAAAAATAGTCTTTAAGTAGAATGAAGTTGGATAATGTAGGATGAGTATATAAAGTAGCACTCTGTGGCAAGAAAAAAACAGGTTTAGAAAATACCAGGCTGCTTGATTTGCTAGTTCTATGTAGTAGGGAAAAAAGTGAATGAATGTAATCAGCCTTGTTTTCATAAATAAGATTCTTTTAAATTTGCCTAGAGTTTTAAAAGTAATATGATGTCCAGGTAGAAGCTGTACTAGTGCTCTGTAGGACAGATGGTACAGTATGTATGTTTTATGCAAAAGTTAAACCAGATTTTATAACTTGGAAAGAGAAAATATGTGCTCACTGCATTTGTAATACTTCTTAAAGAACATATCAGTTGAACCTAAATTAATGAAATTTTGACCATGAATAAGCAGGAAGGTCTGTCTCAAGTAGCAGATCATCGATGTCACTGAAGTACGGACAGTGCCCTATCTCTTCTTAGTAAATTTTTAGGCACTTCTGAGCATGCAGACTGCACATACTCACTAGTGCTGTGAGTCTCCTACAATCTTTTCTAATCCATAGAACGATCAGAATTGCACATAGTAGTCAGTGTAGTCTCACCATGGAGCAATCTAGAGGTATTGACATTCTCCGTTTTATTCACCATTCCCTTCTTAATACTTCCTAACATTCTGTTTGCTTTTTTGACTACTGCGATGTGTGCGTGCTGCTTTTTATGATAAGTATAGTCTGTTAAGTTTTATGGGGGAAGCCAATTTTCGTGCATTAAAGGAAACTGTTTACCTGTATTGTGGACATTGCATGAAAATAATGTATAGGTACTCATGCCCTAGATTACACCTCTTACCAGCATAATTTATTATCAAGTCTGCTTCCTGAACCGCAGTTATGATAGCAATAGTCTCTTATTTTTTCCCTTTAACCCAAATCAGCTATCTGTGAACCCCCAAGTGTCTAAACCAAACAAAAACTGCACTAGATGCCTATTCCCTCATATTCTCTCTCTTGCTCGCGCTCTCTCATTTATTTATTTTATTTATTTAGAAATTTTTATATACCGCGGCACGTTGAGAACATCACCTCTGTTTACATTAAACAGTAATGCAGCAACAGGCTTTACAATAAAGTATTAAACAAGGGGATACAATAAAATATTAAAGGGATACATGCAACAGGCTTTACAGTCAAATTTGGAAATAGAACCATTTTTTAAATCAATATATCATTAATGTACAAGTAGCAGGGATTACAGAAGCGTTTGGTAGAGGAACCAAGATTGATAAAACATTTGGAAATCTACAGTAAAAAGGATTTTTACTAGGGAACAAGTGCTGGAAAAGGCGGGACAGGGGGTCAGGGAAGTGAATAGGTGCTATGTATGTGTCAGGAAATGGGCCCAGTCAGTCATTGGTATGCTTTTCTGAACAGCCAAGTTTTTAGGTTTTGTTTAAATTTTTTGTGGCATGGTTCCTGGCGTAAGTCAGTGGGCATGGTGTTCCATATAGTGGATCCTGCTATGATGAATGAGCGTTCCTTTGTGGATACATGTTTGGTGAGTTTAGGAGAGGGTATCCGCAATTTGGCCTGGTGCTGTGTTCTTGTTGGTCGATTTGTCTTATTGAAATACAAGTCTTCAGAGAACCACTGCATGTTTTGGTTATGTAAGGCCTTGTGTATTAGCGTAATGGAATTGTATATAATCCTGGATGCAACGGGTAGCCAGTGTAGGGACTGAAGGGCGGGAGTGATGTGATCATGGCGGTGTGTGTTGGTGAGTATGCGGGCAGCTGCATTTTGTAACCCATTTGCAATGGTTGTAATGTATTTTTTGGTAATCCTAACAGCAGAGAGTTGCAGTAGTCAATCTTCGATAGGATTGTAGCTTGAAGAACGGTGCGGAAGTCATTTGGGTGTAGAAGTGGTTTGATTTCGTTTTAGGGTATGGAGCTTGAAGAAACCATTTTATAACAGTAGCAGTGATGTATCAGTCTGCTTCCTGAACCACAAATTTATGATAGCAAATAGTCTCTAATTTTTTTCCCTTTAACCCCAAATCAGCTATCTGTGAACCCCCAAGTGTCTAAACCAAACAAAAACTGCACTAGATGCCTATTCCCTCATATTCTCTCTCTCTTGCTTGTGCTCTCTCTTGCTCGCTCTCGCTCTCTCTCTCATATTTCTGGGACTTCTCCCAACCTAACAGCTTGTATGTATAGCAGGCAGAGCACCTAGGCAAGGGAAACCCCAGGGCCTGGGGTCTGCCACTACCCTTGTTCCTCCCTCTTTTTCTCTCCCCAAAGTTTCTCCTCCGCCCATTTGAGAAACTCCTCAAATCAACCATTATACACTATGGTGCCCCCAAGCATCCCTTTCCTCCCCTCCCTCACCCTCTCATACCTTTTCAGATAGTTCCCAGAGGCAATTTTACAAAGTCTGAGAACAAGTAGCAACAGGAAGCAGCCCACCACGTGCAACCTTTTCAATTGTTCCAGCTGTAACTTCATAAGATTTAAAGTTTGGCAGAGTCTGGATTGTCTATATGTAGAGCCATTGCCCAGAGATTCCTAGAATCGCTGAGCACCAGACCCTGGAACACAGTTGCCATCCGTGCCACCACCCGTCCTCAGATTGTGCTTTCCGTGCATAAACTAGTCCTGCCCTGTAATCATGAAGAGCAAGTCCATTACAGGAGTAACTCCATTTGTGTAACAGTAGGCAGTGCACAGTGCTCTAGAATTCCTTGTCATATTTCACCTCTTCCTTCCTTCCCCCCAGGTTAAGAACATAAGTTGTCATTCTGAGTCAGACCAAGGGTCCAAGCTCAGCATCCTGCTTCCACCTGGCAAATACCCAAAATAATAAATAAATCCTATGCTACTAATGTCAGCAACAAGCAGTGGCTATTCCCTATTGATTATTAGCAGTTTATGGACTTGTCTTCCAGGAAATTGTCCAAACCTTTTTTAAACCCAGCTACAGTAACTGCCTTAACCGTATCCTCTGACAATGAATTCCAGAGCTTAATTGTGTTGAGTGAAAAAGAATTTTCTCCTGTTTTGTTTTAAATGTGCTACTTGCTAACTTCATGGAGTTCTTCCTAGTCCTATTATATATCCGAAAAAGTAAATAACCATTTCACATTTACCCGTTCAAGTCCTTTCATGATTTTTGTAGATCTGTCATATCCTCCCTCAGTCATCTCTTTTCCAAGTTGAACAGCCCTAACATCTTTAGCCCTTTCCTCATAGGGAGCCGTTCCATGCTCTTTATCATTATGGTCGCCCTTCTCTGTGACTTTCTCCAGTGCAACTATATCTTTTTTGGAGATGCGGCAACCAGAATTGCACACAGTAAGGTGCGGTCTCATCATTGAGTGTCATACAGAAGCATTATGACATCCTCTGTTTTATTTTCCTTCCCCTTCTTAATAATTCCTAACATTCTATTTGCTTTTTTTGATTTCCATAGAACACTGAGCCGACAATTTCACTGTTATATCAACTATGATGCCCAGATCTTTTTCCTGGCTGGTAACTCCTAAAATGGAACCTAACATCATGTAGCTACAGCATGAGTTAATTTTCCCTATATGTATTACCTTGCACTGTCCCCATTATATTTCATCTGCCATATGAACTCCCAATCTTCAGTCTCACAAGGTTCTCCTGCAATTTATCACAATCCGCTTGTGATTTAACTGCTTGGAATAATTGTCATCTGCAAATTTAATCAACTCACTCATCATACCTCTTTCCAGATCATTTATAAATATATTAAAAAGCACTGGTCCAAGTACAGATCCCTGAGGCACTCCACTGATTAGCTTTTTCCATTGTGAAAACAACCATTTAATACACTCTTTCCTGTCTTTTAACCAGTCTGCAATCCACAAAAGGACATCGCTTCCTATCCCATGATTTTTAGTTTTCTTAGAAATACCACAAATAGGTTTCTTTACAGCCCCAATAAACCACAAACTTCCATTTTGTTGCTCCAAGAGATCAGCAGCAAATGCTGTAGCATCAAATGCCTTTGCCATTACTTCTATCTCACACCTTCTGTATGCGTTTCCTCCTCTTCCATTAATATCCAAAATAATCTTTAATAAAAGACAAAGGAATAGTGTTACTAGTTGCACCCTTCTGGCTGCATCAGCTGCATTTCTCATGGCTTCAAAGATTCACAGTTTCTCCTTCGGTATGTCTACAAATCTTTCCAATGGAGCAAATGCATTTAACTGTACTACATTCACTGTACAACAAATTTACCTTCGTAGGTAAATTTGTTGTGCCTGACTTTTTAACTTATGTATGTATATTTGTAAACCGCCTAGACGGACATGCAAATGTTTTATTGTTTGCGGTATATAAATATTTTTAAATAAATAAAATAAATACATTCTCTTTCAGTAATCTGTCTAACTTGGAATTGAAATCTAATTGTCCGTACTATAGAGGCATATTTCTCATTATCCTTGATAGCTAATTTATAAAAGATCTATATAATCTTTGTCCTATTATAGTTCTTGCTAAGTTAATGGCATCTCCTTTTAAATGTCTTACTACAGCACATCTGTATCTTAAGAGATACAGTACCCACGGATCAGTCCAGACCATGGGTTGAGCCTCCTGTCCAGCAGATGGAGACAGACTAAAATGAAAGGGTATCCTATATCAGGACAGAGCCTACCCTGCAGCCCTTCAGTATTTGTCTGTCTCCAGCAGATGGATCAGCTCAACCTGCAGTTCCCTGATCTCGGCTAGTCAGCCCCTTCCCTGTTGGGTACGTCCTTTTTTTAAGATCAAGCAAGTAGTAATTTCTTTCAAATTTTTTAAAGAAAAAAAAAATATTAGTGACTTGGACTCTGTCTTTCTCTATCAGGAGACAGGTTTGTCTCCTGGCTCTTGCGGGGCTTAGAGGGGCTTGGCCCCTTATGTTTGGCATATTCCTAAGCCCTGTTTCTCTAACTGGTGATCCTCTGGGAGGTGAAACTGGTAGTCCAGTCCCCGTCCCCCCCCCCCCCCCCTTGCCTGGCTGCCTTGGGGGCTCGGAAACCCCTCCTGCACTTGGAAGGCATTTGCACTGTCTTCCAATTGGAAAAAAAAGATAAAGTATATTTCCTGAAATAATCCACAAGCCGGCAGCCAGGGTCATGTGTACAGGGGAGCGTGCAGGGTTTGTTCCTCTGCCTCCGCTCCTGTCGGCAGCAAAGTTTTTAAAATCAGCTGATTTCTGCTGCGATCGTGGCTTCTCTTCACAGAGCATGCCGAGATCACATTGCTGCATAGCTTGTGGTGAGCCCTCGACGCATCTTTCTCACGAGGGGCTCTTCTCTTCTTGTTTGCCGGGTGAGGAAGGTCCCTCCTCGGCAGCGCTGACTAAATCAGTCCGGGGTCGCGTTTCCCAATGCATGGCCAGGCCGTTCCCGGGTCGGCAAACCGCAGGAACGGTGGCCATTTTGGGGATTTCAGCAGCTCCCGATTCGGGGCTGCCCGGCGCTGAGGAGGTCGAATTTTGTGGAGTCTCCCCCCGATTTGAGCCCTGTGGTGCCTGGCCCCCGCCCGGCAAGGTTAGGCCTCGTTTTTCATCTGAATTTGTGCTTTTCATGTACAAATCCTATTTGGCCAGCTTGCAGGAGGAGGAGAAGGAACCTTCCCCCGGCCCCCTACCGGCCAAACTCCTGCGGCCAGCTCCTCCGCCCGCTACTACGGCTCCAAAGGGACGGGGTCGGTCCGGATGGTACCGGGGGCCCCTCCCCCTCATGATCCTCCGAATCAGGATCCAGGTTTGGATTTGGCGGGGATGCTCCCCCCCCCCCCCCCCGGGAAGGGGATGATCCCTGGGTTCTCCGGATGTTTCAGAGGGAGGAATTGGAACCCCTCATCCCTTTTGTTCTTCAGGAGCTAGGGATTGAGGGGCCCCCGGCGGATACTCTGACTGCTGCGCTGCCAAAGCACATGGACCCGGTCCTGGCGGGGCTCCAGCTTCTGCTTTTCCCTTTCACCCAATGCATAAATTGCTACTACTTCGGGAATGGGAATCTCCTGAAGCGGGACTCCATGTCGGGAGGGCTATGGACAAGCTTATCCCCTCCCGGAAGACTGCCTGGACATATTGCGAATTCCCACAGTGGATTCCTCCGTCTCCACGGTTACCAAGCACACCACTATCCCAGTGGTCAGGGCGATGGCCTTAAAGGATGTTCAGGATCATAAACTCAAATTCCACCTTAAGCGTATCTTCGAGGTTTTGGCCTTGGGCAGTTCGGGCGACTATCTGCAGCGGTCTCATGCAGCGGGCAAGCCTTAGGTGGGTTCACATTGCTCGGCACCCAGGACCTCCCGTCTGCAGAGGCGGAGCAGGCTGAACGGTTTGGAAGGAGCCATTGCATATGGGGCGGATGCGCTGTACGACCTCTCCACGTCCAGGCGAAAGCGATGGTCTCAGCGGTTTCCTGCCAGACGGCTCCTCTGGTTGCGCAATTGGTCAGCGAACCCGTCATCCAAGGCGCGGTTGGGCACGCTGCCTTTTAAGGATAAGTTGTCTTCGGAGAGGACCTTGACAGCTTAACTCTTTAGGGGAAAATAAGTCCATAAGCTGCCTGAGGACAGACTGAAACAATCTCAGGCGTTCGTGCCCTCCCGGTTCCGGGGACAACGTAAGATATAGTCCTCGGGGGCCGCGGTGGCTCCTCTAGAGGTTATTCTTCCCAGTCTCAATCTTGGTCCCAGCCCTTTTGCGGGCGCAGGCCCTTCCGCGAGGGGGCCTCCCAGCGTACATCCCCAAAGCCCGCTTCCCAATGAAATTCGGTCGAACCCATTCCTCTGTTCCCAATCTGGGGGGTCTTGTCTCCGTTTCTCAAGGAATGGGTCAAAATCACTTCAGGCCAGTGGGTTCTCGATTATCCGCGACGGCTACGCTTTAGAATTTTCCTCGAGACCTACTGGACCTCTTCAGACGACCGCGAGGAGAGACTTCTGGCTTCTGGCCCTCCAGGTGTTTCTGCCCCTGATCCGCGGCAAGGTGTTGAGGGTACTCTCCGACAACTCCACCACGGGCACTTATATCAGCCGACAGGGGGGCACTCAGAGTCGCCTGGTGACTCTGGAAGCCAGACAGCTCTTTGCCTTGGACAGAGCGTCATCTGGATTGCCTGGTGGCCTCCCACATAGCAGGCAAGGAGAATGTGCAAGCCGATTTCCTCAGTCGCCAGCGTCTTGACCCAGGAGAGTGGGAGCTCTTGGACAAGGGCCAGGGATTTGATCGTCCGTAGGTGGGGTCCCCCTCACCTGGATCTCATGGCGAACCTTGCGCAATGCCAAGGCCAACAGATTCTTCAGAGTGGATGCTCTAGCCCTCCCTTGGCCTGCAGAAGTCCCTCCTCTACGTGTTCCCCCATCCCCGTGGCCTCTGGTGGAAAGGTTCTCCGAAGAATAGAACGCCACAAGGGGCCAGTTTATTCTGGTGGCTCCCGATGGCCTCGCAGACCGGGGTTCGCGGATCTAGTCAAACCTGGCAACGGACGGGCCTCTTCATCTCGGCCATCTTCCCTCGTCTGCTTCGGAAGGGGCCTGTATTTTCAACCAGGCAGATCACTTTTGTCTAGCGGCCTGGCTTTTTTTTTTTTATAGTTTTTTAAGCATAACATATAATGCAATCACATCATACATGAATGACTTTTGTAACAAAAAACTGTGTCAATAAACATGTGATGAAATAACAATTATATATGCAATAAAATGCTTATGTTTTCACTTTTTTCTTCAAAAAGATCCCCCCTCTCCCCCCTCCCACCTCATGGAAGCTAGTACTGGATAAAAATAAGGCGAGACAAGATTACTTGACAAGGCTATCATGGATACATGTAATGGGTGATCGCTCAATTTCAACAGATCTGCTAAATATATATGCAATGTTTGTAAATAAGTATACACCTGTAGTAGGTAGCAAATTTGTAAAACCAAGACAACTATCTAGATATGATCCCCAGGAGCTTGTGGTGTCGACCCCCTCTGATCCTGTTGCCAGGATGCAAAAGATGACCATTGAACTTGATGCTTCTTTAAGGATTTCTGGCGAATAGCCATGAGTTGGTTAAGGTACCAGACTTTGGATAAGCGTTGGAGAACCCTGGCACGAGACGGTACCTCCTTCTGCCTCCACAGCACTGCGATCTCAGCCCTACCCGCCTGGATAATCTGTTGTATCAAATAGGTGTTCTGATCGCCTAGCTCAGCAGGGAATATGTTCAGTAGATACATTTTTGGCACTAATAGGCTGAAATGTAAATATTTTGAAATGTAAATATTTGGCACTAATAGCTGAAATGTAAATATTGTGCTGTTCAATTTCCTCCCCTTCCATCCCAAGTTTATTTTCCTTGTTTTTTTGTAACTTTCCCTCTCCCTTTTTCTGATTCACTGTATTTAAAGTTCAAGGTTCTTATTGAAAATATTGTTTTTTACGTTACGTTATGCTTACACTCCTTGTTATTTGTAAACCGGGTTGATGTGATGCCTATCATGAAACTCGGTATAAACAAAAACAATAAATAAATAAATAAATAACTAAGGGAACTGATACCGTCAACATCTCATATATGAGATCTCTAATCATGCCCAATAGCCCTGTATTGCAGCACATTCCCACCATACATGCATAAAAGAGCCCCGATCTCCACAGCCCCTCCAACACCTGATCAGACACCACTGGATAGAACTTATGTAGTTTTTTCTGGAGTTTAAATACCAACGGTACAGCATTTTATAATTCTGTTCTATAATGGAGGCTGATACTGACCCTTTCCTAGCCGCACTATAACACATCGACCATTCGTGCTTTGGTATTGATACCTTTAAATCTTTTTCCCATTGAACAATGTGAGAAGGTGGAGTGACTAGATCTTTGTTGAGCAAAATATAGAGCCTGGATAGGGCTTTTTTAATTTTATCCGCATAGTCACAGTAACCCTCAAAAAGAGATTTGCCCTTCAGTAGATCGAGCTTGACCTCCTTCTGGTCATGTAGTGCCTAAGTTGGATATAAAAGTATTGATCCGATATGGGGATATTAAACTCTGCAGGACAACTCCGAGAAGTCCTTGATTCTCCCCCTTCCCCACATCTGTTCCAAAGTTGCGCAACCTAGAGATTCCCATCTCGAGGCTATGGACTTGGAAGTGCCTGGCGGGAATGCCTTATTATAGAAAATTGGAGATTTAAGATATATAGCCCTATCTCCCACAAGCTCTTTCCTCCACTTATCCCACATGTGTATAGTATGAGCGATAGAAGGGGCTATATTGGGTGGCACTATCCGTGCCTGAATAGGCAGCCATACCAATTTATGTGGAGGAATTCCTCCCAGGGTATCTCGCTCAAGTTGCACCCATCTCTTATGATTCCCCACCACATGCCAATCAATATTGTATCGTAACTGGGCTGCTACATAATAGTATTGCAATGAGGGAACTCCTACTCCAACCGCGTATCCCTATGTAGCTGCAACACCCGCCTGCTCACCCGAGGGGGCCTTCTCTTCCACAGAAACCGTAACAATTGCCTCTGCCATTGTCGAAGATCTGTTGCTGGTATAGGTATGGGTAAGGTTTGAAACAGATAAGTAAGCCTAGGCAGCACATTCATTTTGATGGTCGATAACGTGCCCCACCAAGATAGTTCCAGCCTTTCCCATTTCTGAAGGTCATCTTTAATAGTATGCCACGTAGGTGTATAATTGAGATCAAAGAGATCTTCCATTTTGCGCCTACCCTAACTCCCAGATATTTAAGAGATTTCTTGACCAGCTTAAAAGGGAAATGCTGCTGAATCTTTTTTACTTCGTTTGGACCGAGTGACACATTGAGAATCTCTGATTTATCCATTTTTAATTTGTACCCCGAAACCCCACTAAATTGGTGAAGGACACGAACCAGATGCAGCAGCAAGTCTGAAGGGTTTACTACTGTAAATAGAACATCATCTGCAAATAAGGAAAGTTTGTATTCCTGTTCACCCACCCTAAGCCCCTGAATCTCCTCCATGCTTCTAATTGTCTCTGCCAGTGGCTCCAGATAAAGTGCAAACAGAAGTGGGGAGAGCGGACACCCCTGTCTGGTCCCTCTTTCAATCGGAAAAGACTTTGAGTATCCTCCGTTGATCTTTATACAGGCATTGGGGTTAGAATACAACTTCCTTATCCAGGTAAGAAAGTTACCTCCCATGCCCATCTTTTGCATAACCGAGAATAGATATTCCCAATGCACTAGATCGAACCGCTTTTTTCCGCATCAATCGTCAGTAATACCAGAGGGAGTTGCTTATTTCGAGCAAACCAAATCAAATCTGTGACCCTCCGTACATTATCTCCCGCCAGTCTACCTGGGACAAACCCCGTTTGATCGGGGTGTATTATAGAGGGAGCAATGTGTCCCAGCCGCGTGGCTAAGATCTTTGCTAAAATCTTTAAATCCAAGTTAATTAATGATATAGGTCTGTACAACCCGCATAGGGTAGCATCTCTCCCAGGTTTAGCTAGAATTGTAATCCCCGCTCTGTTAGCATCAGCGGCAATTTCCCCAGTCCCTAACAAATTGTTAAACACCTCCGTTAGGAGTGGAGTGACAATTGCACTCAAAGATTTATAGAAGTTAGCGGTAAATCCATCTATTCCCAGTGATTTCCCGGGTTTTAAACCTGCTATTGCCTTAGACACTTCCTCTTCTGATATGGACTTATCTAAAAACCGTCGTTGGGACTGATCAACCTGCGGTAAAGCTATGCTCTCCAGATATAGGTCTATATCCTGCTGTGAGATCTCCTTCTGCTTGGAATATAGTTGTTGATAAAATTGTATAAATCTCTGCCGTATCTGGTCCGTATCAGACATTATCTCCCCCTTCTCTGATTTAATTTTTAAAATGTGATTCTGGGTGACTTGTACTTTCAATCTGCGAGCAAGCAATCTGCCAGCTTTGTTGCCCCCCTCAAAGAATTCTTGTTGTACTCTATCCATCTGGAAAGCGATTTCTCCAAGGGAGAGAGATTTCAATTCAGCTCGCAACGTTTCTAGCTGTTTGGCCAGATCTTTACCTCCCTCTCTTTTATGCCGGAGTTCTAGTTTGCCTAGTTGTGTCATAATCTCCATTCGCCTGTGATTTCTTATTTTCTGGACATAAGATGCTCTGGCTATTAATTTTCCTCTGGCTACCACCTTAAAGCAATCCCATAGTGTATTAGTGGTGGTTTCCCCATTATCATTTTCCCTGATGTAGGTCTCCATATCCCTGGTAAGTTACGCACAGAACTCAGTATCTGTAAGGAGACTATCATTCAAGCGCCAAAATCTATCACCCGACTGGATATCTAACCTATGTAAGGAGAGAGTAATGGCCGCATGATCTGACCAGGTGATAGGAAGGATATCTGTGCTATTAACCTTGTTCGTCAAATCCCTGTCTACTAGGAAGAAATCTATGCGGGAGTACGATTTGTGCATATTAGAATAGAAAGTATAGTCATCCCAGGACAAGCAGGATGCTAGTCCTCATATATGGGTGATATCAGTAATGGAGCCCTATACACGGAAAACTTCTTTCAAAGTTTCTATGAAACTTTTGACTGGCACCAGAGTGCCTACTGAGCATGCCCAGCATGCCATGATATTCCTGGCCACAGGGGTCTCCCTTTAGTCTTCTTTTTTCCGCAGAGCAGTTAGCCTTGCAGTTCCTAGGAGTCCTGTGGAGAATTCTCCACAACTTTAAAACTTAAAAAGTTTAGAAAACTTCTACCGCAAGGGTCTTCCCTTAGTTAACCATCGCGGTAAGTTTTTACCTTCATTCGGGTTCCGTTCCGTTTTTCGCCTGACTTTTACTCCCTGGTCATCGGACGTCGACGGCTGTCCGGCCCACAATGGCTACAGGGTTTAAAAAGTGCCCTAAATGCACTAGGAACATGTCCATTACAGACCCTCACCAGGATTGTGTACTCTGTCTGGGTCAGGATCACGATGTGAAGGCTTGTTCCTTATGTGCCACCATGACATCAAAAGGCCGTCACCTTCGTCTCGAAAAAATGGAACAATTGTTCAAAATACAGCTTTTGCCCGCACCATCTTCTTTAGCACAATCGTCTCCGGCTGGGTCGATTCGAAAGGTGGTGTTCAAAAAGCATCTACCAGGTGAGTCAGGAGATGCCCCTCTTTCCTCCCCCTCTCCATCGTCAAGGGCATCGACATCGGGCAGTGAAAAAACCCACGAAAAGGAGAAACATCGCCATCTGCATCGTAAGCCGCATGCGGCGTCTACCATCCCGATTCACGGAGAGCCATCGACTGAAAGCGGCTTAAAAACTAAGAAACCTCGGTTCGAGGACCTGGCTTCGGAGCCGTCGACAGGGCGATCCCCGCCGATTCCAGCGCAGGGAACCGTACTTTCTCAGGGCTCTGAGGAGGTACCGGCATCGCCAATACCGCCTCCCCCATGGGTGCTCTGTTCTCACCATCCATGCAGGCGGAACTTGATGTATATATACGTCAAGCGGTCAGGGACGCTTTCATAGAGGCGATGCCGAGGCCTCAGCCTTCTACGCCAACACTGCCATCGACACCGATTCCGGTATCGACAGGGATATCGCCCCCAATACCGATGACATCGCCCGTTCCGGCACCGATACCCTCGATGCCGATTCCAGCCATACCATCACCACAACCATCGATGCCGCCTATTCCTGCGCATGGACCGTCGAGACCATCGATGCCGATTCCCATGTCAGCACCGACGATTCCATCAATGCCAGGACAGGAAGTTTCCATTTTCCAGCCTCTAATGGATAAATTGGACTCTTTAATCCAGGTTTTCTCTGGTACACCTCATGATCTGGATCAGGATACTTTTTCAGAGCCATTACCTGGTCCATCAGGCGTTATTCCGCCTGTGAGACCAAAATCACCACAACTGCCTGGCATTCCCTTCAAACCTTAGACCATCAGGTCACCCAGTGGACACTGGTACTGACTCCAGGGAAGATGTCTCATCTGATGAAGATATCTTATCTCAACCTTCACCACCAGAAGATAGAAGGAAATCACCACCAGAAGATCTTTCCTTCTCTAACTTCATTAAAGACATGTCAGAAACCATACCATTCTCACTTCTTTCTGAGCTAGATACCAGGCAGACATTGGAGGTGCTCCAGTTCGTTGATCCTCCTAAAGAGATATTAGCCATTCCAGTGAACGAAGTTCTTCAGGAGCTCATGTACCGGATGTGGGAACATCCTGGATCAGTGGCAGCAGTTAACAAACGGGCAGATGCCACATATCTCGTCCAACCCATACCCGGCTTTCAAAAATCTCAACTACCACACCAGTCGGTGGTAGTTGAATCAGCCCAAAAGAAAGCCAAGAGGCTTAAAACTCATGCTTCCTCTCCTCCAGGAAAAGACAGTCGTTTCCTGGACAGTCTGGGCAGAAAGATATTTCAAGGTGCAATGCTGGTTTCGAGAATTAACTCTTACCAACTATTCATGAACCAGTATCAGCGCATTTTATGGAAACAGGTAGAAGGTCTCACTCAAGAACTTCCAGAACAGTTCCAAGAGGGTTTCTTAAATCTCGTGCACAAAGGCCTAGAAGCGGGCAAGCACGAGGTGCGAGCCACATATGACACTTTTGAGACGGCTTCCCGGTTATCAGCCTCAGGTATTACGGCTCGCAGGTGGGCCTGGTTGAAATCTTCTGAACTAAGGCCAGAAGTCCAAGAAAGATTGGCCGACCTACCTTGTCTTGGAGAAAACCTTTTTGGAGACAAGGTCAAGGAGGCAGTGGCGACCATCAAGGACCATACTGAAACCCTGAAAACTTTCCCTAATCCCTCAGGACACACATCAATCTTCTAGGAGGCCTCCTAGAAGAGACATAAGGGGACCTTATTATCGTCCTCGGCGATACTATCCTCCAGCAGGCCGAGCCAGGCAACCATGCCCCACTCAGTGTTCTCAAGTTCGACAAAGGCCTACTAGGCCCCAACCGCCTGCCCAGACTACATCTACTTCAGGCTTTTGAAATTCAACCAGAGAGCAGAAGCCCTTATCAAAATCCTCTTCCACACTTACCAGTTGGAGGCCGCATAGCTTATTACCATCACACTTGGACCTCCATAACAACAGACCAATGGGTACTCTGAATTACAGCGCAAGGGTACCGATTGGATTTTCTCACTGTACCAAACGAAAATCCTCCTCTTCCATCTTGGACAGTGAATCATCACTCCATAATCCTAAAAGCAGAATTATCCACCCTTCTGAGAGCCAGGGCCATAGAACCTGTTCCCAGGCCTCAGTGGGGCAGAGGATTCTACTCCCTATATTTCCTCATTCCAAAGAAAACAGAGGGCCTACGTCCAATCCTGGACCTCAGAAATCTCAACAAATTTCTAAAAAAAGAACAATTCAGGATGGTATCGTTAGGCACCATGCTACCTCTTCTTCAAAAAGGAGATTGGCTCTGCTCTCTGGATCTTCAAGACGCCTATGCTCATATTCCCATCTTTCCTCCTCATCGCCAGTACCTGCGATTTCTGGTCGAAGGACAACACTTTCAATACAGAGTGCTACCATTCGGCCTCGCCTCAGCACCTCGAGTATTCACAAAGTGCCTTGCAGTGGCGGTGGCACATCTTCATAAACAAAGAGTGCATGTATTCCCTTATCTAGACGATTGGCTCATCAAGAGTCCAACAAAAGAAGGAGCTCTCAAATCCCTCAAGCTCACAATCCACTTTCTTCACTCCTTGGGATTTCTCATCAATTACCAGAAATCCCATCTCACACCATCTCACCTACTACAATTCATAGGTGCAGATTTAAACACAGTCATAGCAAAGCTTTTCTTCCAAGAGAACCGTGCTCAAACACTCATTCTCCTGGCGCACTCTTTCCACAATCAGTCTCGAGTTAAAGCTCATCAGTGCCTCACCATACTCGGACACATGGCCTCCACAGTTCATGTAACTCCCACAGCCAGACTAACCATGAGACTAATGCAATGGACACTCAAATCTCAGTGGATTCAGGCCGTTCAACCATTGTCCACTCCCATTCACATAACACCAGATCTCAGTTCTTCCCTTCTCTGGTAGACATCAATGACCAACTTGCTCAAAGGCCTACCTTTCCAGCAACCAGTTCCACAAGTGACTCTAACTACAGATGCATCCACCTTAGGTTGGGGAGCATACATTGGCCATCTAAAGACACAAGGCACATGGACAAAACTCGAAGCCTCCTTTCAAATAAACTTCCTAGAGCTTCGAGCTATACGCTATGCACTGCATGCGTTCAAGGACTGCCTTTCACACAAGACTGTTTCTCATCCAAAAGTACAACACAGTGGCTATGTGGTACATCAACAACAAGGGGGAACAGGTTCCCTACCTCTTTTGCAAGAAGCATCACAAATTTGGGACTGGGCCCTGACACACTCAATTCTTCTACGGGCCACTTACCTAGCGGGCATCCACAATGTAGTAGCGGATCGCCTCAGCCGTCAGTTCCAACCACACGAGTGGTCCTTGGATCCAGCGACAGCAACCAAAATTTTTCAACGCTGGGGTCAACCAACAATAGATCTCTTTGCATCCCACCTGAACTACAAAGTGAACAATTACTGTTCTCTCCTCCGGCAGCAGAACAGCCTACCAAAGGACGCCTTTGCTCGCCATTGGAATTCAGGCCTGTTATATGCGTATCCACCGATACCACTCATAACCAAAACTCTAGTGAAGCTACAACAGGACAAAGGGACCATGATACTCATAGCCCCTTACTGGCCTCGACAAGTATGGTTTCCCACACTGCTAGACCTCTCAGTCCGGGATCCTATTCGTCTGGGAGTAGCTCCCAATCTCATAACTCAGGAACAGGGTCAGCTGCGCCATCCCAACCTTCCCTCCCTGTCCCTGACAGCATGGATGTTGAAAGCTTGATCTTACAACCACTCAATCTTCCAACCACTATATCTCAAGTGCTGATAGCTTCACGTAAACCTTCCACTAGAAAGAATTATTCCTACAAATGGAAACGGTTTACTTTGTGGTGCACTCAGAAATCTTTAGATCCTTTCACTTGCCCCACCACCTCACTACTAGATTACCTATACCATCTTTCAGACTCTGGTCTTAAGACTTCATCAGTAAAAGTACATTTGAGTGCAATCTCAGCTTATCATAACAAGCTGGAAGACGCACCTATCTCTACACAGCCTCTCGTCAGTAAATTTATGAGAGGCCTAACTCACATTAAACCTCCACTTCATTCCCCAAGCATACAATGGGAACTGAACGTGGTATTAGCCAGGCTCATGCGTTCTCCTTTCGAACCCATAGATACCTGTGACCTTAAATATCTTACATGGAAAACTGTATTCCTCATAGCCATTACATCAGCTAGAAGAGTCAGTGAACTACAAGCTCTTGTCACATACGAACCTTTTACAAAGTTCCTACATGACAGGGTGGTCCTCCGTACTCATCCCAAATTCCTTCCAAAAGTAGTCACGGAATTCATTTGAAACCAATCCATAGTTTTCTACTACCAACATTCTTTCCTAGGCCTCATTCCCACCAGGGAGAAAGAGCCTTACACACCTTGGACTGTAAAACACACGCTGTCCTTCTACTTAAAACCGCACAGCAGTCCAAAGGAAATCCAGTCAACTGTTTGTATCCTATGATCCAAACAAGCCAGGTAGAGCAGTGGATAAACATACTTTGTCAAACTGGTTAGCAGATTGCATACAGTTTTGTTATGAGAAAGCAGGCCTTACTCTTCAAGGGCGAGTAAAAGCACATTCAGTCAGAGCGATGTCAACCTCAGTAGCACACCTTCACTCTGTACCTATTCTGGACATTTGTAAAGCAGCAACATGGAGTTCTCTTCACACCTTTGCAGCTCACTACTGTTTAGACAAGGAAGGAAGACAAGATTCAGCATATGGACAATCTGTCTTAAAGAACTTGTTTCCAGTGTAACCTCAACCCCTTCTACATCCAACCTGCTGTGATCTTCGGCTGATTCATTTCAACAACAATACTGCACTGTTGCCTCAATCCCAATGACTCAGCCTCTAGCTTGCTACTCACCCATATGTGAGGACTAGCATCCTGCTTGTCCTGGGATAAAGCAAAATTGCTTACCTTGTAATAGGTGTTATCCCAGGACAGCAGGATGTAGTCCTCACGAAACCCACCCGCCACCCCGCGGAGTTGGGTCCGATACGTTTATTATTTTATTTTTTTGGCTAACGCTACTTGCTACACAACAGACTAAAGGGAGACCCCTGTGGCCAGGAGTATCATGGCATGCTGGGCATGCTCAGTAGGCACTCTGGTGCCAGTCAAAAGTTTCATAGAAACTTTGAAAGAAGTTTTCCGTATATAGGGCTCCATTACTGATGTCACCCATGTGTGAGGACTACATCCTGCTGTCCTGGGATAACACCTATTACAAGGTAAGCAATTTTGCTTTACGCTCTGTAGGGTGGTACAGCCTCCACACATCTAATAAATCCCACTCGCGCATTAGCGTTTTCAACCCTTTCCTTTGCCTATGGGAATGGCTTCCTCCACCTCCACTGGAGTCTAGGAAAGGGTATCTGGTCAGATTTATTTATTTATTTATTTCACATTTTTCTATACCGAGCTTCATGGTTGAATACCATATCAGATCGGTTTACATCGAACGAGGGATAGAAACTTGTAACCAAAAAACAGAACAATAAGTTATAATCAGAAAGAGAGCAAGAAAGTTACATTGAACAAGGACTATAAACTTGGAGGCTTTACAGCTTGGAAGTAAATAGAGTAAAAAAAGGCCCGAGCAGGGCCGTAACTTAAAACACAAAAGTCATAATGAGCTCAGTTCGAGCAAGATAGTTTAATTGCAGAGGTATTGGATAAGAGGCATCTCACGGAGAGGCATGGTTCCATGGCTCGTGAGTAGGATGGTAGATTAAAATCCCCACCAATAATCAGAGAACCCTCAACCCACTGACGCAAAATCAGAGACAACTTTTCAAAGAAGAGCCCCTGACCTGCGTTTGGAGCATAGACATTCACTACTGTAAACACCTTTTTCCCTAGTTTGAACTTGACCAATATATATCTACCTTCTGTATCTCGCACTATAGATCCTATATCTACTGCTAAATCTTTAGAAAATAATATCCCCACTCCCCCATATTTGTGTCCCGCCATCGCTGCTGCATAGAATTGGGACGGGAACTGTTGTGAAATCATTAACTTTTCATACTTCTTGCGAAGATGCGTCTCCTGACACAAAAGAATATGAACCTTCTCCCTAGTAGCATCCTGTAATAATTGTTTCCGTTTGTAAAAGGAATTTAGCCCCTTTACGTTCCATGACATTATCCGAATGTCTCCCATCTTGAGTGATTTTGTTCTCCTCATTATCAGCCCCTGCTCGCTTTGTGTCACCCTCCTGACCTGTCCTGTTCTTAATTATTAAACCCTTCACACCTCCTCCTGACCCCCGTTTAGAACTATCAACCTCCCCGCCAGAAGTCTCAGAGCTACACTATCTGCTATGAATCCCCCCTTCCCTTCCCCTCCAGCCAATACTCCTCTTCCCCTTCTGGAGGACTAACGCCACACATAAACTGGCTAGCCTCCAAGATAACTCACAGCCCCTCCCCTTGCTTATGCAAGATATAAAACATTCCAACCGATATGAGAAAAAGAACCATTACTATAACTGAACTCTTTATAGATTATAAAACTCAGAAAAGACCTAAACTGATGCAAACAGCAATACAAACACATTCAGTCACTCTCCAAGCTGGTGTCATCATATCCAGGACTCCCAGACCTGTATGGATTTAAAAGATCTCCATTAGTCACCAATAGTCTCGCGGTATATTATCTCTGCCTTCTCTTCGGTCTCCAGACTGTCTGTGAAGTCGTTTGCCTCCATGTTGGACCCTCTGCCATTTCTGCTTGACTCCCGCCGCCAGGTCCTCCTCACATGCAGTATCAGATCTTATTTGTGGTTGCATGAGGCCCGCAGCTTGTAACAGTTTGGATGCTTCTTCCACTGTTTTGACTCTAGAAGAGACTCCCTGTACTGTAAACTGAAGTCCAAAAGGGAATAACCACTTATAACAAAGGTTACCAGCTCACAAGATCTGTAGGACATCACGAAATTCACGCCTTTTTTTGATGGTTATAGGGGAGAGATCCTGGAATATCTCTATCTTTGTTCCATGCCACTGGAAGTCTTCCAGCTTCCTGGCTTGCTGCAAAATCTTTTCCTTCAGGGCGTAGTTGTGGAAACAGACCACAATATCTCTTGGTAAGTTACCCCGTGGCTTAGTGAGAGCCCTATGTGCTCTGTCCAATTTTATTTCTGGGTGGGGTTCATCATCTTGTGGGGGTGGAAGTATTTGTGCACAAATGTCTAGGATGACCTTATTACAATCCAGGAAGCCATCCCCTTCTGGTATCCCCCTAAACCGCAGGTTACCCCGCCTGGAACGGTTCTCCAGGTCTTCAAGCCAGCAAGCCTGTTGGTTTACCCCCTGAGTGAGGTGAGCCATTTCCTTTTGTATTGCTACTATAGATGTGCCCTGCTCCTCTGTCTGGTTCTCTAGCGTGTCCACTCGCTCTCCCAGACCAGCAAAGTCGCGACGGAGCTCAGCAGCTATTTGTTGCAGTTCACTTTTTAAACTCCCCATACCTTCTTTCACTTCACCAAACCAGCGTTGGAAATCGGCTCGAGTGATTTCAGCCTCCCCTGGTACCCGGAATGTATCTGCTCCGTCCTCTGGTGTGGGTGAGTCGGCGCTGCCCTCGATCTCCACGTGGTCGGCCATCTTGTCTTTTAAGAGCTCTGCCGCGGCAGTAAAAGAAAACTGTTTTAAATCTGCAATTCTTTTTCGCGCCGCCATATGAGGAAGTCTCTATGATTTTTATGCTCTTTTAGGTGTGGTTCGCTATAAAATTGCAAGCACTGACGGTGGATGCTTATTGATTTATTATCGGTGGGGAGCAGAGCCCGAGCTCTAGGCAGCCAACCCGTTCAGTGACGTCACTTCCTCCTAGCGGCCTGGCTTTTGAACGGCGACGCCTGAGGCATAAAGGCTTTTAGGAGGAAGTCATATCCACTCTTCTGCGGAAGACGTCTACTTCTCTGGCTTATGTACGCGTTTGGAAAGTCTTTGAGACTGTGCGGAATCGGGTGTTTCGGCATGCTCTGCTCCGATTTCGTTGGTAGTTTCTTTTCTCCAGAAGGGTCTCTCCCTTCGGTTCATTGCTTGAGCAAGTGTCCGCTCTCGGCTCCCTCCTCAGTAGGGTAGAAGGTCATTCCTTGGCATCTCACCCAGACGTGATTCGGTTCTTGAAGGGCGTCAAACACTTGCCGCCCTTCCACTCATCTTGCCCGTCGTGGAGTCTTTATCTCGTCCTTCGGGCTCTCTGTGTGACTCCGTTCGAGCCCATCCGTCGGGCTACGGTGAAGGATCTCGCGCTCAAAGTGGTTTTCCTCGTTTCTATCTGTTCCGCTTCGAGGGTTTCAGAGATTCAAGTGTTGTCTTGTCGGGAGCCCTTTTGCACTTTTCTGATTCCGGAGTGTGTCTCAAAACGGTTCCTTCTTTCTTACCGAAGGTCGTTTCCACTTTTCATGTCAACCAGTTGGTGGAGCTTCCTGCGTTTTCTCCCAAGGAGGTTGCGGGCCCCGCTGGTGGCAATCTTAGTAGGCTGGATGTGAAGCGCATTTTACTTCGGTACCTCCATGTCACCAATGATTTTCTGCTCTCCGATCATCTTTTTGTCCTCTGGAGTGGCCCAAATCGGGACAAACCGGCTTCTAAACCTACTATTGCTCGGTGGTTGAAGGAGGCAATTTCCTCGGCCTATCTTTGCCAAGGCTGAGCGGTTCCTGATGGCCTAAAGGCTCATTCATTGCGCTCTCAAGCTACTTCCTTGGCGGAGAGTCAATCTGTTTCTCCGCAAGAAATCTGCAGGGCCGCTACATAGACATCCCTGCATACTTTTGCTCGACACTACCGGCTGGATGTGCATGCACCGGTTTTTGGCTCCTTTGCTCGGCAGGTGCTTCGAGCAGGACTATCTCTGTCCCACCCAGTTTAGGGAAGCTTCGTACATCCCACAGTCTGGACTGATCTGGGTACGTACAGGGAAAGGAAAATTAGTTCTTACCTGTTAATTTTCATTCCTGTAGTACCACGGATCAGTCCAGACTCCCTTCCCAGGTTTTTTCCTTTTCTGCCGTCCACTTGAAGCTTTTCCTACAGGTCTCTGGATGTATGACACTTATTATCTTACGGACACCGGAAGCATCTGTATTGATGACCAAGGATATGCAAGAGCATATCCTACAGGTCTCTGGATGTATGACACTTATTATCTTACGGACACCGGAAGCATCTGTATTGATGACCAAGGATATGCAAGAGCATGTCCTTGGTCATCAATACAGATGATAATTGGTTTGTTTTGTTACTCATTTGAGTCTTGTTTACTTGCTTGTTCTCACAGGACAAGCAGGATGGTAGTCCTCACAAATGGGTGACATCATCAGGATGGAGCCCAATCACGGAAAACTTCTGTCAAAGTTTCCAGGACTTTGACTGGCCCCTACTGGGCATGCCCAGCATGGCACCAACCCTGCAGCCAGCAGGGGTCCCCCTTCAGTCTTCTTTTTTCCGCGAAGCAGTTGCTATGCGGTTAAGGAGCTCTTACCACATTCCTGACAGGAATTTCTTCACGTACGTTTTTAACTTTAAGTTCGCCCCACAGGGGTCCCCCCTGTCTCTAAGTTTAGTCCGCGGTACTTCAGTAAGTTTTTTGCCGTTTTTGGTCGAATACCGTCGAGTTTGGCCCGTGCGGCCTGCTGGCCGTCGACCGTCCCGCGGCTAAATTTTTGGTCAATGGCCATGGCGTCGGGGTTCCGTCGGTGCCCAGACTGTTCGCGCACCATGTCTATCACAGACCCTCATAGAGTCTGTGTAATGTGTTTAGGAAGTGAGCATGATGTCCTGACTTGCACCAAATGTGCCCTTATGACACCAAAAGGTCGCAAAGCCAGAATGGAGAAGATGGGACTCCTTTTCCATGCTCACACTCCGCCGTCCATCGCATCGACGTCCTCGAAACCGGCACCATCGAAGTCGCACCATCGTCGACAACCTCCCGGTGACAGTCTGCCATCGACGTCTCCACGGCCATCGACTCCCGTTCCCTCCCCCGATGATCGAGGGGATCGGAGGGAGAAGCATCGTCATAGACATCGCAAGTCTCGGACCGTAGAGGAATCGAAGTCATCAACCTCTGTACCGTCCGAGCCGCCATCGAAGAAGTCTCGACCAGAAGTGGCACTGTCCACTCCTGTCTCTGAGACACTGAGGCAACCCTCACCCAATCGGGGTTTGGGAGCCGCGATTCCACCGGGGACAGTGGTCCCTCCAGCTCAGCCTCAGCCTCCCTCTTCCGCGGAGCCGGGTCTTCTTACCCCAGGTCTCCGGGAAGAACTGGACCGGCTGGTCCAAGAGGCCATCGACAAGGCGATGCAACGGTTCCAGATTCCATCTGCACCGACTCAGGCACCAAGAGTGGAACTGGTCACTGATCCGATTCCAGCAGCGCTGGCACCGCTGCTAGCCCGGATGGAAGCGCTCATGACTGCCCTTCCACCGGTAATACCTGAGTCACCGGCACCGATACGCTCCCCGATGGCAGCCTCATCGGGTGGAGAAACACCGTATCGAATTCCTCCTTCAGGAGTCATGCCATCGATGCCGTGTCGCCCCTCGTCACCGATACATTCTCCGGGGGCGATACGCACATCAGTGCCACCGATGCCTCCGAAGGTATTCTCGATGCCCCCGGTGATTCCTTCAAGTTTCTCGGAGCCTCAACCGGGGCCTTCTGGTATCCAACCCACTCGTGGTCCTACAGGTCAGTTGCCTGATCCTTATGACACCTGGGGTGATGATACCTCCACAGACACCGATGATTTGCCTTCACCTTCTCCTGCTGAAAGTAGAAAGCGTTCTCCCCCAGAGGACCTCTCTTTCATAAATTTTGTGAAGGAAATGTCGGAATTGGTCCCTTTTCAGCTTCAGTCTGAGCAAGATGACAGGCACCAAATGATGGAGTTACTCCAGTTTCTGGATGCCCCTAAAGTCATCACTTCCATTCCAATTCATCAGGTTTTTCTGGACCTTCTAAAGAAGAATTGGGAAACTCCTGGATCTGTTGCTCCAATAAACAAAAAAGCTGACTCTACTTACCGTGTACAGTCAGCACCTGGCTTTCAGAAACCTCAGCTAGACCACCACTCTGTAGTGGTAGAGTCAGCTCAAAAGAAAGCTAAAAGGGTGAAGCCATATTCCTCTATACCTCCTACTAAAGAAAACAAGTTCTTAGATAGTATAGGTAGGAAAGTATACCAAGGGGCCATGCTTATTTCCAGAATAGCTTCCTATCAGCTGTACATGACCCAATACAATAGGGTCATTTTCAAGCAGATACAGGAATTCTCAGATACCCTACCAGAACAATTCCAACAACAACTTCAAACCCTAGTATCTAAGGGCTTTGAAGCTGGGAAGCATGAGATCAGAACAGCTTATGATATCTTCGATGCTTCCACTAGGGTATCTGCTGCGGCCATCTCGGCACAACGCTGGGCTTGGCTTAAGTCTTCTGACCTCCGCCCAGAAGTTCAGGACAGGCTCTCTGACCTGCCCTGTTTAGGGGATAATTTGTTTGGTGAGCAAATCCAGCAAATAGTTGCTGAATTAAAAGACCATCATGAGACCCTTAAGCAGCTCTCATTGATCCCTTCTGACTTCCCTTCTAAACAGCCATTTAAGAAGGACTCTAAAAAGTCATTCTTCCGTCCACGGAAGTACTATCCCCCACCAACTAAATCTAGGTCAGCGAGGCCTTACCAAAAACCTCAGCCTTGCCAACCTCGAAAACAAAAACCCGTAGCAGCTCCACAGCCAGGTCCTGTGTCGGGGTTTTGACTTCCAATTAGAGAGCAGATGCCTAATCCCTCTACCAAGCATACCAGTAGGAGGTCGATTAAGCCACTTTACAGAGGAATGGCATCAGATCACCACAGATCAGTGGGTGCTAGCGATAATCGCACACGGTTACCACCTAAACTTCCTAACTCTTCTTTCGGACTCTCCACCTCTGCAAGCGTGGAGACTTACCGACCTCTCTGTTCTTCTAGAACAGGAAGTTTCCCTTCTCCTCCAGTCAAACGCTATAGAAACCTGTTCCTCTCTTTCAACAAGGACTAGGGTTCTATTCCAGGTACTTTCTGATCCCAAAAAAGTCAGGAGGACTTCGACCAATCCTGGACCTACGGGCCCTCAACAAGTACCTTCACAGAGAGAAGTTCAAGATGGTAATCCTGGGCTCGCTTCTCCCTCTGCTGCAAAGAAAGGACTGGCTCTGCTCTCTAGACCTAAAAGACGCTTATACCCACATTGCGATAGCTCAAGCTCATCGCAAATACCTCCGGTTTCTAGTAGGCCAAAACCACTATCAATACCGAGTGCTTCCTTTTGGCCTAGCATCCGCACCACGAGTTTTCACCAAATGTCTTGTGGTGGTTGCAGCGTTTCTCAGGAAGGAAGGTGTCCACGTCTACCCCTACTTGGACGATTGGTTAATCAGGGCCCCAACCCAGCAAATTGCTCGTTCCTCCCTGACCCTGACTATTAAAACTCTAATTTCTCTAGGGTTTCTTGTCAATTACGAGAAATCCTACTTAGTCCCATCTCAAACCTTATCCTTCATTGGGCAGACTTGGACACTTTAAAGGCAAAAGCCTTCCTTCCTTATCAACAACTCCAAACCCTTGTGTCCCTAGCTTGCCAGCTGCAGTTTCAACGCACAACAACAGCTCATCAATTTCTAATTCTGCTGGGACACATGGCGTCTTCAGTTTATGTGACTCCAATGGCCCGTCTGGCCATGAGAGTCATGCAATGGACTCTGAAATCACAATGGATTCAAGCCACTCAGCCTCTGTCAACCATTGTCCGCATCATCGACGCACTCCATCTGTCTCTTGCCTGGTGGAAAAATCAATCCAACCTCCTACAAGGCTTGCCCTTTCACCCACCAGATCCTCAAATAATTCTCACCACCGACGCTTCCAACGTCGGCTGGGGAGCCCATGTAAACCTTCTACAAACTCAAGGATTCTGGTCTCCAGAGGAAGCCAAACACCAGATAAATTTCCTGGAGCTTCGAGCAATCCGATATGCTCTCAGAGCCTTTCAAGATTGCCTATCAAATCACATCATCTTGATTCAGACGGACAACCAGGTGGCCATGTGGTACATCAACAAACAGGGAGGCACAGGCTCCTTCCTTCTCTGTCAGGAAGCTGCGCAGATTTGGGCAGAAGCCCTCTCCCGGTCGATGTACCTCAGGGCCACCTAGTTACCGGGGGTGGACAATGTCTTGGCAGACAAACTGAGTCATGTCTTCCAACCACACGAGTGGTCGCTCAATCCATTGATAGCGACATCTCTTTTCCAGCAATGGGGTCATCCCATAGACCTCTTTGCGTCCCCTCAGAACCACAAAGTGGACAATTACTGCTCGCTCATTCGGAGCCAGCACTCTCAGCCCCGAGATGCATTCTCCCTAACGTGGACAACCGGTCTGCTGTATGCATTCCCTCCACTTCCTCTTCTGTCGAGGACTCTCGTGAAGCTACGTCAGGACAAGGGAACCATGATCCTGATAGCACCACACTGGCCACGCCAAGTATGGTTTCCAATACTTCAGGATCTCTCCATCCGCAGGTACATTCCCTTGGGAATGGACCCGCATCTGATCACTCAAAACGACAGATGCCTCCTCCATCCCAACCTCCAAGCCTTGTCCCTGATGGCATGGATGTTGAAAGGTTAATCCTACAACCACTTAACCTTTCGGATTCAGTTTCTCGTGTCCTGATCGCTTCACGAAAGCCTTCCACAAGAAAATCTTATTCCTATAAATGGAAAAGGTACACATCATGGTGCACTTCCCAGTCCCTTGATCCCTTTTCCTGTCCAATCCCTAAATTCTTGGACTATCTTTGGCATTTATCAGAATCAGGTCTAAAGACCTCTTCCATAAGAATGGATGTCAGTGCAGTAGCCGCCTTCCACAAAGGAATCGGGATTGTCCCTATATCGGTACAACTCCTCGTAACACGTTTTCTTAAAGGCTTGCTCCATATCAAGCCACCTTTACGTCCTCCGGCCCCTTCTTGGGACCTGTAAGGGATATTGCAGAATCAGCTGCAGCACTGACATTCGGCCTGGAGTAGAGATGACCTGACTATCTAGCCTTGAGTATTGTTTAGACTGGAACTGCTGGCAGGGATAGTGAGTAATCCTATCCTGCACGCACACTTGTTGACATTGGCCTATAAAGGACGAACAGCTATGGCTGCAAAGTGGGGAGAGCGAGAAACATACTTTCACTTTGCTGGTATGCAAAGTGCTGTGTGTCCTTTGTAGACGTACAAAGTGACAGGGTCCCTTTTGCCTGTAGTGAGCTCTCTCTCTGAGGCAGGCTGATGAAAAGGGTGTTGTGAGTATTGGCCGAAATATTGTGCACGGATACAGATGAATATGCTTAGCAATAATGCTTAAGAACTGTACATGCTTAGAACTGTATACTTTAGTACTTAGAACTGTATATGTTTAGAATTGTATATTTTAGTACTTAGAACTGTATACCTTTAATACTTAGAATTATTAAGATTGTACCTTTAATACTTAGAATTATTAAGATTGTATATCAATAAACATATTATTTTACTTTTACCTTATTCTCGCCTACCTGATTCCTTACAGGACCTTAATCTGGTTCTCGGTTGGCTTATGAAACCACCTTTCGAACCTCTTCACTCCTGTGACCTAAAATACCTCACATGGAAAATATTATTCCTTTTAGCTGTCACTTCTGCTCGCAGAGTTAGTGAGTTACAAGCCCTAGTCACCTATCCGCCTTACACTAAACTCCTGCAGGACTGGGCAGTACTCCGCACTCACCCTAAGTTTTTACCTAAGGTAGTTTCGGAGTTTCATATTAATCAATCCATGATACTACCTATTTTCTTACCCAGGCCCCACTCCAACTCTGGGGAACAGACTCTGCATACCCTCGACTGTAAACGGGCTCTAGCATTCTATCTAGACCGTATAGTTGCCCACAGGAAGAGCACTCAATTATTCGTCTCTTTCCATCCCAACAAGTTAGGGCAACCTGTGGGTAAGCAGGCTCTTTCCTCCTGGTTGGCGGACTGCATCGCTTTTTGCTATCTGCAAGCAGGCATTCCTTTTCAAGATCGTGTTAAAGCACACTCTGTAAGGGCCATGGCGACTTCAGTAGCACACCTTCGCTCAGTGCCGCTTCCTGACAGCTGCAAGGCTGCCACCTGGAGTTCTCTCCATACATTTGTAGCCCACTACTGCCTGGACAAAGCCGGAAGACAGGATTCCATCTTCGACCAATCTGTCCTGCGTAACCTTTTTCCAACATGACGTACCAACACCCTTCCGCCTACCCGGTGGGGTGCGGATGTCCTTCCCAAATTCCACCCCAGTTGTTGTGCCTGTTGCACGCCGTTGGGTACATTTGGTGCACGTTCAGACATCCTCAGCTCGGTACTCACCCATTTGTGAGGACTACCTGCTTGTCCTGTGAGAAAGCAAATGTTGCTTGCCTGATGTAACAGGTGTTCTCACAGGACAGCAGGATGTTAGTCCTCACAAAACCCACCCGCCACCCCGCGGTGTTGGGTTCATTTTCTTATTTTATTTTTCGGCACTGCCTGTAGCTTTGAAACAAGACTGAAGGGGGACCCCTGCTGGCTGCAGGGTTGGTGCCATGCTGGGCATGCCCAGTAGGGGCCAGTCAAAGTTCTGGAAACTTTGACAGTTTTCCGTGATTGGGCTCCATCCTGATGATGTCACCCATTCGTGAGGACTAACATCCTGCTGCCCTGTGAGAACACCTGTTACATCAGGTAAGCAACATTTGCTATCTCCTTTCGGGGTTTTCTTAGTTCTTATCTGCTTTGACAATGGTTATACTGAAGGGCTGCAGGGTAGGCTCTGTCCTGATATAGGATACCCTTGCAGTTTTAGTCTGTCTCCATCTGCTGGACAGGAGGCTCAACCCACGGTCTGGTCTGATCCATGGTACTACAGGAACGAAAATTAACAGGTAAGAACTAATTTTCCTGTATCTTAAGAGCGCATCTTAACGTTTTACCAAAGGTTATTTTATTTTAATATTTTGTAGGCAGTCCTAAGTGGCTTACAATAAAAAATACATAAATAACATAAAATAATCAAAATAATGTCTAGCAAGACAAACACCTACTGTGACAAAAATGTTAAAAACATTATGAAAAAAATTCTGCGCTGAAGTTCTGGAAAGAAATGAAGCTAGGTGGTTAAATTAAAAGCTTTTTTGAGTAAATGAACCTTCAGATGTTTTTTTGAAGGTTTTACAGTATACCTTCTTATGAAGCATGATAAGAAACTCATTCCACCACAAAGGACCCATAACTGAAAAAAGCCTGCTGTCTCAAGAATCTGCAAGCTTATAACTCAGTTCCATTTAAATCAAAGCATTGTATTACCAACATTTTTTTCCAAAACTGCATTCCTCAAAAGCTGAACAAGGTCTTCACATGCTTGAATATAGGAGAGCATGTTTTTTTGTTTTTTTACATAGAATGGACTAGTCTTTTCAGATAATCTTCATAACGTTCTCTTATTTTCCAGCTAAACAAGGACTGCTAGTTTAAAAAAAAACAAAACAGTCCAAAAACCGTAAAGGTTTGGGTTTTTTTGTTGTTTTTTTTTCTTCTGCTGTGCAAAATTGGAAAAACATCTCAGCTTTAAGATTAAAGCTCATCAAGTAAGAGCCACATCAACTTTAGCCACATCCATGATCTGCCTTAGTTCAAAATATATGCAATGTAGCTACTTGGTCACTTACACATACTTTTACCAAGCACTTTACCAAGCACTATTGCCTCAGAGGCATGGCGAGAGTCTCCAGTACCTGGGGGCCAATGAATTTGTGTTGTCTCCCCAGCGCTCCCTACTACCATCCACCAGCGCATCACCACATGGCACCACCACATGAGGTCCTTCACTGGGGAGTGGTGGGAACCCCACCAGTACATCCACACAGGCAGGGCCAGTGGAAGCACTAGGCAAACTAAGCGATCGCCTAAGGCGCTGAGTATTAGGGGTCACCGAGCCGCTGATGGCCAACATGAAGGCTCATGCGGCCGCCAGTGGACCCCATCCCACTGGCGGCTGAGCAGTGAACTACTTCTGTGATATGTGCCAGATACACACAGCAAGAAGATCAGCAGGGCCGTGGTGGAGCTCATGTCACCACAGCCCGAAGAAAAAGGTCGCGTCCAAACCTGCAGGTGCTCCTCTTCCTTTCTGAACGCGCAGCCCCAGAAGAAAAAGGTTACCGGAGCTGCGCGGGCAGGAAGGAGGAGGAGCATCAGCCATGTGCAGAAGAGGAGCAGCGCTTACGGGCCGCCGCGAATCCCACATTGCGGGCGGCCTGAGAAGACCAGGGCCGCTGCAGAGCCCATCCTGCGGTGACCCGTGAAGAGGAAGCCCAGAGGTGAGAGAGGCTGAGGGCCTGTAGAGTGTGTATGTGTGCATGTATGAGATGAGTTGAGAGACCGTGTGTGGGAGTGAGGACCTGAATGATTGCACAGACAGCATGTGAGAGCCTCTGTGTGTGTGTGTGTGTGTGTGTGTGTGTGTGTGTGTGTGAGCATGTGCCAGAGAGAGACTGTGTGTATGAATGATTGTATGAGAGAGAGCAAGTGAGAGCCTGTGTGTGTGTGAGAGAGAGAGAGAGAAAGCATGTGAGAATGAGAACCTGACTGTGTGTTTGAGGGAAGAAGACAGATGGAGAGAAAAGAAATAGAAAAAAGACAATATAAAAGGAATTGGCAAAAAAATAAGAAAGGGAAGGTGGAAAAAAAAGCCTGTGACCAACCGATTAGAAGACTAAGATCAAACAGCAAATGTAAAAAAAAATAAATTACTTTTTACTGATTGGCACATGTAATCTTTGGGAATGTGCAAGAGTAGCACATTCTCTATGCGGATCTCACAATGTACGAGATCAGCATGGAGGAAGTGGAAGCCGACGGGGCCTGCACAGAGGCAGCAGAATGGGCTTCAGTGCCAGTAGCAGCAATCAGCACCTCCCCAATAGCCACGCAGCAGCAGTGACAGTGGCAGCAGAGGAATGAGAGAGGCTCTGAGGTTGCTGGCAAAAGAGAGAGGGGGTCTGCCTTTAGTGTGTGCATGTGTACGAATGGGAATCTGCCTGGGGTGTATGTGTGTGAATGCATGGATGCCTGCCTGAGGGTGTGTCTGTGTATGAGAATGAATGGCTGTCTTCCTGGGGTTTGTATGTGTGAGAATAGGTGCCTGCCTGTATGTGGTGTATGTGTGTGAGAATGAATTGGTGCCTTCCTGGGGTCTGTGTGTGAGAATGAATGTGTGCATGCCTGGGGGATGGGGGAGGGAGTGGTGTGAAAATGATTGGGAGCTTGCCTGGGTGGGTGTGTTTGTGTGTATGTGAGGGAACCAGTGAGAGAATGAGTCTGTATGAGAAAATTCGGGGGAGTAAGAGTGTGTGGGGGGGGGGGGGGGGGTGGAGGGGGAGAGAGTGTCTTACAGCCTGAGAGTGTATCAGTGTCTGTGAGAGCGAGAGGTTATGGTGGGTATAAGAGCATGAATGTGTATGTATGTGACAGTGTATGTGTGAGAGAGAATGGACATGTGAGTATGTGTGAGAGAGAGAGGATAACCTCCTAATCCTCGACAATATCAGGGTGACTGGAAATCAAGAGCTCCCACATATGGACAGCAGGGGCTTTTTAAAATCCTTATTGGTTTTAATTATTGGGTGTTATTTGATATATGTGCTGTTTTGAAATATTTTATTGGTGTTTGGGAAATTGTAAAAAATGTATATGATTTTAATTAATAGAAATTCTATTTATCAGTAGTTTAAAATATTCTTTTATTAGTATGGTTTAACTATTATAACTGATGCTTTGTTTCTTGATTTTATTGTTTTATGAGGAATGTTGGTTCTGTTTTTCCATTGTTAATACACAGAGTCTGGCTTCTTGGGGTTTTCATTTCAGTTTTTTCTAATTTGTGCTCCTTTATTTTGAATTCTGTATTTGGTGAGGGTCTGTCTCTGCTCTGTGTGTGTGACCATGTTGAGAGATTCTGCTAGCATGTAGTGTCTGTATAGGGATCTATAGCAATCAGGTTTGTTTTGTTTCCTCAGTAGGTGGTGTATTGGTATTCTAGGACCCAGTGTAATATTTACCCTTGCTTATTCACAGGTAGGGTTATTGTTGTTTGAGTCCTTGGTGTTATTACTGTTATGTTATGATGGGATTGCAGTATAGATATTGAGTGTCTTTTTTGCGGGGTTTTGTGTTAGTTCACAACGTGTCTGGCAGTGGAAGGTGTTTGTGCTGCTGTTACTGTGAGGTGACACCAGAATTTGAAAATATCTTTTAGTATGATGAGCTGTAAGGGAAACATCCAAGCTCCATTGTTTGGGGGAATTTCAGTGGATGCACATAATTAGAGAACTGGAGGTGCAGGATTTATATTGACATTCTGACCCTTCCTATATATTCCAGACTTCACTCTCATAGCCATATAGAATTAGTTGAATGAGGCTATCAAATAATTTTATAGTAGTTTTACTAGAAGTGTGAAACTGGCCAGCTTTTTAAAATTACACAGAAGACCCTTTGGACTTTTTTATTAACACTTTTTTTTTATAACCAATTTTAAAGCAGGATCCATGCCATGCTATAGGTGGGTGTGATGAAGAAATGTCATTTTGGCTTCCCTCCCAAAATTCTTCTGTCTCGAGATGCCACTGATTTTCTGTGACCTTAAGCATTAGTACAAGAAGGATTACGGGAGGGGGGATGCTGGAGAGGCACACAAATGCATTGGCCCCCGGGCGCCGGAGACCCTTGGTGCGCCACTGGGTGCGAGCCACATGGGGCCGCAAGCAGTGGCAAAGAGGAGTGGAGATTTGGCGGGCTGCAAGCAGTGCCCAACCTGCTTGCGACCCAGAAAACCACACAGTCAGCGGGCATGATGAAGAATGAAGTAGGAGTCTGGGCCGAGACCAAGGAGTGGCGGCGCAAAAGGGGGGGGGAGCCCAAGGGAGAAGGCTCGCCTAGGGTGCATAATCCCCTTGCACCGGCCCTGCACACAGGGCACCACCATGCAGGGTCAGTGCTAACCTTTCTTCATCCCTGTGTGAACAGTTACTGTGTGCCGAGCCTCTCTTCCCCACCCACCCATGACCACCTCCACACACAATTTCAAATTATGCATTTATAATAAAAGATTTTACATGAAAAAGGAATCTCAAAGTACAGTCTCCAGAAGTAAAAAGTATCCCAACATATTATAGATTATATTTACATGCACTACTGTAGTGTCAACCAGAAAACCCAGCATAAAAGCCAAAAAGACACTTGGAACTGATAAAGTATTAGGACCATTGTAATTTTGGGTATGGACTTGTTCCTCAGAAAGGCATGAGCAAACAAAATTACAATTACATTATAATCTCCCATTCCAAAACAGCACTAACTGCAAACACTAAATGCAACCCTATGAAAAAGTGAAAATGCAAACATTACACCAGGCCCTAAAAACACCAATGTAACTCTTATTAGGAAAACAGAACAAACCAAGCTTCTATAGATCAGGGGTCCCCAACCACCGGTCCGCGGACCGGGATCGGGCCGTGGGAGTTTTTTGCTGGTCCGCGGCGCCACGAAGCACCGGCAGGTGTGTCGCGCGCTCCTGGTCTCTCCCGCTGCCGTTGCCGCCGGGCTGTCAGCACGTTCAAGCCCAGTGGGAACGGCAGCGGTGCTAGAGGAAGCTGTGGCACCCGTGACTGGCTTTTTCTTCTTCCCGCGCCTGCCCCCCCTCCCCCTCCCCCTCCCGTGACCCGGAACAGGAAGTGATACACGGTGCGCGGGAAGGAGAAAGAGCCGCGTGATAAAGTAGCAGCTGCAGCATCAGTCCCCGAGCAATTGAAGCAGCTGGTAATCGAGAAAGGAGACAGCAGCATGAGCCTCCCGCGGTCGATGGGATTCTTCTTTCTTGGCCTGCGGGGGCTGCTGCAGCTCCCATTTGTGCTCTGGGGGGGGGGGGAGAGAGGAAGTGAGTGAGAGAAGGAGAGAGAAGCAGCCAGCCTGTGTATAATTGACTGGTCAGAGAGCTGATGTGTGTGTGTATGTGAGAGACAATGAAAGTGACTGCTCAGGGAGATGACTGATGTGTATGTGAGAGTGTGAGACATTAGTCAGGGAGGTGACTGATGTGTGTGAGAGAGAAAAAGCATGGAAGTGGGCAGTCTGGGTATGTGGGAAAGCATGGGCGTAAGAAGCCTGGTGTTGTGGGGGTGTGAGAAACCTGGGTGAGTGTGCATGCATGAGAGAGAGAGACTGCTTGGTAAGGTGACGGTGTGTGTGAGAGAAAAAGACTGGTGTGTGTGAATGTGAGAGAATGTGATTCAGGGAATGAGAAGCCCTGTGCATGTGGAGTGAGCATGGAAATGAGAGAGACTGGTGTGTGTGAATGTGAGAGAAAGTGATTATGGGAATGAGAAGCCTGTGCATGTGAAGAGAGTGAGCATGGGAGTGAGAAACCTTGGGTGTGTGTGAGAGACAGCATGGGAGGGAGAAGCCTGTATATCTGAAAGAGAACATGGGAGTGGGAAGCCTGTGTGTGTGTGTATGCATGAGTGAGATCAGGTGACTGGTGTGTGTGTGTGTGTGAGAGAGAGAGAAAGAAAGTGATTATGGGAATGAGAAGCCTGTGCATGTGGAGAGAACAAGCATGGAAATGAGAGACTGGTAAGGGAGTGAGTGTGTGTGTGTGTGAGAGAGAGACAGAGAAAGTGATTATGAGAGTGAGAAGCCCATATACACGGGAGTGGGAAGCCTGTGTGTATGTGTGTATGGCATGAGAGAAACTGTTCAGGAAGGTGACTGGTGTGTGTGTGTGTGTGTGTGTGTGTGCCAAAGACTGTTTGGCAGATGATTGGTGTGTGAGACACAGAAACTGGTCATGGGGGCATGACTGGTATGGTGTGTGTGTGAGAGACATGGGCACTAAGGAAGAGGACCATAAGTATAGAGCTTAGCTTCTACTGCTGCTTCTGGTGTGTGCCACGGCCTGCAGGGACGGGGAGTAGGAGAGCTGCTGGAGGGGGTAAGTAAAGGTGGCTTTTTAAGTCTATTTTTCTTGACTGCCATTTTAATTGTGTGATGTCTGCTTTTTTGAAATATTTTATTGGTGTTTGGAAAATGTTTAATAGTTTTTATGAGTTTTTAATTGTTGGATATTATTCTGTTCATAGCTGTTTTGAAACATTTATTCTGCTTATTAGTATAGTTTTACAATTATTTCTGTGTGGGGATCTATAGCTGCTTGCTAGTTCTGTTTTCCTAATAAGAGGTGTATTGGTTTTTAGGGCCTGATTTAATATTTGTAGTGTTGCCTTTTCATAGATAGGGTTGCTCCTGTTTGAGTGTATTCCATAATACAGGTGTAACTGTGTGCGGATTAGTTTATGTGCATTACTACAGATCCTGGGAGTATGTTAGGTCGGTTCTGTGTCTGTTACCGAGATGAGATATTTTGCTAGCATTAAGCGTTTGTATCTGTCTTATTTGTTGTGTTTTCTCAAGAGGACATGCATTGGTGGTAAACTGCTGTCTTTTCATAAGTAGGGCTATTGAGCCTGGAAGTAGAAGGAGTTTGAGTTGCTGTTGCTGAGAACCAGAATATCTTTTTTGTAGGGTGAGTTGTATGGGGAATGTCATAATTCTGCTTTACATCCATTATTGTGGGTCAGGGGGGTTCTCATGGATACAAACTGTACTTTTACATCTAGCCCCATGACGATCATGGGTCAGTGTGCCATGCATGTGAGAACCTATGGTGAGTTGAGTCACATTCACATTATAAATGTCATCATTAAATAAGTGTGTACTAAAATCCAACCCCCTCCATAACCCCGCCCCAATATGACCAAAGCCCCGCCCTGCCGGGCCATGGAAAAATGGTCTTGCTTGAAGCCGGTCCCTGGTGCAAAAAAGGTTGGGGACCACTGCTTATAGATCACTACATAGAAATGACACATTAGCAGAATACTTAACCTCAATCACACATGCAGAACATAAACAGACCCTCACCAAATCAGAATAAAGTGACCATACAGCATAAACAGAAAAATAGTCATAGACTAAACTGTAAACTGCAACAAGTCAGACTCCGTATGTAGTGCACCAGTGGAAAAACAGAAACATCACTGTTCCTCAGAAAACATGAATTAATAAAATCAAGAAATATAAAGCATCAATCATAATAGTAAAAACACACATTAGATTTGATATTCATCAACTCATATATTAATACCCCTCTCAGTCCAACTATTAACTCGGTCTCGTGGTCTGATCATAAACTAATTACTGGTGAAATTAATGTCCAATACCCAACTCTAGTACCCCCAGCCACTAAGACCACAATAGAATACAGGAAACCCTGTCAGTTATTTATTTATTTAACAGCTTTTTTTATACCGACATTAAAATACACATCATATCGGTTTACAACATAACGAAAGGTAGAAATTACATTAAACAGGGAGGGGGGGGGGGTAACATGAGAACAATAAACAGAGAGGAGCCAGATAACAAGCTAGGAAAGAAAGAGGGGGGGAGTGGAGGGATATTAACATATCTACAAAGATTGCAAAAAATGATATATAGAACATAACATTTTATAAAGATTCGGGGTGGGTATGAACATATTTACATCGAAGGGGGGGGGGGGTCAGGGTGAAAAGTGGGAGAGGGAGGGCTAGTCCGGAAAGGCCTGGTGGAAAAGCCATGTTTTGAGCATTTTTCTGAACTTCATGGGGCATGGCTCAAGGCGGAGGTGGGCAGGAAGGGCGTTCCATTGGGTTGGACCGGCGATAGACAGGGCCCGGTCCCTGGTTGTGGAGAGGCGGGCCTTCTTGAGGGGTGGGACTTGCAAGGTGCAGGCGAGGTTTGCTCTAGTAGGGCGTGTCGATTGGGAGAGTTGGAGAGGTTCGGTGAGCCATGAGGAGTCACTCTTGTGAATAGATTTGTGAACGATGGTAAGGGTTTTGAACAGGATACGGAATGAGATGGGGAGCCAGTGCAGGTCCTTAAGGACCGGGGTGATGTGGTCTGTTCTGCATGTGTTGCTGAGGAGTCTCGCCGTGGCATTTTGAAGTATTTGGAGGGGTTTGATGGTAGAGTGAGGGAGTCCAAGGTATAGGGCATTGCAGTAGTCCAGCTTGGATGAGATGGTGGCTTGGACAACTGTTTTAAGATCATGAGTGTGAAGTAGTGGCTTGAGCTTTTTGATGATGTTAAGTTTGTAAAAACCTCCTTTCAGGACGGAGCTGATGTTAGTTTTTAGGTTCAGGAGGGGGTCGATTAGGACACCAAGGTTTCGGACAGCGGGCTGAGCAGTTAAGGAGAGGGTCTTAGGGTCGTTAGGGGGTAGAAGGTTAAAGGTTTGTTTGTGGACGAGGAGGAGCTCGGTTTTGGAGGCGTTGAGTGCAAGCTGTAGGGAGGAGAGTAGGGAGTTGATGGATGTAAGGCATTCCTCCCAGTAGCTTAGGGTAGCGGAGATGGTTTTATGGAGGGGTATGATGATCTGGACATCATCAGCATAGATGTAGAATTTGAGGCCAAGGTCTGAGAGAAGATGACAGAGCTGAAGGAGGTAGATGTTAAAGAGGGTGGAGGAGAGAGAGGAGCCTTGGGGTACTCCTTGAGCGAGAGGGAAAAGAGAGGACTCAGAGCTGCTCAGTTTCACGGAGAAGCGTCTGTTGGCTAGGTAGGATTTGAACCAGAGGAGGGCTGTGTTGGAGATACCTATGTTTGAGAGACTGGAGATGAGGAGATTGTGGCTTATCATATCAAAGGCAGCTGAGATGTCTAGGAAAGCTATGAGAAAGTTGTGTCCCTGGTCAAGGCCAATGAGGAGGGAGTCTGTAAGGGAAAGCAGGAGGGCTTCAGTAGTCAGGTTCTTGCGGAAGCCAAATTGGGATGAGTGGAGGATGCAGTTGTCTTCTAGGTATTCCATTAGTTGGGCGTTTACTACTTTTTCCATAATTTTGGCGATGAAGGGAAGATTGGATATAGGACGGTAGTTGGAGGGGTCTTTGGGGTCTAGTGTAGGCTTCTTGAAAAGGGGTTTGACTACTGCGTGTTTCAGTGTGTCAGGAACTGTGCCGGTGGATAAGGAGCAGTTTATGATATCTGATAAGGGTTGTGCAATGATGTCGGGAATGGTAAGGAGTGCCTTGGTGGGTATGGTATCAGAGGGGTGTGATGCAGGCTTACTTCTTTTAAGGATGGACACTATTTCCTTAGGTGACATAGTGTCCAGGGTGTATAGCGCATGTTTAGGGGATTGGTGGTGGTTGATGGACTTACAGGTGCTGGGCTTACACGTACTGGGCAAGGGCGTCATGGGCGTGGGGGTGGATGCAGGAGGGAACCTGAGGAGTAGGTTAGCAATTTTGTTTTGGAAAAAATGGGCTTAGGGTTAAATGTGTATTGGTGTATTTTGGTGGCATAGTAGTCACGCTTGGTTTTTTGGATAGCGATGCGGTATGTATGGAGGTGAGATTTGTAGGCGGCGGAGTTAGGCGAAGTGGGGCCTTTACGCCATATTCTTTCTTTGAGTCTGAGGTCGTGTTTCATTCGGCGTAGCTCGGCGTTGTACCAGGGCTTCTTGCTTGCGGGGGCGGAGTGTTGACTGCGGGTGATAAGGGGGCAGAGGTTGCCAGCTATGTCCCGGGTGAGGTTATCCCATGAATTGAGAGCAGAGTCGGGTGAAGAGAGATCAAGCTTGCCCAGGGATTCTGTGAGTGTTGTAGAGAGTTCCTCAGATGAGCAGGGTTTGCGGTAAGAGAAGGAGGAGTTTTGTGGGAATTTGCTGGTGGGATTAGCACTTAGGCTGAGGTGTATATCAATAAGGGAGTGGTCAGGCCACGGAACCAGTATGCATGAGGCTGCAGAGGGGGTCTGTAAGTAGGAGTTGATGAAAAGGAGGTCTAGAGTATGCCCCGCTTTGTGGGTGGGGGTGGTAATGATTTGAGCAAAGCCGAGGGCCTGTAAAGCAGCTAAGAGGGTTTCATAAGACGGTGACAGGGGTTGGGAGTCTACATGTAGATTGAAGTCTCCGAGTAGAATGGCTGGTCTTTCATTGTTGATGTTGTTGGAAATCAGTTCAATGAGTGGGGAAGGATTCTGTTCCAGTAGGCCTGGAGGGGCATATACAAGGCATATTTGTAGCTTTGCAGATTTGAAAAGGCCAACTTCTAGCCTGGGTGGGGGGCTAATGTTCAAAGGCCTGAGGTTGAGGGTTTTATTGGCGGCTAGGAGTAAGCCACCTCCTCTTTTTTTTGGCCTGGGCAGTGAGAAAATGTCGTATGTATGTGTAGGGAGCAGGTTTATAATCACAGTGTCGGTGTCCTTGAGCCAGGTCTCGGTAACTGCACATATATCAGGTTTGTGGTCGTGAAGGAGGTCATCAAGTAAGTGTGTTTTTTTGGAGAGGGACTGGGCGTTAATTAGCATGAGTGATAGTGTGGTGAGACCAAGGAACTAGGTTAGTGGAGAGATGAGGATGGGGAGGAGGGATTTACGCTGGATGTGTGGGCTTGCATAAATGAGGGGGGGTGGTCTGTAGGAAGGGTATGGAATGCGGGGGATGGGGAGGGAGTTAGGTGGGGTGTAAGCCTGAGGGAGGCATCGTGAGGGGGGGTCAAGGTGAGTTGCAGGTGGGATGGGTAAAGGGGGTCACCGCAGTGAGACAAATTAGGAAAGGGGAGTGGTGAGAAGGGCGTGGGAGGGAGGATTAGGGCGCTGCGAAATCTTAGGAAACAGAATGGTGCATATGTTGTACACTGCTGCGGAGGTTAGCAGGATGCAGGAGGGTACATTACATATTTAGAATTCAAAAAAGGGCAGTTAGTTAGATACCCTAACTGAACATCTCTCTAATGCATTCAAGGATTTAGATCTATCAAACAGCAATAATGCAATTAATTCATGGCTCACTCTAACAAAAAAAACTAGCTGATGATTGCTGCCCACTTACCAAAAAGAATATTTCTATTAATAAGAAACATTCCCCATGGTACACCACTGAATTAAGTATAATAAAAAGAACACTAAGAAAAGCTGAGAGTAGAGAGCGTCTTCTTCAACTGACACATTAACTATAAATCAGTCTTACATAAATACAATTAATCCACCAATAAAGCAAAAAGAGAATTTTATTCTAACAAAATAAATGTCAATATATAACCCAAGAGTTCTGTTTTCATATGTTAAGATCTGTCCAATCCCATTGAAATTTCCACATCAAACAATTCTTTTAATTGTAATACAATTGCACAATATTTTAAGGAAAAGACTTTAAACATATTAAAAAACATCTCTTCACATAATTCGAACCAAATTGTACTCCCAAGCAACCCGAAAGATCATATAACCTCTTTTGAAACAATTTCATCTGTTGAAATTGAAGGTATAATCAAAAAAATGAATCCAGCTGCATACCCAATTGACCATATTTCAATTAAGCTATTAAAAACAGTCACCAATATAATCTCCAGACCTATTTCTGATATAATTAACTTATCTATCACTGAAGCGAATTTTCCCCACATTTTAAAAGCAGCAATAGTTAAACCAATCACGAAGAAACGACAATCTAATTCACATGATCTATCAAATCTAAGACCTATTTCTAATTTACCATGTATTTCTAAAATTCTTGAGAAAGTAATTAACAATCAGTTAACAGATTATCTTTAAACACATAGTACCCTATTTTTGGCTCAAGATGGATTCAGAAAATATTTTAGTACTGAGACCCTATTAACTTCATTACAAGATATTATCCTCAGAGGAGCCGACAACAGCCAAACTTACTTTCTGATCATGCTAGATATTTCAGCAGCATTTGATAAAGTTAATCATAAAATTCTCCTGGATAGACTAAACGAAATTGGTATTAAAGACTCAGTGCTGAAATGGTTTGCCTCTTTCTTAGAGAATAGATCTTTTAAAGTGAAATGTCTTGATAATGAATCACAACCATTTGATCTCCAGTATGGAGTACCTCAGGGATCTTCTCTGTCTGCGACCCTTTTTAATATTTATATGCTTCCATTATGCAGAATTCTAGCCGGCCTTGGTCTAACACATTTTATATATGCTGACGACGTACAAATTTTAATTCCGATCAAAAAATCAATAGACATAACACTTAAGCACTGGGATATTTATCAAGCAGCCATTGATAAAGTATTAACCCAAATGAATCTTTCCCTGAATGCAAAAAAAACTGAAATTCTATATATCTCACCTAAATTAAGCCTGGCAAAGGAACTGGAAATTCAGAAAGCCTCTGAAAATTACCCCATCTCCCTAAAAGTACGAGATCTAGGGATCTTCCTCGATTGTGAATTCACAATGAAAATGTGTGTTAAAAAATCATTAACGATAGTTATTTTAAATTAAATGTGCTTAAAAGATTGAAACCTCTTTTATTCCCAAAAGATTTTAGAATAGTTTTGCAGGCTCTTGTTTTATCAAAATTAGACTACTGTAATTCAATATTTTTAGTCCTACCAGCAAATGTTTCCTAGCGTGTAGCAGATGGACTCATTACAAATGGGTATAGTGTGCTCGTGCCAGCAGTTGGAGACTGATCTGACGTCAGCACGTGGTACATATACCCCTGCAGGAAGTGCAGGCGCTCAGTAATTTCCGTCTCCAAAGCAGTTTGGAGCTACCTAACGCTCGCTGAGCATTCTTCAAATACTAACGACTAAATTCTTAGCAGAATCCTACCTGAAGAACAGCCCCGCACTCCTGCGGTGATACCCTCGGTCCCTCCCCAGTTGAGTTTCCCGAGGTGATTTCCGTGGTCCCTCGGAGGTGAGAGCCTCGGTCCGGTGGCCGGATCGCGGCAGGGACCTAGCCCCCGAGTGAGAAGGGCTCGGGGGCGGCATAGAGGCAGCCTGGGTCCCGATCTGTTCGCGGTGAGGACTTAGCCCCCGAGCGAGACTAGTTCGGGCGCGGCTTAGAGGCAGCGAGTGCACTTCCTCGAGCGCGGCAGTGACGGTACTCACCCTCTCCCCCCGCAGCCGGAGACCGCCCGGGTCCCAGCCGGGAAGCGCTGAAGATCAGGTAAGGCGTACATCTTTACTTTACTGAACTCCGAAGAGCGAGGATTAGCGGGGTCTGCCTACATGGCAGCCAGCCAAGGAGGTCGCCATTTTGCTTGCCTGCTCGCCGTCACTATCCACCCTGATTCACTGCCTCGATTTAGCGTACAGATTCAGCGCACAGGTATCGGGCGCGTATGTTAGGCGCCCGAGAGTGATAGGCGCACGTTGATAGGCGCACATTGAAAGGCGCATACGTTCGGCTGAGAGCACACCAGAAATAACAGACGCGATGGAGCGTATGAGAGCCCATGCGTCCGCAGAGCCGGCACCTCCAGAATCAGGCATAAGAGCTCTAGGCCTCTGCTCAGCATGCCACCTCAGAGCCACACAGAGCGAGGAAACAGATTCCCTATTTGCCCAATGTGAGGAGGCCCTGGGAGTTCCAGGCCAGGGCCGGTCCCAGCCCAGATTGACTTCCAGTTCCTCGGGGAACACCCCGAACCTAGCAGGCCGCAGTGAGCAGCCAGGGAACCCTACAGACCTGGTGCCCCTCCGGCTAGAACCTGCTTCACTCTCCTGGGTGGAATTATTCAAGGGGATTCACGCCTTTGTCAAGATGCAGTCTGATCCCCGACTGGACCCATACGTACCGGATGACCCTGCCCCTGGACCCTCTAGACCTAGGCACGGCCACCCGCCACCCGGAAGCCCCACTTATGGGGACTCGGATTACTCTGAGGAAGAAGGCGAGCTCCCCGAGGAGGGAGAACTTCCCTCGGGGATAGAGCCGTATCGAACCATGAGACGCTTCTTTCTTGAGGAGGATCTTCCAGACCTGGTCTCTCAATGCCTGTCGGAGCTGGCTATCCCGGGCCCAGGCACCCAAGGGGAACCTAGAATGAACCCCCTGCTAGAGGGCCTGCGTCAAACAGCTCACCATTTTCCCCTCCTACAAGCAGCACAGCAGCTAATCGATCTGGAGTGGAATGCGCTGGAGGCCTCATTCAAAGGGGGTCGGGGTTTGTCGAGCATGTACCCCCTGGACCCGGCAACCAAGGAGCTGCTGGCGTGCCCGAAGGAAGACGCCATAGTTAGCGCAATTGTGAAGTGCATCACCATTCCAGTGGAGGGAGGGGCGGCCCTCAAGGATGCATATGACTGGCGCATGGACGCCATTCTGAAACTAGCCTTTGAGGTGGCAGCCATGTCCCTACGAATTGCGACCTGCTGCACCATGGTGACGCGTTCCTGTTTATCACAAGACAGGACCAACACCCCGGGAGAAGAAATGGAATCAGCCCTCTCGTTCCTCACTGACGCTGCCTCAGACTTAGTCCGTACAGCAGCCAAGGGAGTGTCATCCTCAGTTGCAGCCAGGAGACAGCTCTGGCTACGAAATTGGTCTGCCGACTCCTCCTCCAAGACACGTCTTACAAGAATGCCCTTTAAGGGATCCCTCCTGTTCGGCAGCGACCTCGAGAACCTGGCTAACAAGTGGGGCGCGTCTCCATTGCCCCGTCTACCAGAAGACAAGTCAAGGAGGACCCAGCGCCCTTTTCCTAGACCATCCAGAGGTAGAAGCTCTCAACGCTTCAACCCTTACAGGGCTCGCTACCAAGCACCTCGTTCTCAGACCAGGAACCAGTTCTTTCGGACCAGGCACAACAAGAGGGGATCCGGCTCGGGTTCTGATCCCGGCCACACCCCACAATGAGAATCAGCCGCCCATTTGGGGGGAAACACCATAAGGGGCAGACTAACCCTATTCTACCACAGGTGGGTCGAGATTACTTTGGACCAGTGGGTCCTCGCCATTGTCCGGGAAGGGTATTACCTGGACTTCCTTCATCTCCCTCTGGACAAGTTTGTGGAATCTCCTTGTCCGCCCCTCAAAAGGGAGGAGGCGCTGGAAACTACCTTAGAGAGGCTCCTGTCCCTGAAAGTCATAATCCCAGTGCCTGCATGGGAGATAAATTCTGGGCATTACTCCATTTATTTCATCGTACCCAAGAAGGGGGGGCACCTTCAGACCCGTCCTGGACCTCAAGTCAGTCAACCGGCACTTAAGGGTCCCAGGATTTCGCATGGAAACTCTGCGGTCAGTCCGAAGTGCAATACAGCCAGGGGAGTATCTCACATCCCTGGATCTGTCAGAGGCTTATTTGCATATCCCAATCCATCGGGATCACCAGCGCTACTTACGCTTCAAAGTCCTGGATCAACACTTTCAGTTCCGGACTCTACCCTTCGGGTTAGCCACCGCGCCGCGGACCTTTACCAAGGTAATAGTAGTGGTGGCGGCGTCACTCAGGAAGGGAAGGCATTCTCGTCCATCCCTACCTAGACGATTGGCTGATCAGGGCAAAGTCACCGGAGGAGAGCCATCTGGCGACCAACAGAGTTATATCTCTTCTGAAAAGCCTAGGATGGGTAGTCAACACAAGCAAGAGTTCCCTACAGCCTTCACAGTCGCTGGAATACCTAGGAGTCCGATTCGACACCCAGGAAGACAAGGTCAGCCTGACCTCCAAGAGGAAATCCAAACTCCGGAATCGTTTACAGACCTTGCTGAGCCGGCCCACAGCTTGGGATTACCTACAGGTCCTCGGCCTAATGGCCTCCACTCTGGAAGTGGTTCCATAGGCGCGGGCTCAGATGAGACCGTTACAACGCGCCCTCTTATCTCTGTGGCGCCCACGATTACAGAACTACACCGTGCATCTACCTCTACCAGCCAGAGTACGGCATCAGTTACGGTGGTGGCTGCAGCCCGGCCACACGAGCCGGGGGTGAAAAATGTCCTCTCCAACCTGGACCCTGCTTACTACAGATGCCAGCCTCAGTGGCTGGGGAGCACACTGCGAAGAACTAACCACCCAAGGGCGGTGGAACAGAGAAGAGTCGGGGTGGAACATCAACCGACTAGAGGCACGGGCAGTCAGGTTAGCTTGCCTGCGATTTGCCCACAGTCTTCGCAACAGAGCAGTCAGGGTGATGTCGGACAATGCCACCACGGTGGCATACATCAACCGGCAGGGCGGAACCAGGAGCCGACAGGTATCCTTAGAAATAGCCCTCCTGATGGTTTGGGCGGAAGCAAATCTCCGAGACATCTCCGCCGTCCACATCGCTGGGAAGGACAACACCACGGCAGACTTCCTCAGCAGAGAAAGCCTAAACCCGGGGGAATGGCAACTGTCGTCCACGGCCTTCCAGATGATTGTGGATCAGTGGGGGACGCCGGGCATGGACCTACTAGCGGAGAGGTCCAACGCTCAAGTACCCAGATACTTCAGTCGCAGGCGAGATCCTCTATCCCACGGGATTGACGCCCTGGTGCAACCATGGCCTCAGGGGATCCTGCTATATGCCTTCCCCCCATGGCCCCTGCTGTGCGCCATTATACACAAGATTCAGCGACACAGAGACCTGGTTCTTCTGGTGGCCCTGGACTGGCCAAGAAGACCCTGGTACGCAGACATGAGAAGACTACTGGCCTGCCCCCTCACAGGGACCTGCTGAGACAAGGTCCCATCTTCCACGAGAATCCAGCTCAATTCTCTCTTACGGTCTGGCCATTGAGAGGGCTAGACTGAAGAGAAGGGGATACTCGGGGCCGGTAATATACACTCCTCCGAGCACGCAAGTTCTCCACATCACTAACTTATATAAGGATCTGGAGAGTATTTGAAGCCTGGTGTGAAACTCGCAGCGCCAATCTGCATGCCGTTAAAATCCCCATCATTCTAGATTTCCTGCAAGATGGACTTCAGAAGGGTCTGTCCCTCAATTCAATCAAGGTTCAGGTGGCAGCGCTATCCTGCTAGGGCCCCAGGAGTGACGGCAACACCATTGCCACACACCCAGACGTTTCACGCTTTCTGAAAGGAGTCAAACACATTCGCCCGCCACTGAAGTGGCCAGTGCCCCTGTGGAACCTCAACCTAGTTTTGGACTTCCTAGCTGGACCCACCTTCAGACCCCTCCGAGGGCTGTCCCTCCGGTTGTTAACCTTGAAGATGGTGTTCTTGCTGGCCGTCTTCTCAGCACGCCGCATGCTGCCGCGATCCGTTTCTCAGGATCACCCCAGGGGCTATCCATCTTCGCACGGTTCCTTCCTTCTTACCCAAAGTAGTCTCACTCTTCCACCTCAACCAAACCATATCCTTGCCAACCACGGAAGGGTTGAAGAAATCGGAAGAAGGTCGTATACTGCGTCATCTCGACATCGGCAGGCTGCTGTCCAGATACCTGGAAATGTCGGAAGCAGTACGAAAGACGGGACCACCTGTTCGTCCTTCACAGTGGGAAGAGGCAAGGTGAAGCGGCCTCATGAGCGACTATTGCTCGCTGGATCAAAGAAGTTATTAAAGCGGCCTACTTAGAAGCGGGAAAATCACCACCTCTACGAGTCAAGGCTCACTCTACCAGAGCACAAGCAGCCTCCTGGGCAGAAACTAGGATGCTGTCGCCTGCAGAGATATGTAAAGCGGCAACGTGGTCCTCCATCCATACCTTCTCCAGATTCTACCGTCTGGATGTCCAGGCTAGGGAGGACTCAGCATTTGCAAGGGCAATCCTAAACGTACCTCGGGCAGCCTCCCGCCCAGTCCGGGAGTAGCTTTTGTACATCCCATTTGTAATGAGTCCATCTGCTACACGCTAGGAAATGTAGAGATTATTTACCTGATAATCTCGTTTTCCTTAGTGTATGCAGATGGACTCAGCATCAAACCCAGCTGCCGGCATACATGGGGATTCACTGACTCACGGTAAGCCATGATTTTCTTATAATAGGGCATCCACCCTGCCGGGTGTCGACGCCTTCCGGTTGAGAACACTGGCGGTCTCCAGCTACTATCAATCGGTCAGGGTAATCCTGTTCATTTAAACGATCGGTCAGTTACACATATATCCATAAAGCTTTTGCAAGGAAGATTACTGAATTGCTGCACTTCCTGCGGGGGTATATGTACCCATGCTGACGTCAGATCCGTCTCCAACTGCTAGCACGAGCACACTATACCCACTTGTTTTGAGTCCATCTGCATACACTAAGGAAAACGAGATTATCAGGTAAGTAATCTCTACATTGCTGTAGTTACACAATGTTAGGTTCCATATTAGGAGCTACTACCCAGGAAAAAGATCTAGGCATCATAGTGGATAATACTTTAAAATAGTCAGCTCAGTGTGCTGCAGCAGTCAAAAAAAGCAAACCATGTTAGGAATTATTACAAAGGGAATGGTTAATAAAACGGAAAATGTCCTAATACCTCTGTATGGCTCCATGGTGAGACCACACCTTGAATACTGTGTATAATTCTGGTCGCCGCATCTCAAAAAAGTTATAGTTGCAATGGAGAAGGTACAGAGAAAGGCAACCAAAATGATAAAGGGAATGGAACAGCTCCCCCATGAGGAAAGGCTGAAGAGGTTAGGGCTGTTCAGCTTGGAGAAGAGACGGCTGAGGGGGGGATATGATAGTCTTTAAGATCATGAGTGGTCTTGAACGAGTAGATGTGAGTCAGTTATTTACACTTTCGGATAATAGAAGGTCTAGGGGGCACAATTAAGCTCTGGAATTTGTTGCCAGAGGATGTGGTTAGTGCAGTTAATGTAGGTTTGGATAAGTTCTTGGAGGAGAAGTCCATTAACGGCTATTAAGCAAGTTTACATACGGACCGATACAGTAAAGTCTGTGGGAGAGCGGGAGAACGTCCGCTCTCCCGGCGCGCGCACCGGCAATTCAGTATTTAAATTAGGTCCGGCGGTAGATCCGGGTAAAAGGAGGCGCTAGGGACACTAGTGCGTCCCTAGCACCTCCTTTTTTACAGGAGCGGCGGCTGACAGCAGGTTTGACAGCCGACGCTCAATTTTGCCGGCGTCTGTTCTCGAGCCCGCTGACAGCCATGGGCTTGGAAACCGGACGCCGGCAAAATTGAGCGTCCGGTTTTCGGCCCGACAGGCACGGGCTGAATTCAAATTTTTTTTTTATACTTTTTTTACTCTTCGGGACCTCCGACTTAATATCGCTCTGATATTAAGTCGGAGGGTGCACAGAAAAGCAGTTTTTACTGCTTTTCTGTTCACTTTCCCGGTGCCGGAAGAAATTAGTGCCGACCTTTGGGTCGGCGCTAATTTCTGAAAGTAAAATGTGCGGCTTTGCTGCACATTTTACTTTCTGTATCCCGCGCGCATACCTAATAGGGCCATCAACATGCATTTGCATGTTGAGGGCGCTATTAGGTGCCGCGGGTTGGACACGCGTTTTCCTCCCCTTACTGAATAAGGGGTAAGAGAAAACACACGTCCAATAGCAGGCTAACAGTGTGCTCCGTTGGAGTGCACTGTACTGTATCGGCCTATTAGGGAGTAGCCACTGCTGTTAATTGCATCAGTGGCATGGGATCTTCTTGGTGTTTGGGTATTTGCCAGGTTCTTGTGGCCTGGTCTGGCCTTTGTTGGAAACTGGATGCTGGGCTTGATGGACCCTTGGTCTGACCCAGCATAGCAATTTCTTTTGTTGAATATGTGAGATAAGATATAATTCTTTCCAAAAAAAAATCTTTAAAATTTTGGGGCATGACCACCCTGTGCTCTTTAAGGGAATCTGTAACTGATAACTTTGGGTCTAAAAGAAACAGTTCTGATTTCAACACAGCATATAAAGAAATTTTATGGGTTCTACCCCCCAAGCATCCAAAGATATCAGAATATTGCCATACGGCAGCCGCTAAGGGTTCAATAGCTAAATGAAAAAGTAGGGGAGACAAGGGACAACCCTGCCTCGTACCTCTAGCTACGTCAAGAAAGGTGGAAAGAAACCCATTGATGTTCAGGCGTGCTCTTGGCACCTCGTACATGACCTGAATCCAAGCATAGAAACGTGCAGGCACTCCAGCTGTTACCAAAATTGTAAATAAGAAGGGCCAAGACAGGCAATCAGATGCCATTTTTCAGCATCAAGTGATATCACAACTCCTGGCATACCCCTCAGTCTGGCCAAGTGAAAGCGATTAAACAACCTCCTGGTGTTAGAGGTAGAATTCCTGCCTTTCACAAAAGCAGTCTGATCAGGGCACACCAAATGGGGAAGCAGGGTTTCGAAATGTAATTGCAGCATTTTAGCAAGTATCTTGATATCTAAATTGAGTAAAGAAATTGGCTTATAGGAGCCACATTCCAAAGCATCCTTCCCCTTATTGTGAAGAAGCATTATATTTATTTATTTATTTATTTCGGATTTTTATATACCGACATTCTCAATACAAGTATCGAATCAGGTCGGTTTACAAAGAACAAAACTGTCGCAATAAAGGCGTTACATTAAACAGCGTTTCTTAACATATGAGTAACATATAACATATCATATAAAAAAATAAATAATACAAATTAAATATTACATAGACTATAATAATAATAATAATAATAACTCGTCAACAGGACGTGGATAAATACAAAGGATGTTTAAGGCATGAGTATATATCTTGAATAATTAGAGGGGTAGTCTAAATTGTGATATGTGGGTACATAGACCTTGTTGCTGTGCAAAGTCCGAGTTATGCATGAGTGAAAGGAGACTGATGAATGAGAGAAGGAGTCTTAAACAGGTGTGTAGTTCAGATCTGACGTGGTTAGATCTTGAGGGGAGTATGGCTGATCGAGGATCAGATGTTGGACTATTTTTCTCTTTGACTGGTGTCGGAGTGATCTTGTGATTCTGTGTAGGCTTGCCTGAAAAGCCACGTTTTTAGGTTTTTCTTAAAAGTTGGATGACAAGTCTCTTGGCGAAGATCCGGCGGTAATGAGTTCCAGAGGGTGGGCCCGGCCATGGTACCCAGCAAATGACCATTTTCCTTTGCCTCAATGAAAACAGGAATGAGAAAATGAGGAACGTGTGCCAGGAACTTCTTAAAAAAATCAATAGAGAACCCATCAGGGCCTGGGCATCCCCCCTCCCTCCAGCAAAGCTTTAATGGCAGCCTGAACCTCAAGCAAGGAAATAGGCTCTGCCATCATGTCCCTTTGGGCCTCGGGTAAAGATAGTCAAAAATTCCTGTATCTCAGGCAAGCTGCCAGCCATCTGGTGCCCTATAAAAGGCAGATAAATAATTCACAAAAGACATTTTCAACCTCCTGGGGTTTAGTGGTAAACCTCCCCTGTCCTGCCGTATTTGAGCAATGTGTGACTTACACACCCTTTTCTTAGCTACCCTATCCAAGAAGGCTCTTGGCTTATCCCCATGCTCATGAAATCTAAGCATGGGGTATAATTTTAGGTTTTCCCAATCCTGTTCACTTCCGAGGATTTCAATTCCCATCTGCATTTTTCCAGGGCTTTAAGAATTCTAGCAGAGCCAGTTCTTTTATGATTGATCTCCAGCAGCCCTACCTCTTTCCGCTTTCTTTCCCTTTGTAAATAACTAGCAAAGCTGATAAGTTTACCCTGGAAAAATACTTTAAAAGTCTCCCAGCTTAAAACTGGTATATATTCCCCCACTGGGTTATGAAAATCACTCTTCAATCGCTTCCTTTACCAGACTGGGAAATCGCTGTCCCCTAGAAGAGATGTATTAAGTCACCAAGTAGGAGGTCTAATGGGCGTAGCAGCAGGAGTTAAACAAAGCTTAATCAATATTGTACTATTTGTATATGATTCATGCATCAACCTATTGTAATTATTTTATTACTATTACTACTGTTTTACATTGCCACATACCTTCTTTCAGTTGCTCTAGTTTAGCATTGTTATATTTTTCTAATGGTCCTTCTTTAGTTGAACGTTAATTGTAAAGCACTTTTGCTATTTTCTAACTGTTCTAGCACTGCTGCTGAAACTTTGTATGTGAACCGTCATGATGTTACTAAACGAATGGCGGTATATAAAGAACCTCAAATAAATAAAATAAAAAATAAATAATAAATTTGGAGAGCAAAGAAAAAAGTCAATCCTACTGTAGGAATTGTCTTTGTGAGTAGAAAGTATTTTTCTTTAGGAATGAAGTGTCTCCAAATGTCTGTGAGATTGAATGCATTAACTATTTATTTATTTATTTATTTATTTATTTATTTATTTATTTATTTAAAGGCTTTTATATACCGGCGTTCATGTATTGGTACATATCACTTCGGTTTACATAGAACTAAGTTGGAAAAGGAAAATACATCAAACAGGAAGGAACAATTAATAGGGCTAAGTCCTGAAAACCCAAATTAGGGGTAAGAAGGATGAGGCAGTTGTATCCAGCAATGGATTAGGACTAAGATTCCATTCCCCACCCAAGCACAAATGCCCAAAACCAAACATTACTATCTGATCAGTGAGAGTGTGAAAAAACCCCAATTGCTCAGAATAAGGGGCATATACTTTGGTTAATGTGAAGGAAATAGAGTACAGCAAACCCTCTAATATAAGAAGTCTAGCTTCAGCATCCACAAAGGAGCATGGTGAACTAACAAAGGTAGATCTTTATGAATTAGAATACAAACACCCCCGACTCCTAAGAGTTATAAAAAGAATTATAAATCTGGATGCCTGGAACGCCCTTCCGGAGGAAGTGGTGAAGACCAAAACTGTGAAGGACTTCAAAGGGGAAGTGGATCCATAAAGAGGATGTGAATGAAGAGGGTAGCTTGCGAGAATGATGGCTACTACCTGGAGATAATACACTTATTTAAGTGTTTTTATATACCGGGATACGTTGGGAACATCATCTCGGTTCACAGATAACTAAAAATAGCAACAGGCTTTACAGAGAACAAGTTACAAAGTGAACATTAATAAGGTAACCGTGATAAGCTTGAACAAGTAACACAACAGGCTATATAGCGAACTGGTTACAAAGTGAACGTTAATTCAATGTAAGCATGAATAATTGGAATAGGTGGCAAGAAAAATTTTACAGTGATTAAATTGTAGTGGTTAAGTTAAAAGTGGGTAACAATGCATGATTGTAACAAATGTCATAGGAAATCGGGCTTAAGCAGGGGGAGGGAGGCAAGGTGTAAAGAGATACACCTGAAATAGTTGATGGTAGAAGAGAGTGAATGGTAGCTGGTAATATAGATTTAGGTAAGATGTGTAGTGGGAGGGGGATCGGGGGGGGGGGGGGTATTAGCTGGAACATACTGAATAGTTTGATAGAGTTTTAAAGTAGCGAAAAAGTGGTAATAGAGGGATTGTGAGGGGGGATTAGGTGAAAGCCTGTTTAAAGAGCCAGGTCTTGAGGTTCTGTTTGAATCTTTTTTGACAAGATTCTAAGCGCAGGTTTGGGGGCATTCTGTTCCAGAGGGTGGGTCCGGTTAGGGAGAGGGCACATGCCTTGGTGGATTTAAGTTTGGACAGCTTTGGAGAGGGAGTATGCATTGTGGCAAGGTGTTGAGCCCTGGTGGGTCTGTTATGGGGGTGGAATCGGAGGTGATCTTTGAACCAGGACATGTCATGGTTGTAGGTGGTTTTGTGGATAAGGGTGAGTGTTTTGTAAATGATCCTGGAGTTGATTGGCAGCCAGTGTAGGTGCTTGAGGACGGGGGTGATGTGATCTCCTCGGTGGGCATTGGTGAGTATGAGCGCTGCTGAATTTTGGAGCATCTGTAGGGGCCGTAGGGCGTTTTTTGGGAGGCTGAGGAGGATGGCATTACAATAGTCAAGCTTGGCAAGAATGGTAGCTTGCAGGACTGTGCGGAAATCATTGATGTGGAGTAGGGGTTTCAGTTTTTTGAGTGTGTGGAGCTTGAAGAAACCCTCTTTCAATGTTGAGTTAATGAATTTCTTCAAGTTATGGTGGTTATCAAGAACGACACCAAGGCTTCGCACTTGTTGGGCGAATGTGGTGGAGGGTGGAATAGTGGTTGCTGTGAGGGGGTGAGATGAGGAGGAGCTCTGTTTTGGAGGCATTGAGGGCTAAATAATTGTTGGCGAGCAGAGAGCTGATGGCTGCGAGAACGGTTTCCCAAGTTTTTATGACCATGGGTACGGTATCGGTTACAGGAATCAGGATCTGAACATCGTCAGCATATATGAAGTGTGGGAGGCCGAGTCTTGATAGCAGTTGGCAGAGGGGTAAAAGGTATATATATTGAACATGGTGGAGGAGAGGGCGGAGCTTTGGGGGACTCCTTGTTGCAGGTTGACAGGTTTCGATTGGCAGGGCCCGCTTTTTTCTTGGTATTGCCTGTTGGAAAGGTATGATTTGAACCAGGAGAGGGCGGTGTCAGTTATACCTATTTCTTTTAGTCGCTCGATTAGTAGGGTGTGATGGACCGTGTCGAATGCTGCGGAAATATCCAGAAGGGCAAGGATATATGATTGTCCTTTGTCAAGGGCCTTTAGGATGTGGTCAGAGAGGGAGGTGAGTAGAGTTTCAGTGCTGTGGTAATGGTGAAAGCCGAATCGCGATGGGAATAAGATGTGGTGGTCATCAAGATAGGTTGTTAGTTGCCTGTTGATGACTTTTTCTAGTATTTTAGAGATAAAGGGAAGATTGGAGACTGGGCAGTAGTTGGCTGGGTCCATTGGGTCAAGAGTGGGTTTTTTAAGGATGGGTTTAATTATGGCTTGCTTGAGTAAGCTGGGTACTGTGCCGGAGGAGATTGAGCAGTTGATAATGTCGGTGATAGGTTTGGTGATGATGGGGATTGAGAGAAGGGTTTTGGTGGGGATGGTATCGGTAGGGTGGGTTGCAGGGTTGGTTTTTTTAAAAATGGTTTCTACCTCAGTGTATGTTGTGGTATCAAAAGAACTGAGGGTGGCGTTGCTTGATTGTGTGGCAGCGGGGCTGTGTGAGGAAGCTAAGGGGTTATTCAGCGTAATGGGGAGGGTGTTAATTGTACCGGGGGGGGGGGGGAGCGTGCCATGATGGTGTCAATTTTTTTTTGTGAAAGTATTGCACGAGTTCTTCGCATTTAGTGGGGTGGTTTGTGTCGGGGAGGGTGGAATTGGTTTTGGTGAGGGAAGCAGCGAAATTGAAGAAGGCCCGTGCATTGAATTGGAGGTGGTGGATCTTCTGGGCATAGTAGTCCCTCTTGGCTTTGTCAGTGGCCTCTTTATAGGAGTGGAGGTAGGACCTGAAGGTGGATTGGAGGGATGTGGAGTGCTCTTTGCGCCATTTTTTTTTCGAGTTTTCTGAGATGGTGCTTCATGGCTTGCAGCTCAGGGAAGTATCAGGGTTTCTTTTTAGTTTTGGCAGGGTTGATTTCTCGTGTTTGTTCAGGGCAGAGGGTGTTTGCTATGCTGCTAGTTATTTGATGCCATGAGGAGAGTGCGGATTCTGCATCGGTGAGATCTAGGTTGGATAGCTCATCAGTGAGGGCAGCACAGAGTTCTTCTGTTGAGCAGGATTTACGGAAGTGGATGGCTTCTTTGGATGGTGTGATTGAAGGAGGGAGTTTGATGGAGCATGTGGTTTCGATGCGGAAATGGTCAGACCAGGGAATAGGTTGACAGGAGTGGGGTTCAGTTTGAATCCTGTCATTGGTAAAGATGAGGTCCAGGGTGTGGCCTGCCTTGTGGGTGAGGTTAGATATAATTTGTTTAAAGCCTAGGGCTAGTAGTGAGGAGTGTAGGGAGTTGCATGCGGAAGAGAGGGGGGTCTTGTCTACATGGAGGTTTAGATTGCCGAGGATGATAGTGGGAGTACATAAGTCAAGGTTCTTGGATATATATTCAATTAAAGGGGATGGGTCGCTTTCAAGAAGCCCCGGCGGGGCATAGATTAGGCAGATTTGTAGGGTTGGAGATTTAAATAGGGCAATTTCGAGACGGCGGAGGGGGGGGGGGGGGGATAGGCTGGAGGGTTAGGTTGAATATTTTTTTGGCAGCAAGCAAGAGGCTGCCGCCTCTTTTTTTGATTCTGGGGATGGAGAATATGCAGTATTGGTCTGTTGGTAGTTGGTTGATGAGAACAGAGTCTGAATCCTTTAGCCAGGTTTCCGTGAGTGCGCAGATGTCAGGGCAGTCATCGGTGAGGATATCGTTGAAGATGCTTGTCTTCTTGACAATCGATTGCGCGTTTATGAGAAGTATTGTAAAGGTAGTGATGCCAGTTAGCTGTGTGAGGGGGGACGTCCTGATGGGAAGAAGGGATCTGCGGCGTTCGTAAGGGTAGGTGAGATGGGTGGAGTAGGGGTAGGTGGAGTAGTGTTTAAGGATTGGAATAGGGAAGGCCTGCATGTTGGGCTAGGTATGGGGCAGAATTGTTCGAGGGTAGGAACGCTGGAGTTGGATTTTGAGGGTGGATTTTGAGGAGGGGACGTGGTTGTTCGGAGGAGTGGGGGTGGGGGGGAAAAGGGGGTGGGGGGAAAAAAAGGGGAGGTGTTTTTTGCAGGGGGAGTGTGGCAGTAAGGTGGAGGTTTTGAGGATGGTGGGTGAGAAGGAGTGAAAAGGCGGCGGGTCTGGTTCCAGGGGACCAGGAGGTCCGGAAGGCACAAAGTTGGCACAAAGGGGAGCACTAAGGGGCAGGCCCCTTAGTTGTGCTCCTTTGGCGCGAGACACCTGGCGCGAGATGCCAGAGAATGGTGGGTAGAATATGAAGGGCCTCCTGGCCCGGAAATGACGTCACCGTCAGTCGGCTGGGCTGGCGGGCAGGCAGGCCGCGTCTCCCGCGGGGTGGTGGTCTCGCTGGGGCTCGGGCCTCGGTAGGCCTCCCTCGCTGAAGGCGTCGAGTCAGGTCGTTTCGGCGAGCTGGCGGCGCGGTGAAAGGCCGAGTCGGGGCAGCTTCTACTTTTTAAAGGGCCTCCTGGCCCAGAAATGACGTCGCCGTTGGTGGGCGGGCGGGCAGGCCGCGTCTCCCACGGGGTGGTGGTCTCGCTGGGGCTCGGGCCTTGGTAGGCCTCGAGCCGGGTCGGGTCATTTTATTCAATAAACATACACATGGTTAATGCGACTCCAACATTGCTCTATGCTTCAATGGCAAGAGGAAATGTGGAAAAAAGGATTTGCATTCACAAAAAAGTGGGGAGTAGCTTGCTTGTTACGGCGATTACTACCCCAAACCAAATAAGCCTGATACTTCTTTCAGTGCATATCCAGCGTAGCTGTCTGCTTCAACGTAAGGGAGGGTGGAATGAAGAAAAGATGATTTATATTCAGACAACAACCAACAAGGACTGAATTACATAGTCTGGGTAAACAAATAAGTGTGGGAGTAGCTTGATTATTGAGGCAGTTACTACCCCTAACCAATTAAGCTAGATACTTCACTTAGATGCAGTTACAGCACTGCTCTCTACATTAATGGCGGGGGTGGAAGGGAATTGGAACCAAAAGGTTACTAAGGGCCAAGAGTAACATAAGTATGAGAAAAAAAGTGTGAAAGCTTGCTGGGCAGATTGGATGAGCCGTTTGGTGTTCTTCTGCCATCATTTCTATGTTTCTATGACCCAGTCCACTTTTAATTTTTCATGTTCTTGATTGGTTAGATGGGTTTCCTGTGGTAACATAATTTGAGCGTTACAGCACGTAGCCAGCTGAAGAATAAATTTCCACTTCATCGGAGAAGATATCCCCCTAACATTCTAATAAAAACTGCATATAGTCATGACCACTGAAAGGTGGAAAGAAACTTGAGACAGTTGCCAAAACTCCCTCCCAAACATGCCCATGTATCAAGACCAGCTTAAATAAAAGGATCATAGAACAACAAAAAACAGAAGAATACAAGCCATTGAAGCAGACCACAGTAAAATTATAAAAACAGATTGAAATTTGGTCCACAAGCACCAAAAAATAGAGCAACATGTAAAGTAAGATAGTCCTCTGCCTCTCGACCTGGGACCATAAAGGCTGAGAGACTTGGTGCACTGTAGAAACTGTAGCTTCTTTGTAAAGCAAACTAAGGCCAGCAAGAATGTCGCAGAAGTAAAAGCAATGAGTTCTGTAAAACCAGTCATATGCCCATGGCACTCCAAGCTGAAACAGGAAGAACACAAAAAAGCCAACTCAGCCCAAGCGCTCAGGAAGTACAAGCCGTGAAAATGTAAGGCTTACCCAAACATACACACTATACATGTGTACAGCTCTCAACTGTACAGTCTCACTGTACAGCTTTATACTGTTTTGTTTTACAGAAACTTCCAAGTTCCCTCTTTCAAAAGCAGTCAACGTTCCATCCAATCAGTCCTCAAACAAAGATCTTTAAGTTTGAAATCTTTATTGTAAAGCTAATTAATAACTACTTACAAAAGTTTGTTTCAAACGTCTGTGCCACAGGCAGAGATCCTTGTAGCTGTATAAGGCAAGGGAAGGAAGGTGCAGATTCTTGGGGTGCAGGGAAAGAGATCGTGGGGTTGAGGCTGATTTGTCTTATAATTAAGCAGTAGATGGAACGTAAAAAGCTGTTCTGTAACACGGTTACAGGCATGTAAATCAGCTGCTGGCTTGGCTGGGACTAACCCACCGTCACGGCAATGAATACCGGAGAAATCTCCTCAGCTGAGGTAAGGGCGAGAGCCAATAGGAGAGAGCCCTGGACCCAGTGACTCAGGAGGGAACCTAAAGGGGAGGGGGCTTTTGTTAAAGGCATACTCCCTTTTACAGGCAGGGCTTTCAGACTTCTCTGCTGGGTTACCAAAGGTGTCACATTTACTATGAAGGAGGGGCTGTGGTAAACACAGGTTGTCTGTCCCAAACACAAACATGTACCCATTAATGGGGACAGAACACTCCCCGTCTGGTATCACATGATACCATAGCATCAGTTATCATATCTTCATGCAATAATAAAAAGGTTCATTATAACTGGATCTTTTCGACATTCAGGAAAGTTCGTAGTCATCCCGGTCATCCAGTCATCTAGGCGGTGGATGATGTCTTTCTCAAGGAGTTTCACCAAGCTGAAACGAAAGACAACACAGAGAGAGAGTCTTTGGTGTGGACAACGGTCCACAAAGTTCAAGTGTCTTCACGTGGCATGAGGAGTACCACTTCACTGACAGGTCTGTAGTAGATCTTGACTGTCCCTTGGTTCGTAGTCTTTACTTCGATCTTACGAATTCGTCCATCTTTTCTGGGGTGAGTCTTAATGACTAGCCCCAGGGGCCAGCTGTTGCGTTGGGTTTGATCATTTTTTGAGAAGAACAAGGTCCCCTTCTTGGATGTTGGGTTTGTTGGATTGCCATTTGCTTCGAAACTGAAGTCGGTAAGTACTCTTTCTTCCAACGACTCCAAAAAGAGTTGGCAAGCTGTTGGACTTCTTTCCATTGGCGTTTATGAATTCCTTTGCCATCAAAGTCCCCATGCTTTGGAATGTTACTAGTCTTTAGTGTTAAAAGCATGGCTGGGGTCAAGATCAGTGGTGACTCAGGGTCGGAGGATACCGGGACTAGTGGTCTCGCATTGAGAATAGCCACCACTTCTGCTAGGAGTGTGGTTAGGACTTCATGGGTGAGTCAAATTGGACTAGTTTCTATCAGCATAGCATCGAGGATTCGGCGGGCCATCCCAATCATTCGCTCCCATGATCCTCCCATGTGTGAGGTGTGGGGTGGATTGAACTTCCACGTGCATTTCTGATTGCCAAGATATCTTTCAACGGTAGGATAGTCAATCTTAACAGAGGCAATGTTCAGTTCTTTGCAAGTTCCTACGAAGTTAGTTCCACAGTCTGAGCAGATTTGGGCGGCTGGACTTCTGATTGCAAAGAATCTATGCAATGCATTTATGAAACTAAAGGTATCCAAAGACTCGATGACTTCAATGTGTACAGCTCTGATGCTCATGCAGGTGAATATTACTGCCCAGCGTTTGTTGTTCGCGCATCCCCCTCGAGTGTGCCTGGACGTGATCAGCCAGGGCCCGAAGACGTCTAGCCCTACTTAAGTAAACGGAGGCTCGGTACTGAGTCGATCTGCTGGCAAGTCGGCCATTTGTTATTGTTGGAAGGTACCACATAGTTTGCGGCACTTGATGCATTTGTAAATTACGGAGGTGATGCATCGTTTCGCTCCCACAATCCACAGCCCTGCTGCTCTGACAGCTCCTTCAGTGAAGTGTCGACCTTGATGCCGTACCTTTTCATGGTAGTGTCGTACAAGCAGGACAGCTATGTGATGCTGACCAGGAACAACGATGGGGTTCTTCTCTCCCATGTCCAGTTCTGCTTGGGTGAGACGGCCACCAATTCGCAGCAGGCCGTTTTTGTCAATGAAAGGATTTAACTTTCGGAGGGGGCTGTCTTTGGGCAAGCCCGCACCTCTGCTGATGCGTTTCCATTCTTCTGCGTACATTTCCCGTTGTACACAGTGTAAGATGGTGTTCTCCGCTCGGATGAGCTCGTTCACCGAGAAGGATTCTGTGCAGAGGTGCCATCGACGACAGGTGTTTCGCCTATCGTCAGCTGGTAGGTGTCTTGACAGCGCTATATGGAAGAGAAGCGCCACCGCTCTTCTCAGTGTCGTCCAGCTTGAAAAGCGCAGGAAACGGTGAGCTCCCAGTCCGCTCCTGGGAACAATACCGGTGAGGAGAGTAGTTGTGACTGTGCGAATCTCCGAATCATCGTCGGGGTCTACGAGATCGAATAAGCATTCGGGAGGCCTGTGTTCTGGTTTTCGGAGAAATTCTGGTCCCGTCAGCCACATCGTTTCCATTAAATGGGATGCTGGCACACTTCTTGTCGCGTGATCTGCTGGATTCTGATCGGTGGGCACATAATGCCATTGTTCTGGGCGCGTTGATTTACGTATACGTTCGACTCTGTTGCTAACATACACATGGAATCTTCTTGTCTGGTTGTAAATGTAACCTAGTACTACTTTGCTATCCGTGTAGAAGTGAATAGCATCAATTTGCGTGTCTATCTCGGCTGTTATCAGCTCCATTATTTCCACTGCTAGCACAGCTCCACACAATTCTAGGCGTGGAATGGTGTGGTCGGGTTGTGGTGCTAATTTTGCCTTGCCGAAGATGAAGCCCACGTGTACTGTCCCTTTTGCATCTGTTACTCTTAAAAAGGCTACCACAGCTATGGCTTTGACCGATGCATCGGAGAAAATGCAGATCTCTTTACAGCTGGGTGTACTAAGTGATATAGGAACGTAAGTACGTGGTATGTGGAGCTGTTCGAGCACTTTCAGGGAGTTCTTCCATTTTTCCCATTCTAATTCCTTTGCTTGTGGCAATGGGGCGTCCCATTCGGTAGTGCTGGATGAGAGTTCTCTTAACAAGGCTCTTCCTTGTATTGTGACTGGAGCTACAAATCCCAGCGGGTCATACAGACTGTTGACTGTAGCTAAGACACCTCGGCGAGTGTATGGTTTATCTCGGATTGAAACTTGGAATGTAAAGACATCCTTCTTTACATCCCAACTTAACCCAAGACTTCGTTGGAGAGGGGCTACGTCCACTCTCAGGTCTAAGTTCTTCAAGTCTTTGGCGCGATCGTATGAAGGAATGCTTTCATTACTTCAGGACTATTTGAGGCTATTTTGTGGAGTCTCAGATTTGTACCTGCTAGCATTGCTTGTGTTGCCTTTATTAACTTAATCGCTTCCCTTGCGGTAGGTAAGGACTTTAATCCGTCATCTACGTAGAAGTCCTTCTCCACAAAGCGTCTGGCCTCTATACCATACTCTTTTTCTCCTTCTTGGGCTGTCCTTCTGAGCCCGTATGTGGCTACTGCAGGCAATGGACTGTTGCCGAAAACGTGCACTCGCATCCGGTATTCCACAATCTCCTTGTTGATGTCGTTGTCGCGGTACCACAGGAATCTCAGATAATTTCTGTAGTCTTGGTGCACGACAAAACAATAGAACATTTGTTGGATGTCTGCTATCACAGCGACTGCTTCTTTCCTGAAGCGGATCACCACTCCTAACAGGTTGTTGATCATATCAGGTCCCGTGAGAAGCACACTGTTGAGTGAGATCCCACGAAACTGCACACTGGAATCGAAGACTATTCGGATCTGGCCTGGCTTCTGCGGATGATATACACCAAAGGTAGGCAAGTACCAACATTCTTCGACATTCTTCAAAGGTGGAGCGAGCTCTGCATGGCCCTTGTCTAACATTTCCTTCATGAAGCTAGTGAAATGCTGTTTCATTTCCGGTTTCCTTTCTAAAGTCTTCCGCAACGACCTAAGTCGTGAGACTGCTTGTTCTCTATTGTTGGGGAGTCTAGATCTGGGTGTCCGAAATGGTAGGGGGGCCACCCAGCTGTTTGATTCATCCATAAAGAACCCTTCGTTCATAATTCTTAAGAATTCTCTGTCTTCTACAGAGAGAGTAATTTTGTCATCATCTTTGGTGACTTGAAACACCGATTCCCCTAGATGTTCCTCTGCATCCCTTGGGGGTTTGATCCTGCTGGTAGCTGAACTGAGAATTGGTTCTTCGCAACTTAGGATCTCCTTGGTGCTTAGGTGGTTAGGGCATGGTTCAAACAGGGTGGGACTTCCATTGTCCAAGACACTCGTAGCGTATGTCTGAATGCTCTGTTTCCTTGTCCGATTAACGCAGACATCGCCGACTATCACCCATCCCAAGGCGAGTCGATAGGCGTAGGGTGTGGTTGGTGGACCATCACGCATCTCCAGGGACTTGTCCAACTCCGGTGCGTCCCTGCCCAGTAACAGTAGGATTTCTGCTTCCGGATCTAGCGGTGGAAGCCAATGCATTATAGATCTCAGATGAGGATGGTGTTGAGCAGCTTCCGGTGTAGGAATTTTGTCTCTGTCAGGTATCTGGTCGCACTCTATGAGCATGGGTAAGTTTGACTTGTAGTTGCCATCTATCGCTTCTATTACATATTCGCTTGCCCTCCTCCCCGTCCTTTGGACAACTCCTGAACAGGTTTTAAGGCTGTACGGCGAATAGTGGTCGTGGATATCGAACAAGTCAAAGAATTCCGGTCTTGCCAGGGACCTGTTGCTCTGCTCATCTATAATGGCGTACATTTTGACTGCTTGTTCAGGCCGCCCCTTGGGGTACACTTTGGTCAGGCATATTTTTGTGCAGGATTTTCCTTTGCTATTTCTCCCGCACACCTGTGTACATTTTGGGACCACTTCAGGTTCTGGCGTTTGTTCATCCTTCTCCTCCCCGCCGTGGTTTGAACAGGGGTGTGAAGTTCTTGAAGGATGAAGTTTTGCTTTATCAGGGTGCAGAGCGCTATTATGTCGGTCGCTCCCACACTCTGAACACTTGATGATTGTGTTACAGTCTTTAGCCATGTGGCTATAGACGAAGAGCAGCACCTGTAGCAAATTCTGTACTTTTTCAACAGTTCTTTGCGTTCTTTCAAGGGTTTCCCTTTGAATCCTCGGCACTTTCTGAGCGGGTGAGGTTTTTTGTGTATGGGGCACTGCCGTTCTGGATCCTCAACCCCACTCATTTCAGGAAGTTCATCTTGTGTAGATGTCTTGGGTGAGACTTCCGTTTTGTGCACCGAAATGGGCCTCCTGTTGCTACCATACTTTTTGGCTGGCTTTTCACCCACTCGGTAGCTGATTCGGTGTGTCTCACGCGTGTTGAACTGGAAACTAGGGTTGTTCCTGTGCTTTGCCAAGTCATGTATGAATTTTGTGAGGACATGGAACGGTGGGTGCATGTTGTTGTCCTCTTTGTACTGTGCACCGTGAGATGCCCATTTGTCTTGTATATCGCTTGGCAGTTTATTTATAATGGTATTCATGCCCCATGGTGTGTCTAAGATGCTAAGACTCGGGTAAATTAGTTCGGCTTTCACTGTCTCCACCTCTTGGAGAAGATCTCCCAATTCTAATAGCTTTCGGTTATCTTTTCTGAATATTTCTGGAAAGTTTTCCAATTCTTCGAACCATGCATTTTCTATGGTGACTCGGTTTCCATAGTATTGCTCGAGTTTTTCCCACATTTCCTTTAATGCTGCAGAGGGATTTTTTAGGTGGGCGGTTCTCAATCTGCTCACGTGTTCTGCAGATTCACGTCCTAACCATTTCATCATCAGGTTCACTACTTCTGCCGATCCCAACTTCATATCCTTCACAACATTTTGGAAACTAGCTTTCCATGCCCTATAATCCTTGGGCTGATCGTTGAACACACAGAGGCTAGTGGTTATGAGTTCTCGGCGAGACATGTACCTTGATAAGTCTTCTCTTTCTGAAGGCTCCTCCTGAAAGGTGATGGGCCTCGCTGGATTTTTATCCTGTGGTTGACTGTGCACCTCTCTCCTGTTGTGCGTTGGCTTGAGGTGTTCGGCTGGAACACTTCCTGTGTGTGGCTGCCTTACATTTGCATGATTTAGAACCGGTGGACTGCTGCCATGAGGTTGGGTACTCATGGTCATTTGTGCTTCAGGTTTGATTTCTCTGTTTGAGGTCTCTATTTGTGAAAAGAGGTGTGCTCCTTCCCGATGCGTGGGTTGCTCTGGAAGAAGTGACGCGCTGGCGTGAGTTAGAGGGTGAGTTATGACGTACTCTAGCGTCTGTCGGACTGGTTCTTGTTGGGCTGTACCTTTGAGTAGGTCCTCCTCATTGTCCTGATCCAGGGGCGCATCCAGTACTTTAATTTGGGCTTCAAGGGCTGCTGCTTCTCCCTTTTGCTGCAACAGGTCTAAGGCGATCTCTAGCTCAGCCTTTCTGCGCTCCTCGGCGGCAGCTGTGGCGGCTGTAGCGGCAGCTGTGGCGGTGGCTTTCTGTTGTTCTTCTATTTTGAGCCCTTCTATCTTGAGGGCTGCTGCTTGTTCAGCATACTGTATGCGCGCTATAGCTGCTTGGGACTCTGCTCTCTTTTGGAGGATGATAGAGCTGAGTTGAGAGTGGCTCGAATATCTTGACCCTTGTGACCTAACAGATCTTGTTGTACACCTAGAGGTGTGAGAGCGCTGAGAGTTGGTCTCATCTAGTCAAAATTTCACGTCTGATTCAGCACGTCTGACTCAGCCCAAGGAATGGGATGTTCACTAATCTCTTAACCCGTCTCATATTATTTATATGTTGTTAATTTCCGATCTGCCTACTTCCTGGCTACTATAGCCCCCAAGTTCTATGTCCCTGTTATATGTAACTTTGCTTGCTTCGGCCTTCTTGTTTGGTTACACTTGTTAATCCCAAGTTCCATGTAAACCGGCCTGATGTGAATTTTATTCGTGAAGTCCGGTATAGAAATATATATTAAATAAATAAATAAATCTATTATGTCACCTGCTTCTGCACTGTTAATAGTGTCTGTTACCATTCTCTGGCGTATTTGGTGTAAACTCTGTTGGCAGTCCTTTTCTTCAAGGCTTTCTGCAGTATTAATCCGTGTTAAGAACCCTAGATACTCTTCTGTGTTAAGCTGATAAGTTTGAACATAAAGCCTCAGCTGCTGTATGTGATACTGAATATTGGTGGGGTTTTCTAAGATCTTTTCTTTTTTCTTAGTAATGGTATACCATTCCCTCTCTAGCTTGTCTTCATACTTCAGCTTCTTTTCCTCATATCTCTGTGCAGCTCTTTCTGTAAGCGCACACAATCTCTTTGAATCCCTGCTTTCATCTTTCTCTTCTCTGCCCTCCTTCCCTGCTTGTGTGTGACTTTGTACTGTGATGGCTTTGACCAGCTGTTCTGCAGTTTCAGTCATGATGCTCTCTGTAATTATGTCTGTTCAGGCTGATTTTTTCTTAATTGACACTACAAAGTTTGTTTTGCTAGCCTGTCAGAGCGTAGTCTCTGTAACAGAAGGACTCGTGCTTTGGTTTTTATGGTAACTGACTGCTCTTCTGCTTGTAGCAATTGCAAGGGGGAGAGGTGAGTTCCTCAGCTCAGAACTTCCCGCCTCGTCTCTGCTCACAGAAAACTAACGTTTCTTTGCTGCTTCTAATATTCCTGGCTTTCTATGCTTCACTCTTCTCACACTGAGGGCAGGAAAGCTTATTCAGAAGCAAGGCAGTCTTTAACAGCTCCTGTTCAATGTATACTTTCTGTGGCAGGATAAAATCCCTTTTTCCTATACTGCTCACAGATCTCTGAAAGGCTTTCAGCTGAATAAGTTTCACAGACTGCAAGTGAATGTAACTGAATTTCTCCTTTTCTCTGTCCAAGCAGTTTTACTTCTGTTAACCTCTGTAGAGAGACCAGTTTTTTACTTGTAACCCTTTGTGGAGAGACCAGCTTTTTACTGTAACCCTTTGTGGAGAGACCAGCTTTTTACTGTACAGCTCTCAACTGTACAGTCTCACTGTACAGCTTTATACTGTTTTGTTCTACAGAAACTTCCAAGTTCCCTCTTTCAAAAGCAGTCAACATTCCATCCAATCAGTCCTCAAACAAAGATCTTTAAGTTTGAAATCTTTATTGTAAAGCTAATTAATAACTACTTACAAAAGTTGGTTTCAAACGTCTGTGTCACAGGCAGAGATCCTTGTAGCTGGATAAGGGAAGGAAGGTGCAGATTCTTGGGGTGCAGGGAAAGAGATCGTGGGGTTGAAGCTGATTTGCCTTATAATTAAGCAGTAGATGGAACGTAAAAAGCTGTTCTGTAACACGGTTACAGGCACGTAAATCAGCTGCTGGCTTGGCTGGGACTAACCCACCGTCACGGCAATGAATACCGGAGAAATCTCCTCAGCTGAGGCAAGGGCGAGAGCCAATAAGAGAGAGCCCTGGACCCAGTGACTCAGGAGGGATCCTGAAGGGAGGGGGCTTTTGTTAAAGGCATACTCCCTTTTACAGGCAGGGCTTTCAGACGTCTCTGCTGGGTTACCAAAGGTGTCACATTTACTATGAAGGAGGGGCTGTGGTAAACACAGGTTGTCTGTCCCAAACACAAACATGTACCCATTAATGGGGACAGAACAACATGTAACGCGCAGGGCATATGGGGAAAAAAACACACACAAAAAAAGAGGAAAAAACAGGCCTGAGTCATAGGGGCCCATCCAGTCTGCCCAGCAAATGTCTGCCGAATGGGAGGTGCGCTAAGCCCAAAAACCCCCCAGTTTGTGCCCCAACCAGGGCTCCTGCCATGCTTCTGGGAGCAGCAGGGCTCAAATGAAAGGCAGTCACAAGTTGCAGGCATTAATCTGCCGATTCTGGACACTTGTTATCTTGCAGCCGCTTTTCCACCACAACTACAGTATCCAGGATGACTGGTCGACCATTCCTGACAGCACAAAGGCATGCCAGGTTTAAGATGGCGTACTTACAGTTCATTCGCTGCAATTCCTGCCTAACTTCACCAAAAGCCTGGTGTTTCCGTTGTAGCTCTCCAGAGAAATCTTGAAAAATCATAATGCGGGTGCTTTGAACTTTAATATCTTTTATCACTGAAATTGTGCAGCTTGATGATAATGGCCCTATGCTGACCACCTATCACTGGGGTGGGCATCAGAGTGCGATCAGCACGATCTATTTTGATAGGGGTCTGAGGCCCTTCAAATTGTAGGACATTAAGTAGCTATTTTTCAAAAAGGCAACGGCATCGTCCCCTTCCACCTTCTCAGGAACACCAAGCACACAAATATTCCCCTGACGCGAGCGATTTTCAAGCTAGTCTATTTTTTCCATGGCTGTATTATGCCACTGCTCAAACCAATCAATTTTAGTGCCTGCTGCAGTAAAGGCCATTTCCAGATCCATCACCTTCCCGTCTTGCTCTTCAGTTCTGGTCGAATTGTCCTGTAAAGCCTCCACTAACTGTTCCATTTTGTCAACAACCATGACCAATCGATCATCCAGCTTAGTGGAGGTCTTTTCAGCAAATTCCTCCATCTAAGCATGAAATTCCTCCATCTAAGCATGAATTTTCCTCGTTCGACTACTATCCACCTCCCCGGCACCTCTTACTCCTCCCGTCGCTCCATGACACCTCTCAATTGCTCTCTGATGACTCCATGTAGCCACATACTACTGCTTGTATATTTGTAGATATGTTTTACTTTTTGCATACTATATTCTCTTTAGTTTTCATTTTTCATTTTGCTAAATTTCGCCTCTCTGTGCTTCCTTTTGTATTTATCAGTTGCCCTGTTCCCCCTTTCCCTGTTTATTGTAATTTCCACCTTTTTTACATTAAATTGTAAACCGATATGATGTGTATTTTAATGTCGGTATAGAAAAGCTGTTAAATAAATTAAAATTAAAATTTAGGTCACCTGATCTTCCACCTTGTGCAGCACAGCTGCCATTTCCTCACCAGAGGCAGAATCGTTGGCTTACTCTGGCCTAGCAGTCCCAGATTTCTTTATCAATTTTTTTTTAAGCGTTACCTTTCGGTCTGCCCACACCGACAGCAGACTTTACTCAACAATATGACCCAAAGCTATGCCTCGCCCGCTGCAGGATATGAATAATCAGAATGAAAACGGCAGGAGCTCCCACAGTGCACTACCTTCCCACTCACAGTATAACTGGAAGACCCTACAAAATACTTTCTAATCTCCAGATGCAAAGAGGGCCATTACCTCATCTTAGACCTCTGAGCACTCATCACATTTCTTCACAAGGAAAAATTCAAAATAACATTGTTCAGAATCTTATCTCTGATAAATATACAGGGTTGCTACATCTAAAAGACACCTATATCTTCTTGGGGGGAGGGGCAAGATGGCTTCTTGAACAGAGCCATGAGTGAGAGCTGCTCTTAGTTGTTTCTTCGCTTTGTTTCCTGTTAAATATTATGCTGCCCAAATGCAAAGGTAAAGTGAGGGTTTTTCCCTCTATTCCAGCTTAGCTTACCAAACAGCCTCTAATTACCACCTTTTTGACTCCTGGAGCTGCAAACTTCGGTGGGGTTTCCCCCGCTGCAATCTTGACTGGAGGAGAGCTGTTTTCACCTGGGGCGGAGGTGTCCCTCAGTGCCCCTGATACTCGACCGCTGGCAGCTAGGGGTGTGTCAGTCTTAGATGCCCTGCAGTAGTCGCTGAAAGATGTCAGCGACTTAGAGCTGCGGGAGGGAGAGTTTTCAGCATCTGCACAGTCGGGGACAGGAAAAGAATTGTCGGTGGAGGTTTGGATTTCCTATGCTGCCTTCCTCTGTCTCCTCTACATTGGGTGAGCATATTGCACTTCCTGTTAAACCTGCAGTCGTCACTTTGGACGCTTTGTGGGAATTAACAGCTGGGCTCTCACTTGCAGTAAAATCCTGCAACAGTAAAATGGATCTAATTACTTCCTCTGCTAGGACATCTGCCAAGCCCAATTCCAGGAAGTCCTTTTACAGACAGAGGAAATATCCTCCGGCTTCCAGAGCTCGCACACTAGGGGCCGCCCTAGTCAGTGGTGAGCACCCAGGCCTCAGCATGAATCTATATGAGCAGGCCAATATTCAGAAAACAGATAACCTATCTGGCTAAAATTAACTGGATAAAATATCTGGGATATTTAGGGGCTGATGCAAAACAGTGCGCTCAGCCAAGCGCACTGTTTTAACCCGTGGTTGGGGACACGTTTTGGACCCCTTGTTCGTGTCCAAACCCCCCCCCTGTGAAATTAAACACTCATCACATGCAAATTCATGTTGATGAGGCTATTAATTCTCCCCAGATCTAATTTTAAAAAAGTGTTCCTGACCTGCACATTTTTACACTCGGAAATTAAGCATGCCCAGAGCAGGCATTCATTTCTGAGCAGCCCAAAAAATGTTTACAGAAAAAGTGCCAGCTGTCAGATTAGGGAATCACACCCTCAATTAATGAGCATCCATTTTCCTAACCCATGGCTTTGCACAGGTTAGGAAAACGGACGCTCGTAAAGTTGAGCATCTGTTTTCCTAACCCGCTGTCGGCCACCTTTTCTGGGCGCCCGCTGCCAAGGAGGTGCTGGGGTGCACATTTGTCCTCCTTGGCAGAGCAACCCCTCATTTAAATATTGAATCGCGTACCCAGAAAAGGTGGCTGAAATGAGTTTGAAGTTTCCCTAATTTTTTGCAAGGTATTATATAAATACTACACCATTTGAAGCTAATGGGTTACCATGCTGGACTGGGGCTTAGCCATCTGGAATTTTCTTTACTATATTATCCAGAAATTAACCGGATATGTTAGACCTGCCATAGAGCAGGTTTAACTTAGCTGGATATAACTTATCCAGCTAAGTAGCACCAAGTATTTGGATATTTGTGCTGCTGAATATCTCACGTAAGTTAGCCAGAAAAGTTTTATCTGGCTAGCTTACGTAGCCATTTTCTTTTCAATATTGACCTCCAAGAATCTAATAGTGGTAGCAATATTTCTCAGAAAATTCTGGTATTTCCTTATTTAAATGTTTGGCTAGTATCAAGCAGATTTTATGCTCAGTCCCAGATTAATATGACATTTTGTCATAGATACAAAAATTACAGGGTACAAAATGTTTTTTTGTTTTTTTTTACTGGAAGTTGCCTCGGGCAGTTTATGTAGAGAGCATGATAAATGCACTTTTAAATAAATAAAACTTTTCCTGATTTGAGAAAGCAATCAAAACTCTTACCTAAGGTGGTTTATTCCATTTAAACTAGTCTGTTAACCTTACAGTTTTCTTTCCAAAGCTGTTTTCATCTTTGGTAGAACAGTCACTTCATACATTGCATTGCAGAAAAAACTCTGCTATTCTATCTGAAAAGAACAAAGCCTTCTAGAAAGCCTTCTAGAAAGTCTTCCCATAGTGATATTTGGGGTCAGTCTAAGGTCTGCCACCTTAGATTAGATTTGTGAGGCTATGACATGGAGATATCTGCACCAGGGGTCTCAAATCCGATCCTCAAGGGCCACAAACTAGTAAGATATCCCTAATGAATATGCACGAGATTGATTGGCTTACTTATCAGCCTTCTGCATATTCATTAGGGATATCCTAAAAACTCGACTGGTTTGTGGTTCTTAAGGACCAGAATCTGAGACCTCTGGTCTATACATTGACCAATTGTTGTTGCCTTGATATGGCCTCCCATCAGATCTCTTACTTAAACTGTCCTGCAAGGCCCCTTTGCAGGGAAAAGGCAGTATCCTTCCCTCTTGGAGCCAATTTCTCATAGTGTTCAGGTTAGCTTTTTCTGTGTTGTAATGCTTAATGCACCTCAAGATGAGTTGGCCTAAAGAAAAAAAAAAAAGGATCTCTTCCACAAAATTGTTTTCATGCTCGTGCATTACTAACATTTGTTCTTTTTCATCTTCCCTTTTTTTATCTGAAGACTATCCTTTAGTATGGAGACCCTTTAGTATGGAGACCCTTTCATATCTTATTGTACCTGCCTGACCATCAAAGAAAATGAAATTGCTTACAAACAATAAGTGTTATCTGGTGCCAGCTGTGCAACGACTCATATAACCCCACCCATCACTACTACTATTCTAAATAGTTTAGCTATATAGCGAAGTAATGACTAGGTCCAGCTTTCCATAGGAATGCCTGCATATCCTCAGATGTATTCCTAGAAAACTCTGGAAGATGTCTTCAGTGTGGCTTATTGCATTGCTGTCATCGGAGAACACTTGTAAATAGTTTTGCTGTTCTGGGCTCTTATTACTGCATTAAACACTGCCTGCAAGCAAATAGCTGGATTATGCGCTTGTTTGCAATAATAGATCATATTTTTTATATTAGGATCTAAGCCATGAGCTACACTGACAGGTAATACAGGAATTTCTGTGGGGGTGCTGCCTGGATTTAGTAAGAGTTTAACGAGATTTTTTATTTTAGTTTTCTAGTCCATTTTTATTAAAAGGGCCAGAGAAAAATGTTTCACCTTCCAGTCTCCTTTTGGTCACTTTTTGTATGCAGACTTATTTTTTATATGTATGTATTTAATTATTTTATATACCGACCTTCATGACATGAATCATATCAAATCGGTTTACAATGAACCAAGGGGTTAACAAACATTAACAACTGTTTAACAATAGGACTTTAACAGGAGTCAAAAAGTTACATTTAACAAGGTGTATCAAAAACTTGGAATCAGGAAGGAAGAGAATAACCATTTTGTATAAATAAATAACCATTTTGTATAGAATAAAGCGGGGTTAGCTACATGTACTTACTACAATAAGGAGAATATGATTGTTAAATTTTGATCTAATGAACATTTTATTTCGTGTATTCCAAATTATTTAGAAAGTGAACTAAACAAGTTGATGGATGACATCCAAAATAACTTCAAATGTCTCGGTATGTTGGAACCTTATTGTTGGAAGAAGGGAGAGGCCTGTGCCATAAGAGGATCAGATACCATGTGGTATCGAGGAAAGGTGTTAGAAGTGCTTGGTGGTACTGTAAGAGTAAGTCTCTGCTATTCTATGAAATTATCAGACTTTTACAGCACAAGATGAATATTTAAATTGATAGTATTTTGTAAGAGCCTACACTTTCTGCTGATCAAGAGAATATTTTAGAAATTGCAAAGCTAAAAAAAAAATCTTTACCCTCTGTTCTGGATTTCAAGTGTGTTGTCTCATCTTGCAAAATATACATGGAAATCGAATCACTCAGACATCTGTGGTACTAGTACCTATCAAAGTGTTTTGGGTGACAATAGTCTGCAAAAACCAGATACAAAAGTAATACTAAAATCACATTCAGCAAAGAGCAACTAAAGGAGAAAGGCAGTATCAAGTAAAGGAGGTGTTAAAAATCAAGGGCCATAATATGAAAGGAGAGACAGGAGAAAATGAGTGTATGGGTTTTAAACCAGGGAGAATAAATGAGTGTGTAGATTGAAATTTTCACTTTTTTCCTATTCTTTACAAATAGTTTATTAGGTAATAATTTTAAATTTGGCAATAATTTATTCCAAATGATAGATTAAAAAAAAGGTGGGGGGAATGCATATAAATGGGATTGGTAACAGAAGAGGTGTGGAACTGTAAGCTGAGCTATGTGTAATTTACTATAGTGTTTCCCAACCAATGTGCCATCAGGCCTGATCAGGGATGCTATGGAAAAATCACACATGCTTGATGCTCCAAACTAGCACCTGGGCTCTGCTCTCAGCACCTCATAGCAAGTCACCAGCAGTTGCTCTTAAACATGTAGGAACTTCCTTCTGAGACCGTGTGTAATCATGCATTACTTTTTTTTTTTTTTTTCTAACTACAGCATGAGCCCTGAGTGTGGTAATTTTAATGGGTAACATGCCAGGGCATGGATAGCTGGTTCTGCTTTGGCAGTACATAAATTTCACACAGACCTTCTCAACTTCCCCCTCTTGAACTTTGTCTTATCTCCAGGCTGAGTGATGCAGGGTGAGCCTGTACTGAATATTGGAAGTGGCTCAATCTGAGTGTTGGGAGCAGCAGCAGTGAAGAAGCTCTGGTAGCAACATGTATCAGCTAAAATAACTAATTGAGCTAGCTTCCCCCATACCACACTAACTTCTCCCATCTCCTGCACTTGTAAATAGAGGGAACTGGCTCATTGTGATGGGTTCATGTGTCTATTCTGCCTCTTTGTTTTAACATTTAGAAGAGAGACTGGTGGGGCTTTCAGTGCTTCACTAGCTCTTTTGACCATATGAATCCTCTCCATGTTTGTACTGCCTGCCCTATAAATGTTGGTATGCCACATATTTTTAATGTAGGTGTGCCATAGGCTTAAAGTTTGGGAAACACTGATTTTATTACTTTTCATAATGATGCTTCAGATCAGGGGCAAGAGGGGATAATGGGAGTTATGGGTAATATAACTTTATAGAAGGAATTTATCATTCATTCCTCCATTTAAATGACTGATTTCAGAAACCTGTGGCAGCAGAAGTAGCCTAGTGATTAAAGTAGCAGACTGAGAGCCAGGGAAACTAGGGTTCAGATACTGCAGATGTTCCTTGTGAAGTTGGGTGAGTCATGTCACCTATTGCCTGAGATTCAAACTTAGATCATAATCCCTCTGCGAATAGGGAAATATAGATACAGTAGGTAACTCACCTTGAGTTAATGAAAAGGTATTAGCTAAATCTAAATTCAGATACTGTTTCCATAGCGAGAAGAGTGGGTAGGACTCAGTTTCCCTTCAAAATGCTTGGACCTATTCTGTTTTCACTATGAGAAAACTGATGGAACAGCAAAAAAAAAAAACATGCAAGTTACATTCTCCCAGGACAAGCAGGACGGTAGTCCTCACATGAGGGTGACATCATCAGACGGAGCTCTGTCATGGAACACTTTTGTCAAAGTTTCTAGAACTTTGACTGGCACACTGAGATGCCCAGCATGCCATAATCCCTGAGGCCACAGGAGTCTCCCTTCAGTCTTTTTTTTCCGTGCTGCAGTTTGCCTTGCGGGTTAGGGGCTCTGTGAGATTTCTCTCACCTTTTTTCCTCACGGAAAAATTTTAAGTTTTACTTCTTAAAGGTTCCCTATCAGGTATCTCCCATTGTGCTCCGTGTTCCTCCGATGCTCAGTGAGTACTTTCCCGTGTCTCCAGTCGGTTCCTGCCACCTTATCACTCTGTTCCCTCAGGCCATCTACCGTTTCATGCCCTTTATATCATGGCGACCGGGTTTAGAAAGTGCCCAGAGTGTCCGTGAACAATGTCCATCACAGACCCTCACACTGTGTGTGTTCTGTGCCTGGGCTTGTCGTACGATGTCAGTCGGTGTCCCGAATGCGCCCAAATGACTCCAAGAGGCACACGTGCCCGTCTGGATAAGATGGAGACTCTCTTCAAATCAAGATTAACTCCATCGACTTCTGCACAGACATCACCGGCGAGTAAGGGTCCTTCCACCAACAAACCTCGCTGGGAACGACAGGGAGACGGTGACCGTCACAGACGCCATCCAGGGCATCGGTAGCATCATCCTTGGTGCCGGGGAAAGACTGGACCGAGCACCAAGGGAAACATTGCCATCGGTACCGAAGCAATTCCACTCCTGGTGCTGGCACCGACATCGCAGTGGCATCGATGGCCATCGAGCCGCCTTCAAAGAGGGTCCGGGCAGAGGAAACACCATCCTCCTCTGCCCTTGAGAGCCCGAGGCATTCCCCACCGACATCAGTGCCAGGTCTGTGCCTCCAGAAACTCCTGTGGAAGAGCCAGTAATGCCTAGCCTGCCTCCCTCTGTAGCTGCACTATCCACACCAGCTTTCAGGGAGGAACTGGACATCCTTGTCCGCCAGGCAGTCCTCAGTGCCTTCCGGAATCTACAACCACCAGTGATGCCGGCTCCCATACCGGCACCATCAATGTTTGCACCGCTGCTGGACCGACTTGATACCCCTCATCGGTGCTTTTCCGACTCAGCCCATTCCATCGGCACAGAGTCTGCCATCGAGACCTCTGCAGCTCCCGATACCCATTTTGGGCTCCTTGGAGGATGATGACTCTACTTCCAGTCCGGCTCCAGGTCCATCGATGCCGGAACTGCTTCCTGGTCCATCGGGGCTCTCAGGACCTAAATGTCCACTGTTCCCCTCGATGCCATCGATTCCATCGAAGCCTCCATAGATGCCAATATACCCGCCATCGAGGCCTCCATCGATGCCCACACATCCTGGAGTTTTGCACATTCTCCCTCCTTCCGGATCTCGACGTGAGACTCCCTATGACCCATGGGAGGATGTGGATACAGATACCTTTACATCAGAGGATCTACTCTCAGAGCCTTCTCCTCCAGAGAAAAGACGGGGCTCTCCTCCTGAGGACCTTTCCTTTGCCAACTTTATCAAGGAAATGTCCAAGGCCATACCCTTCAATCTAGTGATGGAGGAGGACACGCATTGGAGGTTCTAAAATTTGTTGATGCCCCCAAGGAAATTATGGCCATTTCGGTACATGAAGTCCTGTTGGATCTCCTACACCACCTATGGGGAGCATCCTGGCACTGTTCCTCCAGTAAATAGGAAAACAGATGCAACATATTTAGTTCAACATGCCCCAAGCTTTCAAAAACCACAGCTACCTCATCAATCTGTGGTGGTGGAATCTGTACAGAAAAAGGCAAAGCAATTACGTCCGCATTCCTCAGCTCCTCCTGGTAAGGACCAGAAGTTCTTAGATGGACTGGGTCGGAAAATTTTCCAAGGCTCCATGTTGGTGTCCCGTATAGCCGCCTACTAGCTATATATGATCCAGTACCAAAGAAACCTTTGGAAACAGGTCAAAGATTTTGCAGACTCATTGCCTCATCAACAACAAGAAAGCCTGACTGCCATTATCCACAAGGGCCTTAAGGCAGGAAAGCATGAAGTAAGAGCAGTATATGACTCCTTCGAGACTACTTCCTGTTTGTCAGCAACAGGAATCAGTGCCAGAAGATGGGTCTGGCTAAAGGCTTCTGACTTAAGACCTGAGGTCCAAGACAAACTTGCTGATCTCCCATGCACTGGAGACAATCTCTTTGGTGATAAGATACAAGACGTAGTGACTCAGTTGAAAGACCACCACGAGACCCTGCGTCAATTGTCCAGTCACAACAGACGCTCCCTCCTCATCCCGTAGAAGCAGGAGAAGGGACCCCAGAAGACCATTCTACCGCTCTTACAAATACTACCCTCCTGCGTCTAGAGCAAGGCTAGCCAGAGCCCCTCAAATGGGACATACAACCAGCCCAAAGCACCCAGAGCACAGCCAGCCCCGTAAGCTGGTCCAGCCTCCAGATTTTGATGCATTTCCAGAGCACAGTGTCCACTCATCCATGAACCCAAACCCAGAAATACCCATAGGAGGCAGATTGTGCCACTTCCAAAACAACTGGCGCCTCGTAACAACAGATCAATGGGTAATTTCCATCATAGCCCAGGGTTACCATCTAAACTTCCTCACAGTACTCCCAGACTCTCCACCCAATCCACTGTGGACCCGAAAAGACCACACATTACTTCTAGAGTCAGAATATTCCACCCTTCTGCGAACCAGGGCAGTGGGGCAGAGGGTTCTACTCACGTTATTTTCTGATTCCAGAAAAATCAGGCAGTGTCTGCCCCATCCTAGACTTTTCTCACAAATTTCTTCAAAAAGAAAATTTCAGGATGGCGTCTCTCGACACCATGCTTCCCCTACTACAATGAGATTGGCTCTGTTCTCTGGACCTTCAGGACACCTACGCATATATCGCCATATTCCCATATCACTGCAAATACCTGCGCTTCTTAGTGGGTCAGAAGCATTTTCAGTACCGAGTTCTATCATTCAGTTTGGCCTCAGCACCTTGAGTGTTTACAAAATGCCTAGCAGTGGCTGCCGAATATCTACACAGAAACACCAAAAACATATTTCCTTACCTGGATGACTGGCTAATAAGGAGTCGATCCAAGCAAGAAGCTCTCAACTCTAAAACTCACTACAAATCTACACTCCCTAGGTTTTCTGATCAATTACCAGAAATCCCACCTGAATCCATCTCGCCTCCTTACCTTCTTCGGAGCAGATTTGGACACCACAGTCGCAAAGGCCTTCCTGCCCAATGACCGCTCAGACATACTCTCCAAGCTGGCTACATCTCTGTGCACATACAAAACAGCCTCAGCCCATCAATTCCTCACGTTGCTGGGCCACATGGCTTCCAAGATCTGCGTCACTCCTATGGTCAGACTAGCCATGAGAATAACTCAATGGACTTTGAAATCTCAGTGGCTCCAAGCCACTCTACATCTTTCATCCCAGATCCATTTAACCAACCAGCTGCATCTCTCACTTCTCTGGTGGACAAAGGCAACTTGCAGATAGGTACATACTTCCAGCAACCAGTTCCTCAAGTGACCTTAACCACGGACGCATCCAACTTGGGTTGGGGAGCTTATGTGAACAACCTTCAAACTCAAGGGACTTGGACACAACTTGAAGCAAAGTTTCAGATCAACTTCCTAAAACTTCGAGCCATACGTTATGCTCTATATGCGTTCCAGGACTGCCTTTCACACAAGACTGTTCTCATACAGACAACACAGTTGCAATGTGGTATTTGAATAAACAGGGAGGCACAGGCTCTTACCTCCTCTGCCAAGAAGCTGTGCAGATCTGGGCCTGGGCCTTTGCACACTCCATGCATCTCCAGGCTACTTATCTGGTAGGCATACAGAACATAGTAGTAGATCGCCTCAGTCAAAGTTTCCATCCCCACGAGTGGTCTCTGGATCCCGTGCTAGCGAGCAAAATCTTCCAACACTGGGGTCGACCAATCATCGACCTCTTTACATCCGAACTGAATCACAAAGTAGACAGATTCTGCTCCTTGCACAGGCTACAAGATATGTTAGCCATGGACGCCTTCGCTCGCCCCTGGGATACAGGCCACCTTTGAATACTGTGTACAATTCTGGTCACCGCATCTTAAAAAAGATATAGTTGCGATGGAGAAGGTACAGAGAAGGGCAACCAAAATGATAAAGGGGATGGAACAGCTCCCCTATGAGGAAAGGCTGAAGAGGTTAGGGCTGTTCAGCTTGGAGAAGAGACGGCTGAGGGGGGATATGATAGAGGTCTTTAAGATCATGAGAGGTCTTGAACGAGTAGATGTGACTCGGTTATTTACACTTTCGAATAATAGAAGGACTAGGGGGCATTCCATGAAGTTAGCAAGTAACACATTTAAGACTAATCGGAGAAAATTCTTTTTCACTCAACGCACAATAAAGCTCTGGAATTTGTTGCCAGAGAAGGTAGTTAGTGCAGTTAGTGTAGCTGGGTTTAAAAAAGGTTTGGATAAGTTCTTGGAGGAGAAGTCCATTAATGGCTATTAATCAATTATACTTAGGGATTAGCCACTGCTATTAATTGCATCAGTAGCATGGATTCTTCTTAGTGTTTGGGTAATTGCCAGGTCCTTGTGGCCTGGTTTTTGGCCTCTGTTGGAAACAGGATGCTGGGCTTGATGCACCCTTGGTCTGTCCCAGCATGGCAATTTCTTATGTTCTTATGTTCTCTGATACCACTGATAACCAAAACTCTCAAGAAACTACAACAGGACAAAGGATCAATGATACTCATAGCCTCGTACTGGCCTTGACAAGTATGGTTTCCCGTGCTTCTCAACCTCTCCATCCGAGAACCCATTCGCCTGGGCACAGCACCCAATATCATAACTCAGAACCAAGGCATCTTACGCCACCCGAACCTTTAGACCCTATCCCTCACAGCCTGGATGTTGAAAGCCTGATCCTACAACCGCTCAACCTTTCAACTAGGATCTTTCAACTGCTTGTAGCTTCACGAAAACCTTCCACATGAAAATCCTATCTTTATAAGGGGAATAGATTTACCACGTGGTGCACGTAAAAAGGTATCGACCCCTTTTTCTGCCCCAATCCATCTCTGTTAGACTATCTCTGGCACCTTTCAGACTCTGGTTTCCAGACTTCCTCGGTAAGAGTACATCTCAGTGCCATCTCAGCGTACCACAAGGGGGTAGGGGATGCCCCAATAACAGCGCAACCCCTTATGAGTCGGTTTATGAGGGGCCTTCTACAACTTAAGCCCCCTCTACGCCACTAGTTACCAAATGGGACCTGAATGTAGTACTTACAAGGCTCATGCGTTCCCAGTTTGAGCCTTTGCACTCCTGTGATGTAAAATTTCTTACATGGAAAGTTTTTTTCCTAGTAGCCATTATGTCTACTCGAAGAGTCAGTGAGTTACAAGCACTTGTCACATACCCTATGACCGAGTGGTCCTCAGTACTCACCCTAAATTCCTTCCCAAGGTGGTAACAGACTTTCACCTAAATCAGTCTATAGTCTTGCCCACCTTTTTCCCAAGGCCTCACTCTCACCAAGGCAAGAGAATTTTACACACCTTGGGACTATAAATGTGCACTTGCATTTTACTTAAACTGCACCACAGTCCATAGGAAATCCACCCAACTCTTTCTTTTGATAAAAACAAACTGGGAGTTGCAGTGGGCAAACAAACTTTTTCCACCTGGCTAGCAGACTGTATCGAATTCTGCTATGAGATAGCAGGCCTTCCTCTTCAGGGACGAGTGAAGGCACACTCAGTAAGAGCCATGGCAACGTCAGTAGCACACTATCATTAGTACCGATTGCTGAGATCTGTAAAGCTGCAACCTGGAGCTCTCTTCACACATTTGCAGCACATTACTGCCTGGACAAGGAAGGACGTCAAGACTCTGCCTTTGGCCGATCCGTCTTGAAGAACTTATTTCCAGTATAATCCCAACTCCTTCCACATCCATCTGCCGTGATTTTCAGGCTGCCTCATTTTTCCCAACAGTACACCAGTTGTGCGTGATGCACAAGTTGTATGCTGTTGGTCCAAATTAAATGTCAGCCTGTATCTTGCCAATCACCCACATGTGAGGACTATCATTCTGCTTGTCCTGGGAGAAAGCAGAATTGCTTACCTGTAACATGTTCTCCCAGGACAGCAGGATGTTGTCCTCACAAAACCCACCCGCCACCCCGTGGAGTTGGGTCCGAATCAGTTTTATTTTATTTTTTGTTCGCATCTTTTGCTACAAATGAGACTGAATGGAGACCCCTGTGGCCTTGGGGATTATGGCACGCTGGGCATGCTCAGTGTGCCAGTCAAAGTTTTAGAAACTTTGACAAGTGTTCCGTTACAGGGCTCCAACTGATGATATCACCCACCTGCTGTCCTGGGAGAACACCTGTTACAGGTAAGCAACTCTGCTTTCTCTGAAGCTAACCAAAACTATGTATATTCTTCTGTCATTTAGTTTCTGAAAATATAACTTATGGAAAGATTCTTCATTGTTCTATCATGACTTTTAGAAGAGGAAGAAACAGAGGTTCGCAGTCTGTCTTGATAGAACATGGGGCCTTCCTTGTCGTCTTCCTGTAAAATTGTCTGCAGATTGATGCACTCTAGCCAAAAATTATATTTCTTGAAACCATAACAATGGTTTTAGAAATAATTTATTTCTTCCACTGGCATTACTGTTCAAAAGTTTCAAACTTGTGCTAGTTCAACTCTTTTTTGTGTCTGTTACTATGTGTCCAAAATATGTGAATCCATTATGTGTAATTAACACCATGAGAAACTGCTAATACTGATGGCATTTTCAAAATACTCCAAAAGATGAAAAGGACCTTCTCAATATATAAAAAGGATGGTTACAGTATTTCACTTTAAAAACAAATCATATTTCGCAATTAAATGTATAACTTGAGGTTTTCCACAATATGCATGACTGTCGTGTACACACACAAATGTGCATGACTCTAATACATGCATGTCAGTGTGTCTAAAGTTATGCTTTTATTTTATAAACTGCATCAGGAGCTGCACAGTATATAAAATATAGCATATTTCCACCCCAAAAGCAAGTGCATATCAGTACACCCAAAAGCAGGGTGCAAGGGTCTGTAGCACCTTATGCAGACCAAGGTAACACTGCCCCAGCCCCCCAAACCAACACCCACCTTGTGTTGAATGTACCCCCTCTTACAGTGAGATATATAGTCATATTCTTCTTATAGCTCCCTCTCTCTCTCTCCCTCTTGCCTTCCCTTCATGGATGCCGCCCAAGCCAGCCACCTAGGTTGCCTTATACCACTCACCTGCTCACAAGTTTGTAATGGAATGATGCATATTGTTTTTGCAAATGTATTATTAAAATGCATGCATATATTTTGTGTGTTAAATTATTGTAACATTTTTGCATAATAACCCTCATTTTATGCGCTGAGGCAGGTATTTTACAAAGTTGGCTGATATATGAGAGAGTACCTCACTTAGAAAAATACTAGTGCGGGCATTTCCAACCGCCATTTGACCCAGACCATCACCAGCTCACCAACATCCTGAACCACTTGCTTCAGACTCCCACCCAAAAACTGTAGACAGAAGTAGTCAGATTAAATATTTCCAACTTGATTAGTAGGTGTAAAAGCATCACTCATGTTTGGCATACATGCATACTCTGTTTATAAAATACATAAATATGTGCACGCTTATGAACCTTGCTCTGCAATGTATGTATATACTTTTCAGTAAAGCAGCAACAGTTCACATGTACTCCTTCCCTTCTCAAAATGTGCTTACTGTGCACAGAGGCTACTTGTGTGTATATATGCTGATTTTGACATGTACAGTCCCTGCAAAAGTCTTTGAAACTTGGTCTAGATGTCATTACTTGATACATGTTTTGAACTTGTATATAGTTTAAATATTTAGAATCAATGTGAAAGGTTTTCATATTTTAAAAATTGACTTTTATGCATAATGAGAGATGAAACTTTATGCAAAATTATGCAAACTTTCCACTGCAGAATCTTGAAAAATTTGCTGCAGAAAACTAGGGGGTTGTGTTAGCATAATGCCATGTATATTTTTTGAAACTCAACTAGATCTCAGATTTAGGAGTGGTTGAGAATTTTTCCCCTGATGAATTGTTTATCTTTTCATCAATTCAGACTAGTCCAGACAAGTGGGTTTGCACGCCAATCAGCAGATGGAGATAGAGAACAGGCTCACTGATGTTGCTCCTAACATACCTCTGTGCTGACACCAGTATGCCAGGATTCTCTGTTTCCAGCAGATGGAGGAAAAGCTTCCTATGCTCTAAATGAAGGCCTGGTGTGCAGCTCCTGAAGTGACAGATGAATTCTTCCCCTCCCTTAGTTTGAGCATGGCCTTTAACCAAAGAGGATGTTTGTGATTGGCAGCTCCTGAGGTGACAGCTTAGGCTCCTTCCCTCAGTGGACCACTGCCAGAGACAAGAGTGCTACCAGTATGAGTTTTTGGTTCCATCTTTCTCTCCTTTCCCTCCCGCTCTACTCTCCTTGAGTATTCAGAGCCAATTAAGGTCCAAAACCTTGTGCGTTGTCCTTCAATGGTGAAGTCCAGGTTCTAGGGGGGCTGATAGTTTCCATTTCCCATCGATAGCAGGGCTGAATTAGCCATGCTGTCTGGGGTGCGCCCACAACCGATCAGTAGGCGGAGTTTTCTCAGTTAGTATAGAAATTTTGAATTCTGTACAGCTGTACAGTGAGCTTCCTACGAGATTGCCTTGTTACCACAGTCTCTCTTTTTTTTCCGCGAGCAGAACTGCACGTGGGGTTTTTCTCCTCCTCGTCTCTGAAGAGAAATTTTTGCAATTCTTCGATTTTTTTTTTTCTCTTTTTTCCCTGGCAGTGATGGCTCCTAAGCCATCTGGTTTTAAATACTGCCAATGTGGAAAAATTATGGCCATAGCAGATGGACATAATTACTGTTACATTTGCCTGGGCCCAGAGCACGACGAAGCCTCATGTCGAGACTGTGGTCGTAGGTCGCCCCAGGTGCAAAGGCAACACGTTGAAAAAATCGTGCGTTTGAGGTCTCCACAATCTTTGCCGGGACCGGCCAAGAGACCACAAAAGAAGCTAGTTAAAAGGTCAGCGTCACTGGAGGTTGCCTCGGCCAGGTCAGTAATACCACCAGGGCTGCTAAAGGGAGATGAGGCCTCGACTCCTCTCATGCAGAAGACCCATCATGTGCCGTTAGGGTCACAGGGACCTGAACCCATTCGTTCCCGCTCCTTGACACCAAAACATTCAGAGCATGGGAAGTCTAAATGGCCGAGGCATTCAACGCATCGACACACGGCGTATCTGCACAGGATGCGACGCATCGACGCACGGCACACATGATGGCGGCACAAGCAGAACACGGAACAGAACCATGCTCTGTTCATCATCTAGTCTGAGGAAAATAGTAGATATTCCTAGGATTGCTGCAAAGCTCAACACTGACAATGCGGGATATCTGTGGGTGATCACCAGCTGAGACCGCATTCAGGCAGACTGTCCGCCAGAGCCCAGGTTTCAGAGGGGGCTCCTGCATTTATTTTATTCCAGCGGTTCACCAATAGGAGGTGTGGCCCTCTTGCCCTGAGCCTGAAGAGGCACTTTTTAAATACTGCTGTGGTTACTAAATCTACTGTGGTTACCTGAGCCCAGAGATACACATTTTTAGATTTTGCAGTGGCAACTACCTTCACAGTGGCTGCTGTTATAATAGGACAGCTTCATTCCATACTGGTTGCTGCTTCCTGGCCCTGAGAAACATTTTGTCGGAATTCGCCAAAACATGCAAGCCTTTTTATGGGCAGGGTGCAGTTGCAGGACCTGCATATGATCCAGTACTCATGGATTCAAATGGAACCCAGGGTAAGATATGGCCAGCATGGAGGAAAAAATGAGTTTTCAGCTTCAGACACTTCTCCTCAATGGACCCTCTGTTCCTTACCCTTGAAGGGCATGTTGTGGATTCTGTGGTCACTTTGCAGCCACCGTGGCTGCTGCAATGCTGGGGGTTTGGTCCTCCTCCCTTAGCCCTAAGGGACTGGCTTTTTGGTTTCAGCTGTCTCCTTTTGCCTATCATGGTTGCCGCAGTACTGGGGTGTTTGTTCCTCCATTTCTTGACCCTGAAGGACATATTTTGAATTCCACAGTCTCTTAGACCACCCTGGCAGTAGTGTAAGATTCCTCTATGAAGGAGAATGCCTTCTGGCACTACACTGTATTTCAGAGGTTTTTTGCCAAAGGTCTACTAGTATTTTGTAAGGGGTGGAGTACAGTTTTAGGAACTCCCTGCAATTTCCCAGTATCATTGCCCTCAATTGGAGCCAGGGTGGCAAAGGCTAAGCACAACGGTGCAGCTTTTTTCAGGAGATTCCCTTGAGGACCTTAACAAACTGACACAAGGGATCAGTGAAGAGGGCCCAGAGGAGGGAGAGTGCCCTCCTGAGGATGTGTGATGTCTCTTACATAGAGGAGAGCTGGTTGCCTGCTCTCCCAGTTCTTGCATTACTTCAGTGATACGGAAGAATGCAAGGAAGAATCTCCAGCACCACAGATGCCTTTGTCACAGATGTTCCAGTAGCTGAAAGGGTCAATAATAGTGGTCCCTGATGTGCCTGTCTGCACAGAATACCACCCCTTAATGTGCAGTCCCTATTTCTGGATCAGCCACATTCCTAGCAGATTTTCTCAGACTTCTGGCTAGTTTCAGTAGATATCTAGAAGTGGAGAAAGATGGTTCCAGGAAAGGGTGGATATTGTTGCTGTTGTCTTCTCTGTGGAAAAGAGGTAGTGTCTTTAATTTTCTGCCATTGCATGCTTGTTTAGATCTTTAGAAGGTTGCAGAACCTCCCTTGTTCCTTTTAGACTCTATTAAGTTTATGAAGGACCTGCTTGGATCCACAGGAGAACAAGGAATTTTGTTTTCCTAGGATGGACATCTTAGTGACAGATAATATCTTGCAAAAAAATAAATAAAAAGACAGGTCTTAGGGCTGTGTGCATGTTTTTCCTATTACTGCATGTGGCTCTGTTCTGGCAGATCTGAAATATATCTGACGCAGAATGCCCAGGAAAACATAGGGCAGAATCTCCCACCATTAGGTCCAGAGACAATGTGTCTGTCTAGGGTCAGATACACTCTGATGTGCTTCTCAGCCAGAGGGGTAGCATCCATGATAACAGTTCAATAGTTTTCCTGGAAGTGCCTCTGATCAGCAGTCTCTATCTCTGACTAATTTGGCCAGGCAGCCATTTCATGGTCACTCTTGTTGAGTAAAGAGCTGGCAAAGTTGGCAAAGGCATGGGGTCAACTCTAAGGTCCTATGTCTCCTGGAGGACTGAACTAAGGCTATGCCATGGAGTCCTTTCCCTTCCCATCTTTGAACAGAGATAAGGGCAGTAAGGCACATGAGTGCTTGGGGTCCTGTCTCAAGTTACAGAGATAGGTGGCTGTTGTCTCTGCTCTTCAGAGATTGATCCAAATTATGGCAGACCAAGTGGGTCCAGAAGTTAATAAGAAATGGTTATATTCTATAGTTCCACTATTCTAATTCCACCGCCTTTACGGTTTCCCTCGAATTGAGGGCTTTGCTTCCCATTCAAGGAGACCAGGAAGGGTCAGTGTGCTGCAGCAGTCAAAAAAGCAAACAATGTTAGGAATTATTAGGAAGGGAATGGTTAATAAAATGGAAATGTCATAATACCTCTGTATCGCTCCATGGTGAGACAGCACCTTGAATACTGAGTACAGTTCTGGTCGCCGCATCTCAAAAAAGATATAGTTGCGATGGAGAAGGTACAGAGAAGGGCAATCAAAATGATAAAGGGAATGGAACAACTCCCCTATGAGGAAAGGCTGAAGAGGTTAGAGCTGTTCAGCTTGGAGAAGAGACGGCTGAGGGAGGATATTATAGCGGTCTTTAAAATCATGAGAGGTCTTGAACGAGTAGATGTGAATCAGTTATTTACACTTTCAGATAATAGAAGGACTAGGGGGCACTCCATGAAGTTAGCAAGTAGCACATTTAAGACTAATCGGAGAAAATTATTTTTCACTCAACACACAATTAAGCTCTGGAATTTGTTGTCGGAGGATGTGGTTAGTGCAGTTAGTGTAGCTGGGTTCAAAAAAGATTTGGATAAGTTCTTGGAGGAGAAGTCCATTAACTACTATTAATCAAGTTTATTTAGGGAATAGCCACTATTAATTGGATCAGTAGCATGGGATCTTCTTAGTGTTTGGGTAATTGCCAGGTTCTTGTGGCCTGGTTTGGCCTCTGTTGGAAACAGGATGATGGGCTTGATGGACCCTTGGTCTGACCCAGCATGGCAATTTCTTATTATGTTAAGGGTGAGAATGGTTCTCCATTAACTCCATTTCCATGATGGTCCTAAAGGGGGTGATGGTCTCTTGTCCCACTCTGGACCTGATGTGATCCCTGTCTTCTTGAAGGTAGCTTGCTTCAGGATGGAAACCTTAAGATCAATACTCAGGGTGGTTCACAAAGGGGAGTGTCAAACCACTTTGGATCTAATGGGTGTTATTTTTGTTTTCCAATTTGGAAGCATCACTGGCTTTTCCTTAGATATGCGGTATAAAGTCACCATTTTTTGTTTCAGGCATGACCCTTTGAGCTAGTGATAAAACCAAGAACCTTCTCCAAGGTGATGGTGGGATTGACTGCAATAATGCACAAAGAAGAGTCTTTCAAATCCTCCTTTGGAAGATTGGCTGATTTAAGTATGTCCTTTCAGGATAGCTTTCTGCTTCTGATAAGTAGTCCAATTGCTGGCTTTGAGATGGATTGTTTTCTTTCTAAAACCAATTTTCAGTCCCCTCACACTAGTGCTGTACGGTAGTTTTCTGGGCTTCCATCTCACAAGGTGTTCCTGTGCCATGTTATGAAATTGGGGGGTCTGCGCACGCAAGAGGGTGCACGCTGACTCCCACGGGCTTCCCCCTTTCCCTTCCCCCTAATCTAACCTTCCCACCCCTTCCCCTAACCTTTCCACCCCTTAGCCCTATTCTAAACCCCCCCGACCTCTGTCTTAACTTTTATGCGCGCCAGCAGCCTGCTGGCACGTGATCCTCCGACACAGCAGCAAATGGCCGCTGTGCTGGAGGCCTCTGGCCCCATCCCTGCAGCGCCCCTTTTGTAAAGCCCCGGGACATAGACACGTCCCGGGGTTTTATGCTTGTCGCCGGGCCTTTATAAAGTAGGCCCAGTGCACGGAAAGCTTTTAAAATCTGGCCCACTATGTCTAGATAGCCTCAAATAGATCAAAATATTTTAATTTTATCTCATATATGTTAAATAGGGTTGAATTCTTGTAAGTCGTGTGATTTCTAAATTAAGTCCAGAACTAAGAGTGGGGACAGGATATGACCCTTAATCTATATTTTGACACACTAACAGGTAAAGGAAAGAAAAATATAGCAGAAGTTTATCAATGTAAAAAAAAATAAATTTTCTTTCAGCACATGGTGGGAGAACATACTGAATGAAAAACAAGAAAACAAGGGATCAGACAAATCCATGAGACAGCAATCATAAAAAAGTGCAAATAGAGCATTACTTAGAATAAAAAGAGATTATTCTAACAAAAACAGCCATTTTACCTTTATCGAAAAGCATGGGTACAGTAAGTAACTTTTTTCTTCTTTATTCTTAGTTTGAAGCGTTAAATGGGTTCCCACAGGACAAGCAAGATGGTAGTCCTCACATATGGGTGACATCATCAGGATGGAGCCCAATCACAGAACACTTTTGTCAAAGTTTCTAGAACTTTGACTGGCACCTACTGGGCATGCCCAGCAATGCACTGACCCTGCATCCAGCAGGGGTCCCCCTTCAGTCTTCTTTTTTCCGCGCAGCAGTAGCCATGCGGGTTAAGGAGCTCTCTTGAGATTCTTGACAGGAATTTTTTTCTCGGAACTTTTTCACAAATTTCAAAAAACATTCTACCCCATAGGGGTCCCACTATCAATATCAATATCATGTCCAGATTTTGCCCCTCTACTTAGCTCCTGTTGCCTTCACTACGGTTCACATACCTATTCCTCACCCCACTAGCCGTTTATTATATTGTACAGTGACACCCTTATATGCCCCTCTGTTCCATGATTTCAATTTGGTGCAATACCTTAGCGTCAACCCCTAGTTTTCTGTTTCTTAGTTCAAGACCTAAGCCTAAGCCTCTGCGACCACGGATGTATTATATTTACTCTCTCTGGGACACTGTTTTCTGTACAAATGTTAAATGTTGTTCTGCTTGTTTGTTGGTTAATAAGATATTTATTATTAGTTCTTTGTAATTGTTCACATTTGAAGCTCTGTTAATGTTCTATGTAATTGCTTTCATTTACCGAAGCACTGTTTTCTGTTCAATGTAAACCGAACTGATTTGTAAACCCTTACAAGAATTTCGGTATATAAAACTGTTAAATAATAATAATAATAAATAATATCCATACTCCACGGTTGAAAGGTAAGGTTTTACCCTTCTTGCGGTCTATTCCCATCGAGTTATCCCTTCGGGGCCTATTGGCTATCGACCACACCGTGGATAAAGTTTTTAACTGAGTCATGGCATCTGGTTTTCGTCGGTGCCCCGACTGTACTCAAACTATGTCTTTAACTGACCCGCATGGGGGGCTGTATTATGAGTTTGGGGTCCGACCACGGTGTCCTAACTTGCGCCAAATGTGCCCAAATGAACTGAAGGGCCATAAGGCTCGTTTAGGGAAAATGGAGTTTCTCTTTCAGTCGAAAACCCTGACTCCATCAATAGCTTCGACTTCGTCCAAGCCGCTGCCATCGACCTCTCGCCAGCACTGGGACAGATGTATGTATGCACTGTCTTTCTGACACTTCTTTCTGCTGTATTCCTGTATACTAGCGTTAGACAAAGAAAACAGAGGCCCCTGGCTACGTGCTGGAATGCAGCGAGCCAACACCCCAAACCCATTAGCTGATTGGTCTAAAACATTCTCAAATCAGATGTACTGCACTTATCTAGAAACAACACTCTGAATATGCTCTGATTGGTCAGTATGAAGGATATAAAATGTTGTGCGCACTGCTGTAACAATGGGGTGACTGGGTGATTATACAATTGTATAGACCTGTTGCTCCCCGGAACAAACTATTTCCTCGTGCTTTGTTCCGGTCCCTATCCCTTTGTCTTTGTCTTTCCCTAATAAAGTCTCAAGTTACATACTGCTCCAGTACTTTCTTTAGAATAAACACACCGCTGCTGCCCGACCAGGGTCGACATTTCCAAAGGTGTCTATTCCCTCCTTGCCTCCTCAAAAAAAGGACCAAGGAAATCATCGAGAAAGACATCGACACTGTCATCGCAAGGCTCAGTCTGCCGATCCAGGTCAGCCCTTGGCATTGGCATCGACAGAGCCACCGGCAAAGAAGCCCCGTCCACAAAATGGCCCATCCCCTTCTGTGACCGGGTCACCAAGGCATTCCCCACCTTTAGTGGTGCCGGGATCCCCGATTCCAGCTTCACTGGTGGACCCTCCGGCTACGCCAGTCCTGCCTACTACTCCGTAGTCGGGGTTCCACGCTGCAGGCTTCTGCGAGGAATTGGATCGGATGATCCAAGAGGCCATCGGTAAAGCACTTCAGGGCTTCCAACCTCCGTTACCGGTACCGCTCCCCGAGCCAGTCACCGATCCGATTCATGTAGCGCTCGCACCGCTACTGGGTAGACCAGATGTGTTGATCGGTGCCCTTCCACCATTGGAACAGAGAGCACCGGTGGGTCCGGTGCCTTCCACACCAATTCCATTATCGGAGGATGAGGAAACACTGATACCCATTCCACCGTCTGGGATTTTACCACAGACTCATCCATAGATGTCACCGGCCCCGTCTGTGCCTCCATCGATGCTGTCTGTGCCACCGATGCCTAGACCTGGTCCTTCAGGATTAAAAATAACAAAAAAGGATATTGTATACAAAATATAAGCTGCTAATGCTGTCAGATTTTTTGAGTGTTAAAAAATCTTTTTACAAAACCGCATCAGCAAGCCTGACAACGTACAGTGCCATAGGCAGAGCCGTCCGGTCTTCTAATCATTTGCAGTTTTGAGTAGGCATGTAAATTAGCTTCCAACGATGTAAACAGAAAAGTAGTTTTTATCTGGGGGCTTTTTAAGAAGATAAGTCCGTCTGTACATGTGTAGCCAAATGTATAATAGACCCGACAGCGAGACATATTCTAATCCATTTGAGACTTGCTGTCTGTAAGAAAAGAAATTTTCTTGTCACAGTTACTCCTGAAGAAGCAACTCTTGTGTTGCAAAACACCTGCCGCTGTCTGCGTTTCAAGATTGCTTATCAAACAAAGCCATCCTGATTCAAACCGACAATCAGGTTGCGATGTGGTACATCAATAAGCAAGGGGGAACAGGCTCCTACCCTCCTGTGTCAGGAAGGTGCACAGATATGGGCATGGGCCCTTTCCCACTCAATGTACCTCAAAGCAACCTACTTGCCGGGAGTGGACAATTTTTGGCAGACAAGCTGAGTCGCACTTTCCATCCACACGAGTGGTCTCTCAACCCCACGATAGCGGACACAATATTTCAATGCTGGGGTTACCCTCGCATAGACCTCTTTGCGTCGGTCCACAACCACAAAGTAGACAACTTCTGCTCTCATTCGCAGTCACCACTCGCAATCAAGAGATGCCTTCGCCCTCTCCTGGGCCAGTGGTCTCCTTTATGCGTACCCTCCACTTCCTCTCATTTCAAAGACTCTCGTGAAGCTCCGGCAGGACAAGGGATCAATGATCCTGATAGCTCCCCACTGGCCACGCCAGGTGTGGTTTCCAATCCTCCAGGACCTATCAGTACGCCGGCACATTCCTCTGGGGAAAGATCCCCTTCTAATAACTCAGAACGAAGGGTATCTCCGTCACCCCAACCTCCAGGCTCTGTCTCTGATGGCCTGGATGTTGAAAGGTTAATACTTCAACCTCTTAACCTTTCAGAGTCTGTATCCCGAGTTCTGGTGGCTTCACGAAAGCCTTCAACAAGAAGGTCTTATCGCTCTAAATGGAAGAGGTTTACGGTCTGGTGCACTTCCATGTCCATAGACCCCCTTCACTTGTTCCACTGCAAGGTTCCTAGACTATCTCTGGCACCTGTCAGTTAGGTCTAAAAACTTCCTCTATCAGAGTGCATGTTAGTGCAGTGTCTGCGTACCATAAGAGTATAGGAGATGTCGCCATTTCAACACAATCCTTAGTATCAAGTTTCATGACAGGCTTGCTCCATTTAAAATCTCCACTGTGCCCTCCTGCCCCTGCTTGGGACCTTAATGTGGTTTTGGGATGGCTCGTGAAACCTCCGTTTGAGCTTCTCTACTTCTGTGATCTCCGCTATCTCACCTGGAAGGTAGTTTTTCTTCTTGCAATCACGTCTGCTCGCAGAGTTAGTGAATTACAAGCATTAGTTACCTACCCGCCTTACACTAAAATTCTGCATGACAGGGTAGTGCTCCGCAGTCACCCTAAATTTTTGCCGAAGGTAGTGTTGGAATTTCATGTTAACCAATCTATTATCCTACTACCTTTTTTCCCAGGCCCCATTTGAACCCAGGAGAACAGGCTCTGCATTCTTTGGACTGCAAACGTGCTCTAGTTTTCTATCTGAATCGCACGTCGGCCCATAGGAAATCCACTCAATTGTTTGTTTCTTTTGATACCATCAAACTGGGAAATCCTTTGGGAAAGCAGACCTTCTCCTCCTGGTTGGCGGAATGCATTTCTTTTTGCTACCAGCAAGCAGGCATTCCACTACAAGACCGTGTAAAAGCACACTCGGTCAGGGCCATGGCAACATCAGTAGCACACCTCCGTTTGGTACCGCTTGCTGATATTTGTAAAGCTGCTACCTGGAGTTCTCTCCATACTTTTGCAGCCCATTATTGCTTAGATAAGGCTGGCACACAGGATTCCATCTTTGGCCAGTCCTTTCTTCGCAGCTTGTTTTCAGTTTAACTTCCCAACATCCTTCCACCAAACCCGTTCAGGATGCCCTCCTAACCACATTTTCACCCCTGTTGTGCCGGTTGCATATCTTTGGGTGCATTTGGTGCTTTGCTTGGGCATCCTCAGCTCTGTACTCATCCATATGTGAGGACTACCATCCTGCTTGTCCTGTGAGAAAGCAGAGTTGCTCGCAGAGTTGCTTACCTGTAACAGGTGTTCTCACAGGACAGCAGGATGTTAGTCCTCACGAAACCCGCCCGCCACCCTGCTGAGTTGGGTTCATTTACGTTTTCTTATTTTATTTTTCGCACGTACCTTTTACTATAAGATGAGACTGAAGGGGGACCCCTACTGGATGCAGGGTCAATGCATTACTGGGCATGCCCAGTAGGTGCCAGTCAAAGTTCTAGAAACTTTGACAAAAGTGTTCCATGATTGGGCTCCATCCTGATGATGTCACCCATATGAGAGGACTAACATCCTGCTGTCCTGTGAGAACACCTGTTACAGGTAAGCAACTCTGCTTTTTCTAAAGACTGTTAAAGTAACCAAATTAGTGGATTCATACAGATGAGCTATAAAGGATAAAACAGAATGGTTCTTTGTATCTGATTTATTCAACTTGAGTCTGTATATATTTCTCTACCCTATCTTTCGTCAGTATTATTTTTTCTTTTCTCTGATCCTCCTTTTGTAACCATTATCTAATACTTTTGATTCATCATCTGAAACTTTACTTTCTGGGTTCTCTAATTCCTCCCTCAAATGTTCAACCTTTTCTAGGTTAAAACTTTCATTCTCTGAGAACTGCAAATTTGCATCATTTTTAGTATCAATATGACTTTTTTTTTTCAAAAGAAAAAATATCATTCAATTTGTTATAGTCATTCCACATATAAGAGAGTAGGTGTGCAGGTAGTAGAAGGGTGCTGAAAAGTGCTTCCTTCCATCTTTAAAGATAAAAAAAAAAAATCACACTTGTATCTTTTGCTTTACGGGATTTAAGGAAACTGGAAGAGTGGTCGAAGATATGGCAGCTGAGATTCAATGCCAAGAAGTGCAGAGTCATGCATATGGGGTGTGGAAATTCGGAAGAACTGTATTCGATGGGGGGAGAAGGGCTGATGTGCACGGGGCAGGAGAGAGACCTTTAGGTGATAGTGTCTAATGATCTGAAGTCGGTGAAACAATGTGACAAGGCGATAGCTAAAGCCAGAAGAATGCTGGGCTGCATAGAGAGAAGAGATCGAGTAAGAAAAGGGAAGTGATTATCCCCTTGTACAGGTCCTTGGTGAGGCCTCACCTGGAGTACTGTGTTCAGTTCTGGAGACCGTATCTCAGAAGGGACAGAGACAGGATGGAGGCAGTCCACAGAAGGGTGACCAAAAAGGTGGAGGGTCTTCATCGAATGACTAATGAGGAGAGATTGAAGAATCTAAATATGTACACCCTGGAGGAAAGGAGGAGTAGGAGTGATATGATACAGACTTTCAGATACTTGAAAGGTTTTAATGATCCAAAGACAACATCAAACCTTTTCCATTGCAAAAAAATCAGAAGAACCAGGGGTCATGATTTAAAACTCCAGGGAGGAAGACTCAGAACCAATGTCAGGAAGTATTTCTTCTCGGAGAGGGTGGTGGATGTCTGGAACGCCCTTCCAGAGAAAGTGGTGAAGACCAAAACTGTGAAGGATTTAAAAGGGGCGTGGGATAAATACTGTGGATCCATAAAGTCTAGAGGATGTGAATGAAGAGAAGAGGCATGGGGGTGGCTTGAGGGAAATGATGGCTACTACCTGGAGATGAATATCCTTATTCAATAATGCGACTCCAACATTGCTCTATGCTTCAACGGCAAGAGGAAATGTGGAAAAAAGAATTTGCAACCACATAAAAGCAGGGGAGTAGCTGGCTTGTTACAGTGGTTACTACCCCAAACCAAAAAATACCTGATACTTCACTTTCAATGCAAATCCAGCATAACTCTCTGCTTCAACTGCAGGGGAGCAAGTCTGATATTTCACTTCAATGCAAAGCCAGCATAGCTCTCTGCTTCAACGGCAGGGGAGCAAGACTGATACTTCACTTTCAATACATAGCCAGCATGGATCTCTGCTTCAACGACAGGGGAGAATGAAGAAAGGTTGATCTATATTCAGGCAACAATCAACAAGGACTGAATTACGCAGTCTGAATAAACAGATAAGCATGGGTGTAGCTTGCTTATTGCGGTGGTTAATACCCCTAACTAAATGAAGCTATTTCACTTAGATGCAGTTCCAACACTGCTCTCTACATTAATGGTGGGGGTGGAAGGGAAATAGAATAAAAAAAAGGTTACTAAGAGCCAAGAGAAACAGATAAGTATGTGAGAGAAAAAAAGTGTGAAAGCTTGCTGGGCAGACTGGATGGGCCCGTTTGGTCTTCTTCTGCCGTCATTTCTATGTTTCTATGTTTACAAACACAAAAAAAACTCATTCACAGCATACCAAGCCCAACCAAAGTGAAAATGTCTCTCATTCTCTGTCATTTTGATCCTATCTTAAACTGTAAGGATTTTTTTTTCTGGGTGTTTTTTGTCTTCGTTATTTTAAAAAATTATAAACTAAAAAAAATAATTCTTATGTCTTGGAACCAGACTCTAATCACTTCCCAAACATTAGATCCAATCAACTATGACAGAAAGATTTGAAAAGGAGGGAACTGCAACCTCTATACTAAAACCCTTCTTCTAAGAAGTGGATTTCAAATGGCTCCCTAGTCATAAGGGTAACTCCAACCAGTAATTGTGGTGCACCATCTCAAGATCATTTAATGCCCATGGATCCTGAACACTTGCAAATCAAATCAATTTATAAGCTCAAACCAAGTCACAACATGACCACTGATCTACAGCTGACCCTCTTCGTGTGGAATCCAAGAAACAAATTAATAAAAACAAAAATACCCCATAACTCACACAACCTTTGTTGCATTGTGGGCCTTTTAGAATAGATGGATCTAAGAACCAATGGTTTTGACATCTGGGGATGGTGTCAATATGTCATAAAATTTGTTACCGGTGTCTGGTCTAACCTGATTGTATCCTATCTGAGATTCTCTGTGCAAACACCCAAGAAGATTCCAGCTCACAAGTAAGAATTATGGGGGGCCGAATAAAATGTGTATATGCATGAATCTCCAAAGGTTAGTTAATCCATTATCATCCATATGACATTTAAAAATATTACCCCCATTTCCCAGAGCCTGCTTTACTTTCCCATCTTCACAAAAGAACGTCTGATTATACAATATTGTCTTCAATCTAAATTAGTACAAATTGCACAGAGAAAACAAACTGACATTTTTTTTTAACTGAGAACCTTCAAGGCACCCTAAGGATGCTGAAGAGATTTTTTACAACATTTTCACTGGTGATGGGTCATAAATAATCAGTCCAATATACTATACAGTTCAAGAAGAAATTCTTTTAAAGTTTTTTTTTTTATGGTCTTAAAAAATAAAGAAACATACTTCCCTTTGTGACGCCCGATATATGTTTCAAACCACTGCTTTGGGGGTTTCTTGTTTTCGCAACAATAGTGAGAGCTTTCTTTATTGCTGACCAAATACCTCCTTTTCAACAGCCATTTTAAGTGAACTGTCATTGTCAAAATGGCTGTTGATAAGAAGATATTTGGTCAACAATAAAAGCTGTCACCAATGGTGTTGTGATAAATAAGAAACCCCTGAAGCAGTGGTTTGAAACATGATGATATGTCAGGCGACACAAAGGGGAAGTATGCTGCTTTATTTTTTTAAGAACATAAACTCAAAAATTAGTTTTTTCTTGAATTGTACAGTATATTGGACTGATGATTATTTATGACCCATCAGCGGTGAAAATAATGAAAATGCTGTAAAAAAAAAAAAAAATCTTTTCAGCATCCGCAGTGAAGGTCCTCAGTTTAAAAGAAATTTCATTTTGTTTTCTCTGTGTGAGTCTATTAATTTTGATTGTCTGAATATACAATATTGAGTCTTTCTTCTGCTGAGTTGCTTTGTACATCTGTATTACCTTGGACTTTTTTTGCATGGTTACTTTCCCATCTTGCCATAATCTGGGTCCAAGGTCAAATTAGAACCCTTTCATTAAACACTAAAAGCTTAGTGAGCAAATTTGACAGAAAACTTATTTGATCTACGTTAGGACGTAAATTGACCTTAATGTTATCTGGTTAAATGCACGATTCTTAATGTGAATCTGCAGCTGCATCCCTCTATCTGTTTGGAAAAGGATATTTTTTTTAGAATGAAGAGTTCCTACTTCTCTATTCTTTCCAGTGAAAAATCCCAGAATGAGGCTGTAATATATAACTACTGCATATCCTGTGTTGTTGCCCCCTTTTAAAGTTTTTCTTATATAAAGGAAATGTCAACTTTTAATCAAGCTAGTTCATTAAAGAGTAGCAATCTTTTTCCAGAAGAATTTAAACCCTTAACATTTAGTGCTGCACATACTACATTATTGTTAAATAATATATCGAACTGTAGCAAGATTTATACACTGAGAGGATTCCTCTCTATATCTATCCTTGGGTGGACTTTGGTCTTGTTTAGGCCTCAGTAATGAAATGTTTTCACTGGGGTGATCCTTTTCCAAAAGGTCCTTATCCTCATAAGATGCATAGCTTAGATAAACAGAGCATTAGTAAAACCCTACTCCAAACATCCTTCCAACAATCCAAGATAATACTTTATTTTATTTTGTAATTAAAAATATTTATAATCCACATATAACAATATATTGTGTAAGCAGATTACAGTATCTTCCCCTTTAAAGAAAACCTTATTTATCCAACTCCTCACCCCAAACCTATTTAAATTGAGATGTTAACCATGTCTCTCCCCCTAACCACCACCTCCTTCAAATCTCCCTACAGAGAACGTAGTCATTACCAGCCAGCATAACGAAATCCCACCTCCCCCTTTTTAAATACCATATTCAATTCATATATCTAACCACTAATGCTATTACATCTTATAGGTGTACAGCAGACAAGGGCAGCTCAAGGAAGAGAGAACATGCCTCTCCTGTTAATGCTATATACTTACTATTCCTCTCCTCCTACCTTCCATTCCACCTTACCATTTCGCCCTTATTTTGATTTCCCTTAACACCATAACTATCCCTTAAACAATCTAAAAGAACCATTATTCTTCTTTATCCCATTAAACTCATAATACTTCAATGAATGGAGGTTATAAGTGTCTTCTATAAGTTCCAAACAACTTGTATCAAAATATTCTTAATTGGGAGTCTTGTGGATATCCTGAAAAACTAGACCTGTTTGTGGCACTCCAGGACCGGAGTTGCCTTCCCCTGCCCTAGCTTATCCCATCCAGTTAATGACTCTCAGGCCGATACAGTAAGGAGCGGTAGGAAGAGCTGCGTTAGTGCCGGGCGCACCCGCGGTTGCCGCACGCAGTCCAGCTCACCTACCGCTTGATACTGTATGTAAATAGCTTGCAAATGCAAGCTGTGTCTAAGAAGCGTCCGTGAAGCGTTAGGCCCGCGCAACTCATTTTACTGTATAGAGTGCTATACGGTATCCTGGGTGCGCTGGCCTAACGCTTCACGGACACGCTGGTACCTGTCATTTCAAATAACATTTGAAATGACAGGTACCAGAAAGTGAACGGTTCTCCGACGCTCGGGATTGCCCGTCCTCTCTCCCCTCCTCCCAAAGCAAGCAACGAAAGCGGAAAAAATCGAAAAAGCGAAAAATAAAAAAGTAGCAAGAGAGAGAGGGGAGAGAGGACGGGCAATCCTACGCTCGGGATTGCCAGTCCTCTCTCCCCTCCTCCCGAAGCAAGGCGCGAAAAGCAGATGACCGCTGCTCCCCTGCCTCCAGCTGCCCGTGAAGATGGACACATCGCACAGGCGAAAGCGGCCCCTGTGCGTGCAATTGGGCCGCTCAAGACATGACGTCACATGCCGTGACGCCAAACGTCGTGACATCACACCTTGAGCGGCCCAATTGCACGCACAGGGACCGCTTTCGCCCGTGCAGGCGTCCATCTTCGCAGGCAGCTGGAGGCAGGGGAGCCGCGGTCGTCTTCGCCGATGTCCGTCTCCGGAGGGGGGCTGCAAAAAAGTAAGTCGCTTCGTTGCTTTACACTGCCAGTCCTCTCTCCCCTCCTCCTGAAGCAAGGCTGCTTCCCTCTCTCTCTTGCAACTTTTTTTTTCGCTTTTTTTTTCGCTTTTTTTTTTTTCCGCTTTTTCGCTTTTTTCCGCTTTCGTTGCTTCGGGAGGAGGGGAGAGGACTGGGGCTGCCCCGGAGACCAGCACCCATGGACGCGGCCAGGGCAGGTGAGCGGGGGCTGGGGGAAAGTTTGCCACCTACCCTTACCCCTGCCTCTAACGCAGGGGTAAGGGTAGGCGGTAAGTTAGCAGGTTAAATGCGCGGCAAAACGGCAGGGTAAAAAAAGATAGTCGGGCTGCGCGTTACTGTATGGGAGGGAATAGCTAATTCGATCGTTTACATGTAATATACATGCCGCGGGCGGAAGGAGTTACCCGGTGATTTAAGGACGCAGTAAGAGTAGGTTAAAGGGGATAGTGTATTGCGGGTTAGACTAACGCGGCCGAAAAGTGGGTAGAAAGCGGGTTAGGAGCAGGGTAACCGCGGCCGCACTTTACTGTATTGACCTGTCTGTGTGTTCACTCTAGGGAAATTAACTTTGTTAAAACAAAGTGTATGACCTTTACCTTTTAATGAACCACCACTGCTTATGTTCTGATACTGAACCACACCATCCAGTGATCACTGGATCCCATGTGATCTGCCACTATGAAATCAGAAATGCTGTCCCCATTTGTAAGGACCAGGACCAATATTGTCACCTGTCAGTTGTGTTGCCAGAATAGTTCTTCCTGCATACAATCTAGGATCTCTCTACTTCTAAATGACACCACAGCTGGGATATTCATGACTCCCTAGTCCCCCACAAGGTCCCCTTCTTTGTTCCTTTAATCTGAGAAAAAAAACTCTGTCTTCGGTAATAGTAACTTTATTGGCTAAGCATGTATACATGGAGAAGTGCTGTTCAGGTCTGCCAGCCTTACAGATAAGCACCTTTTTATACATGTCATACAACTAAATTCAATATAAATAAAACAGCAAAAGGCACCACTCACTAATAATTATATTGATGGAGGCTCCAAAACAATCAATATTTCTTTCACAAAATGTCAATAGTTATTTTATAGTTTAGACTTATATCCCGTCTAAACAGTTCATATAACATCCATCAAAATTGATTAACAAAAAATCTAAAAATGATATACACACAGTATCAATGGTTGTAATATCACTGTCAATAAACCCGACAGCAGCCGATGTTTCGCTGCAACCTCGCAGCTTCTTCAGGGGTAAGTATACCTTTAAAAACTACAAGAAATATATATAATTTCCTGGCGTGTAGCCAGATGGACTCAGAACGAATGGGTATAGTATGCTCGTGCTAGCACTGATCTGACGTCAGCACGGGTATATATACCCCCACAGGAAGCGTAGCAACTCAGTAATTTCCGTCTCCAAAGCAGTTTGGAGAGCCTGCACGCTCGCTGAGCGTGTTTTCCAAATCTACTTTCTATTTTCTACTTTCTACTTTCCTTTCACTAAAACTTCTACAGCATCGAGCCCCGCACTCCTGCGGTGATACCCCAAGGTCCCTCCCCCAGTAGAGTTTCCCAGGGTGATTTCCGTGATCCCCCGGAGGTTTAAGTCCTCGGTCCGGTGGCCGAATTGCGGCAGGGACGTAGCCCCCGGGCGAGGTTCAGGTGAGGCATACGAGGCGCCTCGGTCCCGGCGTGGACGAGGCAGCGGGTGCATATCCTCAAACGCGGCGGTGAAGGTACTTGCCCTCTCCCCCCGCAGCCGGAGACCGCCCGGGTTCCAGCCGGGAAGCGCTGAGGATCAGGTAAGGCGTACGTCTTTTACTTTTGGTCTCCGAGGATCCGAGGATCGGCGGCGTGGCACGCCGTGGAGGGCGCCATTTTGTGGCCTTGTTCAGGTATTGAGCGCCCGTAATAGGCGCAGGTCTATGACTAAGCGCATATTATATTCCTCATTGTGCGTATATTGCATTATTGCTGAGAGCATATTGAATACCATTGAGCGTGTATTGCTAACCGCTTATTGCTGAGAGGTGGTGGCTGCAGTCCGACCACATGAGCAAGGGGTCGAAAATGTCCTCCCCCACGTGGACTCTGCTCACCACAGATGCCAGCCTGAGCGGCTGGGGAGCACATTGCGAAGGACTCACCGCACAAGGGCGGTGGCACAGAGAAGAGTCAGCGTGGAACATCAACAGTCTAGAGGCTCGGGCAGTCCAATTGGCATGCCTTCGATTTGCTCACAGACTGAAGAACAGAGCAGTCAGAGTGATGTCCGACAATGCCACCACGGTGGCATACATCAACCGTCAGGGCGGAACCAGAAGCCGACAAGTATCTCTGGAGATCGCCCCACTGACGGCTTGGGCAGAGGCGAATCTTCAGGACATCTTCGCCGTCCACATTGCCGGGAAGGACAACGCCACGGCAGACTTCCTCAGCAGAGAAAGCCTAAATCCGGGAGAGTGGCAGCTGTCACCCACAGCCTTCCAGATGATTGTGGATCACTGGGGGATTCCGGACATGGATTTACAGGTGGACAAGTCCAATGCTCAAGTACCCAGATACTTCAGCCGCAAGCGCGACCCGTTCTCACACGGAATCGATGCCCTGGTTCAGCCATGGCCTCCAGGGACTCTGCTATACGCCTTTCCTCCGTGGCCTCTGCTGGGCGCCATCATCCACAAGATTCAGAAACGGGGCCTAGTTCTTCTAGTGGCACCAGACTGGCCAAGAAGACCCTGGTACGCGGACATGAGAAGACTACTGGCAGGGTAGCCTCTTCCCCTGCCTCCTCTCCGGGACCTTCTACATCAAGGTCCCATCCTCCACGAGGATCCAGCTCAATTCTTTCTTACGGTCTGGCCATTGAGAGGGCTAGACTGAAGAAAAGAGGTTACTCGGAGCCCGTGATAGATACACTCCTCCGAGCTCGCAAGTTTTCTACATCCCTCACCTACGTAAGGATCTGGAGAGTATTCGAAGCATGGTGCGACACTCATGGCACCAATCCACATGCGACCACAATCCCTATTGTGTTGGAATTCCTGCAAGATGGACTTCAGAAGGGTCTCTCCCTCAGCTCCATCAAGGTTCAGGTGGCTGCGCTGTCTTGCTACGGCCACAGGAGGGATGGCAAGACCATTGCCAAGCACCCAGATGTTTCTCGCTTCCTGAAAGGAGTCAAGCATATCCGTCCGCCACTACAGTGGCCTGTGCCCTTATGGAACCTCAACCTTGTTTTGGATTTCCTCGCGGGATCCACCTTCAGACCCCTTCGGGGCCTGTCTCTCCATTCTCTAACCTTGAAGATGGTGTTCTTGCTGGCTGTATGTTCAGCATGCCGCATCTCAGAGCTACAAGCACTGTCCTGCCGGGATCCATTTCTCAGAATCACTCTTGAGGCTATCCATCTTCGCACGGTTCCCTCCTTTCTACCGAAAGTGGTTTCACAGTTTCATCTTAACCAAACCATATCCTTGCCTACCACGGCAGGTTTGAAGAAATCTGAAGAAGGGCGTTTATTACGCCATCTCGACATTGGCAGATTGCTGCCCAGATATCTGGAAGTGACACAAGAACTACGAAAGACGGACCATCTGTTCGTTCTGCACAGCGGGAAGAAGCAAGGTGAAGCGGCCTCGTGGCCCACCATCGCCCACTGGATTAAAGAAGTTATCAGAGCAGCTTACGTGGAGGCTGGGAAGTCTCCGCCTCTACAAGTCAAGGCTCATTCTACCAGAGCACAAGCGGCATCCTGAGCGGAATCCCGGATGCTGTCGCCTGCAGAAATTTGTAAAGCGGCGACATGGTCCTCCCTCCATACCTTCTCCAGATTCTACCGTATGGATGTCCAGGCCAGGGAGGACTCAGCATTCGCGAGGGTGGTACTACATGGTCCTCAGGCAGCCTCCCGCCCAGGCTGGGAGTAAAGCTTTTGTACATCCCATTCGTTCTGAGTCCATCTGGCTACACGCCAGGAAATGTTGAGATTACTTACCTGATAATCTCCTTTTTCTTAGTGTAGACAGATGGACTCAGCATCCCGCCCAGCTGCCTGTGTACATGGGTTTCACCGATTCAAGGTAAGCCATGTCATTTGTTTACATAAGAGCGTACACTCTACCAGGTGTCAACGCCTTCCGGTTGTGAATGCTGGCGGTCTCCAGCTACTATCAATCGGTCAGGGGAATCATGTTTCACTATTTCACTGAGCGTCAGTACACACATCCATAACAGCTTTTGCAAGGAAGATTACTGAGTTGCTACGCTTCCTGTGGGGTATATATACCCGTGCTGACGTCAGATCCGTCTCCAACTGCTAGCACGAGCATACTATACCCATTCGTTCTGAGTCCATCTGTCTACACTAAGGAAAAGGAGATTATCAGGTAAGTAATCTCAACATTAACAGGCAGATCATTAACAAATATCTATGTAATTAAATCAAATCAAATAAGAGTATATATGTAGAGGAGCTAAACTCCTTAATACTGGACAGAAGATATCACAACAAACTAGATATATATATAATCAATAATTAATTAACAGACGGGTAATTATAATAATTATCAATATAATCAAATCACATAAAAATATAGAGGAGCTAACCTCCTTATTACTGGACTCAAGGTCTCACAAAGAACTTATGTATAAACAAGGGCAGAAACCACTAACTGAAGTTAGATAGAATTGTCAAAGTCAGTTGTCATAGCAACACAGTAAACAAAGATGCAACATTGTAATAAGCATATGAATCCAGCACTGCTCTTCTTGTAGAAGAGTCATACAAACAGAAAAACTAACAAAGATGCAAAGAACTCTACAGAAATACTTGTAAATCAAGAGCGGAGTTCAATCCTGAGGGATACACTGTATTAAGCCGATGAATTCAGCGCTATTCTTCTTGTAAAATAGTCTTATTTAAATCTCCTCCTCACCAAGAAGGGGTCAGTTGCTCCAAGACACAGGCTCGCAAGGATTCAAAAGAATGTGAAAATTCCAAACAATGGGAAACCAAAGGAGCTGTGATTCGTGATTTGTTCAGGCATGACTTATGTTCAATAAGGCGGGTTTTGAGGGATCTGCTAGTTTTCCCTATATACCACAAATTACAAGGGCATTGAATCAAATAAATAACTCCTGTAGACAAACAATCAGTGTGTTGTTTAAGCATAAAAGTGAAATTAATTCTTGAAAAAAAGATCACTGATGTTTCTATCATAATGTCACACATAGAACAGGAACCACAGGCTTTATGAAATCCAATATTTGTATTACATGCTGGAATAGAGGAATCTGAATGTACTAATTGATCTCACAGGTTAGATCCTCGGGTATAAGTAAACCTTGGAAATTGTTGGAATTCTGGATGAAGCTGTAAAATGTGCCAATGATTGTTAATGATTTGTTTCACTTTAGATGACATAGATGAAAAAGGAAGTATACACGTTAAAATATCTTCATCAATAGTGCTTTGTGGTAGAAAAAGCCATTCTCTATGAGCAAATTTAGCTCTTGTGTATGCTCTCTTTATACAAGTAGTGGGATATCCTCTAGCTTGAAATCTCAACCCTAAGGAATGTGCCTGAAAATTAAATTGTGCTTTAGTTGTGCACAACCGCCTAATTCGAAAAAACTGGCTCACTGGCAGATTTTCTTTCAAAACTCGTGGATGAGCACTAGAAAAATGTAAAAAAGTGTTACTGGCAACTGGCTTACGGTATAATGTAGTATTAAATGTCCCATTGTTCTTTTTTTTTTTAATTCTTTATTTATCAATTTTTAGTTTACAAAACCTTTAAATTCATTAAGTTTATTAAATTGCTCTGTAAAAGCTATATGATCATTAGTTGTTTTCAAATCTTCTTTAATAGTGGTAATTTCTGTTTGTATCTCTTCATCATTATGTTGAGCAGTTTTTATAATAAGAATCATCAAATCTAGACTACATTTATTAAGTATGGCATTCCAATTCTGTATAAAGATGGGCTCTTCCTTATATTAGGACTGCTAATAGTGACCATGAGCATTGAGAGAGAAAGTAAACATGAGTATTACAAGTAGAAAAAAAAGCCTGTGGAATATGTTATGGCAAATACTTCCCTCCAGTGCATGTTTTTATCAGTATTCTATATTTTCTCTCTCTGGTACTTTCTCTTCTATAATCTGTCTTTACACTGTTTGCATGACGGACTCCATCTACCAAAGACACAATCCCTGGTCAAAAGACTGCTGCTTAATTCTAAGCATAGGGAAGCTTCTAATAATGCTAAGGCCTTGCTAAAGCTTATTCTTTTCTACTTGTCCTTAGCAAACCATACCTAAATACCTCTGCAGCCCTCTGATCAAGTTACAGAGTATAACTACCTATGGGGAAAAGCCCCCTTCTCTCCGTTTTTATGCTCTGAAACTGTGATGGGAGAATAAATGTTGATGGCTTAAGCAACCTGTCCCCATCCCCTAAGCCAGCGCCTCAAAGCTGTCCCATCTGTAATGATAGGGATTCCTTGACTCCAGAAGGAGTTTCATAAACTATTCCTGCCTGGGGTGGAGTGGAGAAGGAGGTTCATATGATGATGGCTCAGGAAAAGGCTTCTCAGTAAGGAGAGCTTCTCCAGTATTGCAGCCATCAGGCCATTGAAGGATGTCATCTCTACCATTACAGAAGCTTGGGACATGTCTTATGTATGCAGGGAAATTGAACATTTAACCATTAGGCATAAAGCAGTGATACTAAAAAGCAGAGCAATACCAAACAGTATCTTTCTGCCAATTCCCCCTAGCAGAGATCATAGTCCTAAGAAATTGCGGTCCCAATTATCAGTGTTTCTGTACATGGTGGTGTCAGGATTTTTATCAGTATCTTCAGATAAATCTGAGACAAAGGTACAATGCTCAGGGCCCAACATCTTATATCCTTATCCCTTACTGGCCAGGATCAAATCAGTGGCTAAGCAATTTTGCATTGTTATATGTCTTGGAGCCTTATTCTCAGTTTCATATTAGGGATGCTATTAGAGATGGGGTTAAAGGTTTTATCCAACACATGGGATAGACATGTAATTGTTCTATAATCTAGAGTAGTTCTCACGTTAAGAGGTAAAATACTTGTAAACCCTTTCCCTCCTGTATCATCATCAGTTCTGGTGATTGTTATCAGATGAACCAGAAAATCTCATTCTTCTGATATGAGCCAGATCAGAGGAGAAATCAGGATACTATATGGGCATCTGGGATTGGTAAATACCAATAAGCTTGATTACTACAAATATAAATATACTTTGTATTTTGTATGAAACCTGTAGGGCTCGTAATACGCTGAGATGAAGTAACAGAGAAGGGCTACCAAAATAAGGGGAATGGAACAACTCCCCTATGAGGAAAGACTAAAGAGGTTAGGACTTTTCAGCTTGGAGAAGACGGCTGAGGGGGATATGATAGAGATGTTTAAAATCATGAGAGGTCTAGAATGTGTAGATGTGAATCGTTTATTTACTATTTCAGATAGTAGAAAGACTAGGGGACACTCCATGAAGTTAGCATGGGGCACATTTAAAACTAATCGGAGAAAGTTCTTTTTTACTCAACGCACAATTAAACTCTGGAATTTGTTGCCAGAGGATGTGGTTAGTGCAGTTAGTATAGCTGTGTTTAAAAAAAGGATTGGATAAGTTCTTGGAGGAGAAGTCCATTACCTGCTATTAAGTTCACTTAGAGAATATCACTGCCATTAGCAATGGTAACATGGAATAGACTTAGTTTTTGGGTACTTGCCAGGTTCTTATGGCCTGGATTGGCCACTGTTGGAAACAGGATGCTGGGCTTGATGAACCTTTGGTCTGACCCAGTATGGCATTTTCTTATGTTATTAACATTTGGAGAAATATTGCAATGTGAATAACCCACCCAAAACTTCTTTCTCATTTCTGGTGGTGTTGAACACATAACAACCCCCATTAATATGTGAGAAACCCAATACAAGTTTAAAGTTTTACTAGTTTGTCTGTTCTCACAATACTTATGTTGCCATGCACTAAGGTCTGTTTCATCATGTCCAGTTTGGGTACCCTTATATAGGGTGTCAGGTTTATTGTATAGGCCACTAGGTTTTGGGGTGGGTGGGGAAACCATGCATAATAGCGACAATAATCATAAGAAAAAGAGACTGGGATTAGTGGTATTCCCAACTCAGTTGTAGGGTGAATTGGTACACATACCCAACAGTTAATAAGATTAGTTTCCTTGGCAGTGTTCATGACTAGTTAGTTCTGCTCAGCACCTGCTTGTATGCTTCCTCTTGCAGTATTCAGGAATGAAACAAATTGTTGCAGCCATAGAGGATCTCTAGATCACTTATTTGACTGAGGAGAAGTGGGATGTTAGGAGCACTGCACACCCAGGGACCTGCTCCCAGGTACCACTCCTGTCGAGTTGATCGTTGTTGTCTTAACCTCCTGATCAAGCGTAAGTAAAGGACCTTGTTGCCAGACTGTAGTAAGATGCCTGAGCAATTATGTGGTGTTCCCAAGTTGGGTAGTGTCCATAAGTGATGTCCATGCAGGAGAACTTGGCAAGGCAGTTGGAAGTACAGAAGGCTTTTTGCAGTAGCTGATGTGCACCCAATTATATAGTCTTTCATCTAGGCCTCAGGCAGTCCTTTCACTGGAGAACATTGAGAAGCATAAATTCTCCAGGCAAAACATCGGTAACAAGGAGTTAAATGGCTCTATCGAAGCTGCTGACACTTGCTGATAGTTCCTTTTTGCTTGCAGGTTTAGCTGAGAAACAGTACAAATTGAGTTCATACTGGGCAAAGTTAATATTTATGGATAACTTGGGGTATATGCATGGTTAACATGGGTTTCTCTATTATCATTTGAGTGTGGTGGTGGTATTTTTGAAGTGAGAAGGCATTGTGGTTCACCCTTACCTGGATGATTGGTTGATTACAGCCAAGTCTTAATAAGGTGTCCAATTTTCCAAGAGAATGGTTAGATATTTAGAAATATCTTTGATATGATCAATTTTGAAAAGAGCAAGCAACCTTCTAGACTTTGGAATATCTGGGGGTATGCTTTGATATTGAAGTAGGTCGTTTGTATTTGACAATAAACAGTGGGCAAGTTGATTCAATAGGCTTCAATGTTTATCGCTGTGAGAGTTCCATAAGCTTGGGGTTATCTTCAACTCCTCAGGTCCATGGCGGCTATTTGTGATCTAGTTCCTTGAGACAGAGGGATCACATGAAACCTCTGTCTCAGAATTATGAATCCCCTCTCCCTTTGCAATATTGGTGAGGGACAGCCTTAAATAGTGGACAGTTTCTCAGAACCTCTTGTGGGGGTTCAATCTGTCACAATGGATGCCCATTATCAGGGCCAGGTGACCAAAGGGCACAGGTCTCAGGAGGAAGCCACATGGACTGGAAAACAGGTCAGTTTAACTAGCTCTGTTTCATTTAATTCTTCTAATCGGGGAAAAGACGATCAGAGTGCTATCCAACAATGCTACAGCAGTGGTGTTCGTGAACAAACAGGGTGGCAACAGAAGTCTGAGTATCACAGGAGACAAATTTACTCTCTTCTTAGGTGGAAGAAAATATGCAGCTCTTGTCAGCGGCCCAAATTGAAGATCAGGAGAATATGCAAGTAGATTTACTGAACAGAAACCTTCTGGATCTGGGTGCGTGGAAGCTCAGCAAGAAGGCCTCTTGATGCATAGTTCTCACGTGGGGAATGCGCATACAGATCTGATGGCAACCTACAAAAATGTCAAGATACATCTGTTCTTCAGCCATCATAGGGCACTCAGAACTGAAGGCAAAGATGTGCTGTTTCAACCCTAGCTAGAAGAACTGCTGTATATATTTCCACCTTGGAAACTGATTGCCAGAACTCTATGATGAATCGAGTTGGAGACAAACTTCATTCTGATAACTCAGGATAGGGTTTGGCGACCTTGGTAAGCAGATCTCATGAGGCTTCAGGTCAACCTGCAACTACAGGGGGCCCAAGGACGGTAAGTTCAGGGTCCATTAGTAATGGAGGATCTTTCTCCATTTTATCTTATGGCCTGGCTCTTGAATGGTCACGTTTGAAGGGCACGTAAGACTTCTATATGTTTGGGTGTGGCAGCTATTCAAGCATTCTGCAAGGACTGATCAATATCCCTTTGGAGTTCGCAGGTCTTGTACATTTTAACCTTTTTTGTAGAAGGTTTGGTAAAAGGGTTTGGCTTTGAATTTCTTGAAGGTTCAAGTTGCAGCTATCTCCTGTTACAAGGGTAGAATTTGAGTTATATTGGTAGCCTCCCTCTGGATATATCTTGTTTTCTTTGAGGAATCAAATTGTCTGCTTTTCAGGCCTCTGGTTTCTCAATGGGATCTGAATTTGGTTTTAAAAGCTCTAACTTCACCTCCCTTCAAGCCCTTGAAAAAGATTTTGCTGAAGGATCTTATGGAAATGTGGTCTTTCTGGTAGCTGTTTGTTCTGCTCACTGTATCTTAGATATTTAGGCTTTTTCAGGGATTCCTTTCTGTTCATAGTGTTGATGCCATGTTTTTTAGTCCAGAACCTTGATTTTTTTTGTCAGATTGTTGGTATTTCAAATCAGTTCATTACTCTGTTGGTGTTCTCCAAAGAAGTGTCAAGGTAGTAATTGGTCTGAAGTTTTAGGCATGTATCAGGCCCTTATCCAATATTTAGAAGGTTGTAATTTGTTTTGTAAGTTGGGCAGGTTGCTCATTCTATTTGGAGGTCCTCGTAAAGGTAAAGCGGCTTCCAAGACTATTATAGTTAGGTGGATGAAAGCCATGGTCTCTTCCACATGTTCAAGCACTGGCAGCCTCCTGATCTTATTTGTGGAAGCTATGGCTGTTGATTCAGTTGATATTTGCAAGGCTGCTATTTGATTGTCCTTAAATTCATTTGTGAAGCAGTATAGACTGGATCTTTTTGCTAAAGAAGACACAGCTTATGGTACTAGAGTTCTTAAAGCATCCTTTATTCCTTCTGTAAGTAGTTGGCTTGGGTACTTCCCACCTGTTGGGACTAAACTGGATTGGTGTATCAGGGTGAAATGAAAGGAGAAATGTTTTACCTGTTCTTTCCATAAACCCTGCTACACCAATCCAGGACCCTCCTGGGAAGTTGTGCCTTTTTGAAGTGATAGTACATTTTCTGCTGTAATATATACCCTTGTAAATATAGTGTTCTCCTCTGTCTTATTTTTTGGTTTATTCTTGTTCTGGTTCTTCTTTCTGGAACAGGTAAGTAGTTTGATAGGATTTTCTCTCCAAACATGTTAATTGTAGTTTTCCAGTGCTTTGTCAAGGGAATACTGGTTTCTCTTCTATGTTGTATCATCTATACATAGCGGTGATGAAATCATGGGAGAAATCCATGTGCTCTGCTTCCAACTGCCGGTAGGGGGACATAACCTACCTGTTGGGACTGAACTGGACTGGTATAAGAGCATTCATGGAAAGAAAATTAACAGGTAAAAATTTCTCTTTAGTTCAATACACCCCAATCCAGGTAGGTGCTGACACACTAAATTTCAAAATCATATCAGTCCTGTTTTAAAACTGATTACCAGCCCCTTTTAAAGCAGTTTTAAGTCTCAATTTTAGTTTTTAAGCTGTAAGTGGTATTACCCTATTATATATGGCAGATCACTTCCCACTTTATCCTCCTGGTTTTATCCCAGGATAAGCAGGATGCTAGTCCTCACATATGGGTGACGTCATTGATGGAGCCCTATTGCGGGAAAAACTTCTGTCAAAGTTTCTTGAAACTTTTGACTGGCACTGTGAGGCCACTGAGCATGCCCAGCATGCCATGATATTCTCTACCACAGGGATCTCACTCTAGTCTTCGTTTTTCCACGCTGCTGCAAGCATCACGGTTATCGGAGCCCTCTGAGACTTACTCTCAGTTTCTGACTAAAAAAAGTCATTATTTGAAAATATTTCTCTCATGGGATCTCACTCTTTTCCTCACCAGCTGGTGAGGTATTTCAGCGTTTATTTTTAATAACGCTAATTCAAACATTTTTCTCATTCATCGACGGCCGTCAATGTCACCATGGCGTCGGGTTTCAAAAAATGCCCGACCTGTAATCGCACAATGTCGATCACAGACCCGCATCTAGAATGCGTTGTCTGTTTGGGTGAAAAACACAACATTTCCTCCTGTCAGCAATGCCAGGAAATGATACCAAAAGGACGAAAATTGCAACAGGAAAAAATAGAACAACTTTTCCGCCTACAATTGATTCCTTCACCATCGACTTCATCGAAGTCATCACCGGCAGGAGCTCCCAAGAAAATCTTGCTGAAAAAGCGCCGACCGGACGATTCGGGAGACAGACCCTCGCCAACACTGTCGATGGTATCGATACGGAGGTAAGGCCTAGAGGTAAACATAGTCATCGGCATGCCTCGACATCACCGACTGTTTCCTCCCAGAGGAACCTTACGAAAAACGGCCTAAACACAAGGATACCTCGCCGTCGCCTAGGCCTCCCTCGGTAGAACCGGCTCCACCGCAAGTAATACTATCTCTGTCTCCACCGGTGTCGAGCGTTCCCCCAGTACCACAAGACTTGACATTATTCATCAAGGAAGCAGTACTGCAGGCCATAAAGGAACATATACCGGTGATCACACCGATGCCGGCGATACTGCCGGTGACGTCTTCTTTACCTCTGAAGTCACCGATGCCAGTACAGCCGATACCGATGACCGATTTAATTCCGGCGATGGCGCCAATGCCAGGTACCTTCCCGACGCCACGAACATCAAGTACTCCTACTCTATCGATGCCGATGTCTATGCCTCCTCTCTTTTCGGAGATCACATCGATGCAAACTACATCCTCCGTTCAGATATCTGTGCCTATTGTCACTTCTGCACTGTCACATAAAAACACTGGAACAGTAACGATGCCATCGAAACACACATCGAAATCTTCGATACCATCGATGCCTCACACTTCATCGACGATGCCGCTTCCTCCTGGGGCCCCAGTATCATCAGAAGCAGCATTGTATTCCATTATACAGAAGAAATACCAGGATTTATTGGACTCTTTGCCCTCAAATCCACCAGAAGAGGACTCTTCTCTTCAGGATCCTTTACCAGGGCCCTCTGGTTTGATTCCTCCACCAAAACCTGTGATGAAACCACAGCACACTCCAGAATATAACACATGGAGTGATACTGCATCAGACACTTCTTCTGAAACCTTTGTCTGATCCTTCACCACCACACCCTAGGAAACAATCCCCTCCAGAGGATCTTACCTTTTCTACCTTTGTGCAAGACATGGCTGACTCTATTCCCTTTAAATTGGAATCAGAGCAGGATCTACGCCAACAGACCCCAGAGGTCATACAATTTGTTGACCTTCCTAAACAAGTCATGGCAATACCCATACATGATGTCGTCCTACAACTACAACATCGACTTTGGGAACATCCCTGTTCTGTTCCCTCAGTAAACAAAAGGATGGACACCACGTACTTGGTTCAAGCCACGCCTGGCTATCAGAAATCACAGCTACCCCACAATTCAGTAGTTGTGGAATCTGCACAGAAAAAGGCTAAAAGGACAAGAGCTCACTCATCCAATCCTCCTGGAAAGGACAACAGGTTTTTAGATTCTCTGGGACGCAAGATATTTCAAGGGGTAATGCTCAATTCTAGGATTTCATCCTATCAATTGTATATCACCCAATACCAGAGAAACTTCTGGAAGCAAATGGAAGAATTTATTCCATCTCTTCCACAAGAATATAGAGAACCTGCACAAAACATAATCAATAAAGCTTTCGAAGCTGGTAAACCTGAAGTAAGAGCTGCATACGATGGTTTCGAGACAACCTCAAGGGTGGCAGCCTCAGGCATTAGTGCCAGAAGGTGGGCCTGGCTCAGGGCCTCAGACCTTAGGCCAGAGGTCCAAGATAAATTGGTGGACCTTCCCTGTACAGGGGACAATTTATTTGGCACAAAGGTACAAGAGGCAGTGTCTCAGTTGAAAGAACATAATGAAACCTTACGACAACTTTCCTCCCTTCCCCAGGACCCCACTGCACATGCCACCCGTAGACCTCCAAGGAGAGACATGAGATGACCCTTTTACCGTCAAAAGAGATATTATCCTCCTGCGTCTAGGCCCAGGCAATCCAGAACCCAACAAAGAACACAATCCCGTCAGCAAAGAACAACTAGGCCCCAACCTGCTACTCACAGGACCTGCGGCGGGCTTTTGAAAATCCATCCAGGGAACTCAGCCTCTCCATAAATCCATGGCCAGAACTCCCCGTAGGAGGCAGATTATCCACATTTTACCACAATTGGGTTGCAATAACAACGGATCAATGGGTTCTGTCCATAATATCTCGAGGATACCAACTCAATTTTCTCTCAATTCCCACAGAATTTCCACCAACTTATGTTCATCTCAACAAACATCACATATTTCAGTTACAGGTAGAATTGTCCACCCTTCTGAAATCCAGGGCTGTAGAACCGGTGCCCCAGTCTCAGCAGGGCAGAGGATTCTATTCCTGGTATTTCCTCATTCCAAAGAAAACCAGGGGCCTACGTCCCATCCTCGATCTCAGAAATCTCAACAAATTTCTCAAGAAAGAAAAGTTCAGGATGGTATCTCTAGGCACCATGCTTCCACTTCTTCAAAAAGGGGATTGGCTTTGTTCTCTGGATCTCCAAGATGCTTACGCTCACATTCCAATATTCCCTCCTCATCGCAAGTACCTGCGCTTCATGGTGGGTCATCAACATTTCCAATACAGAGTTCTGTCATTCGGACTTGCCTCTGCTCCCAGAGTGTTCACAAAATGTATGGCAGTAATAGCAGCACACTTGCACAAGCAAGAGGTGTTCATGTCTTCCCATATCTAGACATCTGGCTCATCAGAAGTCAATCTCTACAAGGAGCTCTCACTTCTCTCAATCAAACAATTACGGTACTCCATTCCATGGGTTTTCTTATCAATTATCAGAAGTCCCATCTCACGCCATCTCATGTACTGCAATTCATAGGAGCAGAACTGAACACCATCCCTGCAAAAGCCTTTCTACCTGAAGATCGAGCAGAAACACTATCCCTATTGGCAAACTCAATTCAATCAAACAAGCAACAGCTCATCAGTTTCTAACCTTACTAGGCCACATGGCCTCCACAGTTCATGTCACTCCTACGGCAAGACTAGCCATGCGAGTAACTCAATGGACTTTAAGATCACAATGGATCCAAGCCATTCAACCACTGCATTCTTCAATTAAAGTAACCCACCAGCTACGTGCATCTCTACGTTGGTGGGTGAACATGGACAATTTGCGCAATGGCCTACCCTTCCAACAACCAGTCCCACAGATAACATTAACTACAGATGCATCCACCTTGGGTTGGGGAGCTCACATAGACACTCTCAAAACTCAGGGGACTTGGACAAAACTCGAAGCAACATATCAAATCAATTTCCTGGAGCTTCGAGCTATACGCTATGCGCTGCATGCGTTCAAGGACTGCCTTTCCCACAAAACTGTTCTCATCCAAACGGACAACGCAGTAGCCATGTGGTACATCAACAAACAAGGAGGTACGGGCTCGTATCTCCTATGTCAAGAAGCTGCACAGATTTGGGGCTAGGCCCTCAACCACTCAATGTTTCTCCGGGCAACATATCTGGCAGGCATTCACAACGTGGTGGCAGATCGACTCAGTCGTCAATTCGAATCACACGAATGGTCCCTGGATCCCTCAGTAGTGACCAGGATATTTCAACGTTGGGGACAACCAACAATAGACCTCTTTGCGTCACATCTGAATCACAAAGTGGAAAAATTCTGTTCTCTACACAAACAGAAGAACCAGTCAGCCAAGGACGCTTTTGCTCGCCCTTGGAACTCAGGCCTACTATACGCGTATCCTCCGATACCGCTCATAACCAAAACTCTAGTGAAGCTACAACAGGACAAGGGATCCATGATACTCATAGCCCCGTATTGGCCTCGACAAGTATGGTTTCCCACACTACTAGACCTCTCAGTCAGGGATCCAATTCGCCTGGGATTAGCTCCCACTCTCATAACTCAGGATCAGGGTCGGTTGCGCCATCACAACCACTCAATCTTTCAACCAATGTATCTCAAGTGCTTATAGCTTCACGTAAACCTTCCACACGAAAGAACTATTCTTCCAAATGGAAACTATTCACCTTGTGGTGCAGGCAAAACAATATTGATCCTTTCACTTGCCCCACTACTTCTCTTCTAGACTACTTATACCATCTTTCAGACTCTGGTCTTCAGACTTCGTATGTAAGAGTCCACTTAAGCGCAATCTCAGCTTACCATAACAAGATGGGAGATGCACCATTATCCACACATCCTCTTGTCAGCAGGTTTATGAAAGGTTTAACTCAAATCAGACCACCAATTCGGCCTCCAGTCACAGAATAGGACCTGAATCTGGTTTTAGCAAGACTAGTGCGTTCTCCTTTCGAACCCATAGATTCCTGTGATCTTAAATTTCTCACATGGAAAACTATCTTCCTCATAGCCATCACATCAGCTAGAAGGGTTAGTGAGTTACAAGCACTTGTCACATACTCACTCACCTTATACAAAATTCTTACATGACAGAGTGGTTCTCCATACACATCCAAAATTCCTCCCCAAGGTAGTTACAGAATTCCACTTGAACCAATGCATAGTTTTACCCACATTCTTTCTAAGGCCTCATTCTCACCAAGGGGAACAGGCCTTACACACTTTGGACTGTAAGCGTGCACTATCTTTCTATTTAAACCGCACTGCAATCCACAGGAATTCCAATCAACTTTTTGTTTCTTATGATCCAAACAAACCGGGTAAAGCTGTGGGTAAACATACTCTCTCTAACTGGTTGGCAGATTGCATACAGTTTTGCTATGAAAAAGCAGGCCTTCCTCTCCAAGGGCGTGTAAAGGCACATTCAGTAAGAGCAATGTCAACCTCAGTAGCACACTATCGTTCAGTGCCAATCCTTGACATATGTAAAGCAGCAACATGGAGTTCTCTCCACACCTTTGCAGCTCATTACTGTATGGATAAACAAGGACGACAAGATTCAGCCTTCGGACAATCCGTCTTAAAGAACTTGTTTCCAGTCTAAATCCAACTCCTTCTACATCCAGCCTGCTGTGATCTTCGGCTGACTCCTTTCCACAACAATAATTCACTATTGTCTCAATCCCCAATGAATCAGCCTCTAGCTTGCTAATCACCCATATGTGAGGACTAGCATCCTGCTTGTCCTGGGATAAAGCAAAATTGCTTACCTTGTAATAGGTGTTATCCCAGGACAGCAGGATGTAGTCCTCACGAAACCCACCCGCCACCCCGCGGAGTTGGGTCTCCTTCCAATTATTAGTTTATTATTTTATTTTTGCTAAAGCTCATTGCTACATATGAGACTAGAGTGAGAACCCTGTGGCAGAGAATATCATGGCATGCTGGGCATGCTCAGTGGCCTCACAGTGCCAGTCAAAAGTTTCTAGAAACTTTGACAGAGGTTTTTCCTGCAATAGGGCTCCATCAATGATGTCACCCATATGTGAGGACTACATCCTGCTGTCCTGGGATAACACCTATTACAAGGTAAGCAATTTTGCTTTACGTTCCTCTCGTGGAGTTTAACTATATATATCCTCTTTGAAGTCCCACTAAATCCTAATTTGCATAGGATTTCTTTTATTTATATGGGGTTATGTGCTTACTTTACTATGTACACTCTTAACATTAGGGACTGTGCATGCTGTGAACTTCATGTATAGTTTGCTATTTTGAGTGCATGCTAAGGTTTATTGCATAGGCCACTTGTACAGCTCCTAGTTTCCTGCAGCAGATTTTCCAAGGTTCTGTAACCGTTATGTGGAAGTGTACATAAATATTCACTTATTTCACTATGCAAAGATTGAATTATTGAAAACCTTTTGAATTGTTTTAAACAATATTTAAACTACAGGGTGGCCCATAGAAAAGTAGCCCGCCTCCAATACCAGTGCCATGTAGGCAGGCTACTTTTCCATGGGCCACACTTTATATACAAAACTCAACATTTACCAAATATAAAAATAAACTTTCAAGTACAAGACATAAGTTACAGAATCTTAACCATGAAATGCCAATTTTGTTTTGAATTAAAATACAGTGCTGTCATCTTTATTTCTTGAGGAAATCCTAGTCATTGAGAATATGACTTTGTATATGCTGCAAATGCTCTCCCATCAGTTTGTCTTGTTAATTACACTGAAAAATGCATGCACATGTATTGGACACACAGTAACAGACACACAAAATGTGGTTGAATTAGCACAAGTTTGAAACTTGTGAACACTAGTACCAATCATCAAGGCTGTTTTGAGATTAATGTCCCCTCTGCCACCTGTTAAAATCCATCAGTTGCAGAATTTCAAAATACAAGAAAAATACAAATAGTCTTTGTGGCTGGTGTGTGGTTGTCCACGTATGCAGGTGGAAGAACATTTGTATAAAGATGGCACTTTAGAAACATTTCATCACTCCATCCAGGAATTAAATCGGAATCATCTTTGGTCTGATTTAAGAGATTTTAAATCAGTTGCTTACATACTGTAGGAGAGTGATTACTTGACGACAAACTTTCATTGAATTGGAAGAAGAAGAAAAAGGCTTTATTGTCGAGGCTACAGATTTAGAGGTTGGGGATTTTATCCATATGTGGGACCTGGTATTACTCTTAATACAGGAAGTAAAACATCTAGAGATATTATTGGACTGTACTTTGTTCATGAAAGGCACATGTTAAACCTGTAGCTAAACCATCCTCCTCTAAATTAAGATTGTTCTTCAGATTAAAACTGTTTTTACCCTCAAAGAATTTTGGGCCATTTATGTAGGCTTTCATTCTAATAGAGATCAATTATTGTAACTCAGTGTATTTTAACCTACTTAATTCAGTTATTACAGATTATTCAAAACACTGCAGCTTTTATTTTTGGAAGTGGGAAATGGGATCATATTTCTCTGGTTCTCTTGAAATTACATAGTTTGCTTATTGCTTAGTTTAACAAATTTAAAGTGATTTGTGCTTACCATTAAGGTGCTTAGAGGGGATTCTGCAGCTTCTCCATGGACAAGCAGAAACAAGAGCCACGCAAATGGTAATGTCTTCTGATGGCACCATGATGCAAAACATGCTCTCTTAAAACTGAGAAGTACAAATTCTTTTTTGAGCATGCCAAGGGAGTTCCCACACTACTGCTCCATGTGCTTCCCTTCAGTTCATTTTTATATGCTCTACCTACTATCGGATGTTCTAATGTTTTTATTTACTGTTACAGTATTTAGCTAATAGTGCATCTTTTCGTGTCTCTTTTGTTCATTTTCTTTTTCATGCCTTACCTTTTTTCCCTCATTTATTTTTCAGTACAAAAACATATTTTTTCCCACACTTCAATATGGTGGAGAAATCTTCCAAAGTGAATAAGAAACTATTTAAACTGTAGTCTAAATGTAAGTACAGAATTGTGAGCCAAGATCTCCATAATCTTTCTTCAGTGCATGAGTCCCCAACCATAATATGCTGTTCTTGCAGCAGAATGTCTCCATGGGCCCATTTCTTCAGAGACATGAAATTGGAATTGCACTGAGCTTTTAACTTAACCCTCTGCAACCATTTTCAAGACTTCTGTTTTTTTCTACCACAATGGTCTCGTATCACTTAGGTACCATGGATAATCATGGGTTATGGCCTAAATTTTCAATCTGCCCAATTTACAAAACAAAATTTAATTCTCTGCTCAAACTCTTCCATATTCACATTATTCTGTGAACCATTTGAGGTATACTAGCTTATGCAGTAGAAACAGTCCTGGTTTCAGAGAGAAGGCTGGGATTCTACTTGAGGTATGTCCTCATCCAGAAGAAAATCAGGTCTTCTCCCCACACTAGACCTCTGAGATTTAAAAAAGTATCTAAAACAAAAAAAAATGTAAAATGAATTCCATAGAATCTGTCTCCCCAGTCTCGAGATTGGCTGATAACCTAAGACTTCAAGGATGCTTCCATGCATATACAGAACCACACGTTGCATATAAGGTTCTCTCTGCAAGGTCAGCATTTTCAGTACAAAGTCCTCACTTTTGGTCTTGCAGCAGCCCCCAGTTTTTCATCAACTGCTAGACAGTTTTTGCTGCCCATTTCAGGAAAAACAATGTGCTAATCTTTTGTTTCTTGGACTATTGGTTAATATCAAGCACATCTTTTAAAGATTCCAAGCACATGTCCTTTGTGGTACAAAGATTGCAGACACTAGGTTTTGTACTGAATTTCAGAAAGCCTCACATGACCCCCAGCTCATCAACTGGACTTCATATGAGCCTACCAGAATACAGAGGATGGAAAAGCATTTCTTCCAGTCCAAAGGAGGAATACCTTAGTAGTGCACGTTCATACTGTGCAACTGTCAGTTACAGACAGATTTTTTTTTTAATAAGATGTTAGGCCATGTTGCCCAATAGCAACTCAAATTTTGTTGGAACCAGCATCTAAATCTGCTGTCACAAAAAGTCAATATCAAACATCTGGTTTGGTCCTTACAATGATGGACAATATCCCCTAATCATCTACATAAAACAAGGAGGAGACTTCTCTGTATCATCATTCAACCACAAGCTACCTCTTTACTGCTCTAAGAGACTGACGCATGATTCCTTAATCTCAGATATGTTCTCCATTCTTTGGAACAAGGAATTCATGTTTCCCTGTACTTACCAGGATCAGTCCAGACAGCTGGGTTATGCCTCCCCTCCAGCAGATGGAGTCAGAGAGAAAACTGAAAGCACCCCCTAGATATACTAGTGTGCCACCTGCGATCCCTCAGTATATTCTCTGACTCCAGCAGATTGAGAGGCATAACCCTGCGGTCCTGCCCTGGTCAGTGTGTTCGTACTGGGGGAAAAGAAAAACAAAACATTTTATTAGGGGGACAGATCATTTGGTTTTCTTCTCTCTGTCCTGTCTGTGGTGTGTTGTTTGGTTGTGCGCAGCGCGGTTTGGGCTCAGTGTGGGGCAGGCACATAGGGACCTACCCTATGAACGTTCCCGGACTAGACGGTCCTTGAGGCTGGGGGAGAGCTTACCGGTGGGCCGGTCACCCTCCTCCCCCAATTCCAGGGGTCCCAACCCTGAAGGGGGTTTAAAAAAAAAAAAGGAACTTTTGATTTTAGACACTACAGCCCTGTTGGTAACAGGCAGTGGGCTTGTTCCTTCCACCCCGGCCTGCCAGAGCCTCTGCGGACCCCGGAGAGGGTGGCTTCGTCACCCGGCGCACTGGGCTGGTGAGGGGTTAGCACTCACCTCGGTTTTGGCGCCTTTTTTTCTTCAGGGCTCCATTTTCTGCCCGTGATGCCGCGATCTTCGGCCTGTGTGGCCTGTGCGGGAGCGGGGGCGCGACTCTCCAGGGAGGGCCTCTGTCCCCGATGTCTCCCCGGGGACGAGGGACCCTCCCGGGGGCCGAGCGCTGCCCGCAGAGATCTTTCCCTGCCTCCTTCGCCGTGGCATCGCGGCGCTGCTAGCAGCCGCTCTTCTGCCCCTCCTCCATCGGGGAGGAGTGCGGCGGCCATCTCGGCCACGCGGCAGGCAGACTCGGAGGCATCGGAGGAGGAAACCTCCCCTCCCCGGGCGAGCGAAATCTGCGGTCCCCGGCCGATTTGGGAAGCCCCCCGCCCCCCTCCTCCTTCAGGGGCCGTGGCCAGGAATTTAAAGCGATCGGTGCCTTTTTCTTCTGATTTTGTGCTCCTGATGCACAAGGCGTTCTTACAGGCTGAATCTGGTTGGGAAGCAGAGGTCCCTTCTCCCCCCAAGATCCCTAAACCTTCCTTGCCCCAGGGGAATCCGTCAGGCGTGGGGTCCTCCGGGGCCAGTGTCTCCCGCCCGCGGGGGGGGGCTGAGGGCGCAGGGGACGCGGAACCGGTTCTGAGTCCCCAGGAGCCTTCGGATTTGCTGGCAGCGGACGAACAGCTGTCCGTGGAGGGGGATGACCCCCAGGTGCTGCGCCTATTTGGCAAAGAGGAGTTAAGCTCTCTTATCCTCCATGTCTTGCAAGAGCTTGAGCTGACGGCGCCCCCTCAGGACGCTGATACTTCTACAGGGGATATCGCCATGGCGGGGATTCGGGCCCCTCCTCAGACCTTCCCATTCCATCACAAGGTGTTACAGATCGTTTCCAAGGAGTGGGAGCTACCAGAGTCTTCTCTGAGGGTCACTCGAGCTATGGAAAAGCTATATCCCTTGCCTAAGGATGCCTTGGAACTCCTAAAGACACCGGCGGTGGATTCGGCTGTCACGGCGGTGGTTAAACATACGACTATCCCTGTTACGGGTGGGATAGCTTTGAAAGATCTCCAGGACCGTAAGCTGGAGATCTTACTGAAGCGTATTTTTGAGGTGGCGGCCCTAGGTGTCCGGGCAGCAGCGTGCAGCAGCCTCGTGCAGAGGGCCAACCTGCGATGGGTCCAGCAGTTGCTGACTACGCAGGAGCTTCCTAAGGGTGAGGCTGAGCAGGCAAATTGTGTGGAGGCTGCGGTCGCTTATACCGCGGATGCTTTATATGATTTGTTGCGTACTTCGGCTCGCATCATGTCATCGGCTGTTTCGGCTCGGAGGTTGCTCTGGCTCCGTCGTTGGTCGGCGGATGCCACCTCTAAGGCAAGATTAGGCTCCTTTCCCTTTAAGGGCAAGTTGCTTTTTGGAGAGGAGCTGGATCAGCTTATTAAGGACCTGGGCGACAACAAGGTATATAAATTGCCGGAGGATAAGCCTCGTCAATCACGGGCGTTTGGGAATGCTAGGGCTCGTTTTCGGGGTCAACGGCGTTTCCGTGCGGGACAAGGTGGTACCTTTCCCCAGAGACAGCAGGCCACGAGAACCCAGCCCTGGTCTCCTTCCTTTCGGGGCAGGAGGCCTCAACGTGGAGGCTCCTCACAAAGTTTCGCTGCCATTAAGCCCGCGTAATGAAGGTGCGCAGGCCCATTCCTCCGTTCCCGTTATCGGAGGTCGGCTGTCCCGGTTTTGGGAGGAATGGGTCAAAATAACTTCGGATCAATGGGTCCTCGACGTGGTCCGGTACGGCTACGAGTTGGATTTTGCACGTCCCCTCCGGGATCTCTTTCTGGTGTCGCCGTGCGGTCCGATAGAAAAGAGGCTGGCTATAGCTCAAACGCTCGATCACTTACAGGCTCTGGGGGCGGTGATCCCGGTCCCGCCAGACCAGCTTCGGACGGGTCGGTATTCCATTTATTTTCTGGTTCCCAAAAAGGAGGGTACCTTCCGACCGATCCTGGATCTCAAAGGCGTGAACAAGGCCTTGCGAGTGCCTCGCTTTCGGATGGAGACTCTACGGTCTGTTATTGCGGCCGTCCACAAGGGAGAATATTTGGCTTCTTTGGACTTGACGGAGGCTTATCTCCACATTGGTATCCGAGAGCGTCATCAAAGGTTCCTACGCTTCATGGTGCTAGGGTCCCACTATCAGTTTTGTGCCCTCCCTTTCGGTCTGGCCACCGCGCCGCGAGTGTTCACCAAGGTGCTCGTCGTGGTCGCGGCTTCTCTTCGTCGGCAGGGAGTACTCGTGCACCCTTACCTCGACGATTGGCTCATCCGGGCGAAGTCGCATGCGGCTTGCAAACGGGCAGTTTCCCTGGTAGTGCGTCAACTTCAGTCGTTGGGTTGGGTAGTCAACTTCGCGAAGAGCAGACTCGAGCCGACCCAACAACTGGAGTTTTTGGGCGCGCGATTCGATACCTTGGTGGGCAAGGTTTTTCTTCCTCATCAGCGCATGCTCAATCTCATGACACTGGTACGGCGCCTGCTGGCTCTCACGACTCCCACGGTGCGGGATCATTTACAGCTCATTGGGCATATGGTATCTACTATGGAGATGGTGCAATGGGCTTTTGCGCATATGCGGCCCTTACAGAGATCTCTGCTATCTCGTTGGGATCCCAGATCAGAGGATTTTGGTCTGGAGCTCCCTATACTGGAGGAGGCCCGATCCAGTCTCGCCTGGTGGCTCAATCCGGACAACCTGCTCCAAGGAGTGACCCTGGAACCCCCATCTTGGACGGTGGTGACAACGGATGCCAGTCTTTCCGGCTGGGGGGCGGTCTGCCAATCCCGAGCTGTTCAGGGCACCTGGACGGCGCGCCAGTCCACTTGGTCCATCAACCGCTTGGAAACCAGGGCGGTACGTCTGGCCTTGAGTTGCCTACTTCCCATGGTAAGCGGCCGGTCGGTACGGATTCTGTCGGACAACGCGACCACAGTGGCGTACATAAATCGACAAGGAGGCACGAAAAGTCGTGCGGTGGCGACAGAGGCCGCGTTGTTGATGGCCTGGGCGGAACGCCACGTGTCGCGGCTAGCGGCCTCCCACATTGCCGGCGTGGACAACGTTCAGGCGGACTACCTCAGTCGACGACATCTGGATCCCGGAGAATGGGAGCTTTCCCCGGAGGCGATGGGTCTCATCACTCGGCGGTGGGGGACTCCACACTTGGATCTCATGGCGAATCGGATAAATGCGAAGGCGGCGCGTTTCTTCAGTCGAAGAAGAGAGCACGCGTCGGAGGGGGTGGATGCGCTGGTACTTCCGTGGCCCCGTCGCATTCTTCTGTACGTGTTTCCACCGTGGCCCCTGGTGGGGAAGGTGTTACGATGCATAGAGTCCCATCAAGGTCCGGTGATTCTCGTGGCTCCGGAATGGCCGTGTCGGCCGTGGTTCGCGGATCTCGTCAACCTGGCGGTGGACGGCCCTCTACGGTTAGGTCATCTTCCCAATCTCCTGCGTCAGGGTCCGGTAGTTTTCGAACTGGCGGATCGCTTTTGTCTGGCGGCTTGGCTTATGAGCGGAAGCAGTTGAGGAAGAGAGGTTATTCGGATGCGGTGGTGTCTACCCTGCTTCGAGCGCGTCGGTCTTCTACTACGCTCGCTTATGCTAGGGTTTGGAAGGTTTTCCATGACTGGTGCGCTGGTTTGGGTATTGCGCCTAAGCGTTCGACCGTTCCTCAGATCCTCATGTTCTTACAGGGGGGCCTGTCGAAGGGTTTGGCGTATAATTCGCTTCGCGTTCAGGTGGCGGCTCTGGGATGCTTGAGAGGTCAGCTGGAAGGGTCCTCCCTTGCGTGTCACCCAGATGTCGCTCGGTTCTTGCGAGGAGTTAGGAACTTGCGTCCTCCTCTTAGGCTTCCCTGTCCTTCCTGGAACTTGAATTTGGTACTCCGTGGTTTGTGTGCGGCTCCGTTTGAGCCTATTCATTCGGCTTCGTTGAAGGATCTGACCCTCAAGGCGGTTTTTCTTGTGGCTATCTCCTCGGCTCGGAGGGTGTCGGAGCTTCAGGCCGTCCTTTCTTCCTAAGGTGGTCTCGGCGTTTCATGTCAACCAGATGGTTGAGCTACCCTCCTTTTCGGCGGAGGACTTGCGGTCTCCCCAAGGTAAGGACTTGCGGCGCCTGGACGTCCGGCGAATTCTCCTGCGCTATTTGGAGGTTACTAATGATTTTCGAAAGTCGGATCATCTCTTCGTGTTGTGGAATGGGCCCAAGAAGGGTCTTCAGGCATCTAAGGCTACGATTGCCCGATGGTTGAAGGGGGCCATTGCATCCACCTACATTGGCTGCGGTAAGCCTGTTCCGGATGGGCTTAAGGCTCATTCGTTGCGTGCTCAGGCGACTTCGTGGGCTGAGAATCGTTTGGTCTCTTCCCAGGAGATATGTAGGGCGGCCACTTGGAAATCTTGGCATACGTTTGCCAGGCACTATCGCCTGGATGTCAGGGGTCCATCCTCACAGTCGTTTGGTAGCAGCGTGATTCGAGCGGGACTCTCAGGGTCCCACCCCAGTTGAGGCGGCTTGGGTACATCCCAGCTGTCTGGACTGATCCTGGTACGTACAGGGAAAGGAAAATTAGGTTCTTACCTTTGCTAATTTTCGTTCCTGTAGTACCATGGATCAGTCCAGACGCCCGCCCACGGTGTTCTGGGAGTCCGCTCGTGTTCTTATATTTCCAGGTGGTTTTCCACACCAAAGAAGGAAGTGTTTGTTCTTCACTGTATGGTTGTCAGTGTTTTCTGTTGATGTTGCAACCTGCTGTTCTGTTTGTTTGTCTGTGTTCATGGAGGTTACTATTTGATCTGACCTCGAGTTTGCACTACAATCCGTTCAGTTATGGAAATTTATTGGGGGTGGCATTTGCGATGGTTAGTTTCGTACTTCTGCTTTGATATCGCATATACTGAGGGGATCGCAGGTGGCACACTAGTATATCTAGGGGGTGCTTTCAGTTTTCTCTCTGACTCCATCTGCTGGAGGGGAGGCATAACCCAGCTGTCTGGACTGATCCATGGTACTACAGGAACGAAAATTAGCAAAGGTAAGAACCTAATTTTCCTATATATTCCCTACAATTCCTCTAATATCAAGGACAAAACTTAAAATAAAAGGACAAAGCCAGAATTATACTCATAACCCCCTATTGCCACTCCAAATCTAGGTTTCCTTGGTTGCAAAAACTATTCATAGCATATAATAAATGCTTGCAAGGTCTGACTATTTCTCACGAGCCCATAGTAGCTAAATTCATCAAAGGATTATATTTACAATCTACAGTCAAGGTCCCTCCCTAGTGGGACCTTAATGTGGATTACATTAAATTCATTAAATCTCCATTTGAGCCTTGAGAAACTGTGGGCATTAAATTCCTCACTTGCAATCCCTTGTGTTTTTATAGCAATCATATTAGTTTGTAAAGTGAAAGAACATTGAGCTTTAGTAGTATAACCACTGTATGTGCAAACTTTTTAAGACTCATTTCTCTACCCATCTGCCAGCCTGAGATTCATAACCTCTCCCTCCTCATGTCTTCCCTATTCCACTGGTCCCTTCACGCCCTTTCCTTCCCGCCTTCTCATAGCAACATATATCAGACGACCTAATCTAAGTACCACTGCTCATCACTGCCTATGCTGCTCCATCATAGTTGTTAATTGTTATTTGTCTCTAGATGACATGTTTTATATTATTTTATTTTATTCTATTACAACTAATTGTTATTAGAATTGCTTACTTATAATTACTTATAATCTTACTCATATTCACCTGTTATTTAATGTTTTTTTGACGACTTGTTCTATGTAACGCCACAACTGCGATTGTTCTGTTTTATTGGAAACCGATATGATTTGATATTTTTATCAAGAATGTCGGTATAAAAAAATTCTAAATAAATAAATAAGAGTAGTATTGAGAATTCATCCAGGGTTTTAGCCTAAGGCAGTTTCTCAGTTTCTTTTAAATCAGTCAAGTACTTTAAATCTTTTTTCCCAAGATGTCATGACAAGCTAGATAAGCAATCTCTTCATACTATAGACCAGTGGTTCTCAAGCTTTTTTCTGTCTGGACACACCTGACAGATGGTTCTCATATGCATGACACACTGACCCATGATAGTCACGGGGCTAGATGTAAAAGTACAGTTTGCATCCATGGGAACCCCCTGACCCAAAATAATGGATGTAAAGCAGAATTATGACATTCCCCATACAACTCACCCTACAAAAAATATGTTCTGGTTCTGATGTCATCTCAGTAACAGCAACTCAGCTCCTTCTACTTCCAGGCTCAATAGCCCTACTTATGAAAAGACAGCAGTTTACCACCAATGCATGTCCTCTTGAGAAAACACAACAAATAAGACTGATACAAACGCTTACATGCTAGTAAAATATCTCATCTCTGTAACAGACACAGAACCAGCTAACATACTCCCAGGATCTGTAGTAATGCACATAAACTAATCCGCACACAGTTACACCTGTATTATGGAATACACTCAAACAGGAGCAACCCTATCCATGAAAAGTCAACACTACAAATATTAAATCAGGCCCTAAAAACCAATACACCTCTTATTAGGAAAACAGAACTAGCAAGCAGCTATAGATCCCCACACAGAAATAATTGTAAAACTATACTAATAAGCAGAATAAATGTTTCAAAACAGCTATGAACAGAATAACATCCAACAATTAAAAACTCTTAAAAACTATTAAACATTCTCCAAACACCAATAAAATATTTGAAAAAAAAGCAGACATCACATAATATTAAATAATTAAAATGGCAGTCAATCAAGAAAAATAACCTTAAAAAGCCACCTTTACTTACCTCCTCCAGCAGCAATCCTACTCCCCTTCCATGCAGGCCATGGCACACACCAGAAGCAGCAGTAGAAGCTAAGCTCTATACTCATGGTCCTCTTCCTTAGTGCCCATGTCTCTCTCACACCATACCAGTCATGCCCCCATGACCAGTTTCTGTCTCTCACACACCAATCATCTCCCAGTTTTTGACACACACACACAAACCAGTCACCTTCCTGAACAGTTTCTTTCATGCCATACGCACACACACAGGCTTCCCACTCTCGTGTTCTACTTACATATTTGGGCTTCTCACTCTCATAGTCACTTTCTCTGTCTCACACATACACTCACCAGTCTCTTACTCCCATGCTTGTTCTTTCCACATGCACAGGCTTCTCATTCCTATAATCACTTTATTTCTCTCTCTCTCACACACTCACACACACACACACACTTCCCACTCCCATGCTGTGTCTCACACACACCCAGGTTTCTCACTCCCATAATCTCTTTCTCTGTTACACACACACACACATCAGTCACCTCCCTGACTAATGTCTCTCACACTCACATACACATCAGTCATCTCCCTGAGCAGTCACTTTCATTGTCTCTCACCTATACACACACATCAGCTCTCTGACCAGTTTCTCTCAATCACACACATGCTCTCAATCACACACAAGCTGGCTGGCTGCTTCTCTCTCGCACTTCCTATCCCCCCCCCCCCCCCGCCCCACCGAGCACAAATGGTTGCTGCAGCAGCCTCCTCCTCCAGCCCCCGCAGGCCAAGAAAGAAGAATCCCATCAGCCGCGGGCTGTTTCCTTTCCCATGGAAAAGGTTTGAAGTACATGCATCATTAAAACCTTTCAGGTATCTGAAGGTCTGTTTAAGCTTTCATAAGCATGTTAAGGCTTTCCTTTTTAAATAGGCTTTTTAAGGTATTTAATTTGAGATGTATGATTAGGATATAGAGTACAAGCTTATGTGCACCTTTTTCTTGGCTTTTTCTGATATCTTACTGTTTAAATTATATTTGGTTTTGTTGGTTTGGTGTCTGTCCATTTTATGGTGTTTGTTATATGTTTTGTACTTTTAAATCTGCTAGGTGTATTGTACTCTTATAATTTTTATTGTACTCTGCTATGAGCTAATTTGATGGATTGGTGAACAAACTTGTTTTTTTAATTGGTGGGGGGGCAAATATTTTTTTCCAGTGGCTTCAAAAGTTTACATCTTTAATGATATTGTCACCAGTCATAGTGGAACCTTTTTCATAATCTTCCTTAAATGGGAGAATTATTACTGTTAGAGCTTATAGTTTCACACCTTTCTTCTTATTGAAGGAATTATGGGTAAAAGTGACAAGCGAGTCACATAAGTTTTACATCAGTGGAAAAACGCTTGTTTGCCTAGGTACACCTGAAGGAAGAATGCATTACGCTTTAACTGTTTTATTATTTTAAAAAATGCTATAGTTTCCTTGCCGTTGATGTTACAAACTTTTAGTTTTCATTCTTATATGGTGCCCTATGGTAGTAATAGACACATTTAGTAGTTTTGCTGTACATAAAATGAGAAGTAGGGATAGGTTTGAGAGAGAATTGAGGATCCATGTTTCAGGATAAGCAAGACATTCTTAAAGGGTTAACACCTGCCTTGATGATACTGCCTTTACCTGTTCAGTTTAATCTATGTAACTTTTTAATTCTAATATGACTTAATGTTGGACTCTGCTCCCCTCCTTTCTTTCCACACATCCCCACCTTTCTGTGATCACAGATTTAGAATGTGTACTATTTCAAAATAATGGCCAGCGTGATTTCTCTTGAAAGATTCCATTAATGTGTTAAAAATAATAATTGTGTTAAGTTACACATTTTGGTCTACATCTGGTAAATCTTTCACTGACTGTCACTGTTCACTTTGTACACACTTTTTTGTTGTGCAAAGGTTTGAACCTCTTTCATTTGCTTTTTGTTTGAAATACTAATCCTGATTTGGATTGTAGTTAAGGCCAGAGTCTTTCATAAGTGTCAACACTTTGAGAAGTCATAGCACTAGAATTTGTGGTCAGATATTAAAATGATGAGCCTCACAATGGATTAAGAAAAGTTCTGTGCTTGGAAGTCTTGCCCTTTCCTTCTCTTCATTTAAATAGACTTTTTGCATTATTCAAGTAAAGTATATATTTGTATTCACGTAAAGTAATAAAGAATAAAGCAATGTGAAAAATCTAGTCTGTGGAGCATAATCCAATTTTATTAAGATTTGTTGGAATGTCAGATTATGTTAATACATTTACTGTTATAGGTGCAGTATTTAGATCATGGATATATTGAGAAGATCCCTCACTGTCATCTCTATCCAACTGTCTTGCAAGCTGATGTACCTCAGTTTTGTGTGCCATGTCAATTACATAAGACACTGCCAGTGAGTATTTGTAGTAAACATAGTAGTTATTAATCTTTAATGTTTTTTTAAATGGCTTAAATGATTTCATATGTGGCTTGCTATCATCTATTCAGTTTTTTCATTCCCATGAGACATATCTTAGAGCAAACTTATTCATGAAAATAGAAATATTTATAATGCCGATCAGCAGAAGTTGGAAAAAAAATATAGCAGATAAAATTGCAATGTCCATTCTCTTCCCATTTCCTTTATCTGCAATGCCATACACCAGTTTTGATGTCTAGTTATACTCTTGCTTTTCTACCACCAAGGTTTCCCTGCACTTACCACTCCCATTTGGGAAGCTGTTCTATGCATTTCACACCCTTTATATGGGGAAAAAAAACCTTCTTGTCACTGTCTCATATGGTCACCTGTTCAAGGCACAGAAAAGAAAAAAGGTTCCAATGGTACCATTGACTTCTAAGAGTCACTGTGTAGAATCCTTCATGCTGAAGGCAGCATCTTAGCCAGCGCAGAAGGTTTGGCATAGAAACCATTCAAGCTTTCCACCTTGCTGATAATTTTCTTATGTCGGCACCAAATATATAGCACAAAAGTTATTGAAGCATTCTACTACACAGGAGTCAGCAGAGAAGAAAACAAGGCTGACAGTTCTCAGCACCAGTTATTAAAAGAAAATCCAGAGTACACCTCTTTGTCCTATACACTCTCCAACAGTGCTTGGCTCAGAGTCAGATACTTTATCTGTCTCTCATTTACAGTCAGGGACTTCCATTTGTTCAAAAAAAGTGGATGGATTTACTGTTCACACCCCCACTGTCTGTGCAAACAATCTATTTGGGAGAGGCTTCATTGGAGTTGCAGTCTAATTCAACAATTTTCTCAAAGGCTTTACTTAATGCTTCCTTATTTAGTGTTCAGGCAAACAGAAGCAAGACAGACCAGTCGCCTTAGCTTGAAGATATTTATTGGCACATATATTTAAACAGAGCCCAACTCGTTGAGTTTCGCACAGCAGCTTCATCAGCGGCTTGTTTTTTTTTTAGAAAATATTGTAACTTTTTTTTAAAAATCGGTATGAATTAATTTTCCTAGATGCACTTTCTGATCTTTTTTATTAGGTAGGTATCCAGCAAGATTCAACTCCACCATATGGTGGAGATACTTTCTGTTGTGCAAAATCTTTTGAATGGCAGAGTTGAAAAAAGCACAGTATTTGGAGTTGAACCTTGCCGGAAACCTATCTAATAACAAAGATCAGAAATTGCATCTAGCAAAATTGACTCGTACTGATTTTTTTTTAAAAAAAGGTACAGCATTTTATAAAACAAGCCCCTGTCACAGCTGCTATACAAAACTCGGCCAGAGTTTGGCTCTGTTTAAATATGTGCCAATAAATATCTTCAAGCTAAGACGACTGGTCTATCTTGCTTCTGTGTGCCTTCTGGCTTCGAAAGACAGTCTGCTTTGTGGGGCCAGCCCTTATTTAATGTTTATACAGTATTTTTCAGCTCTGTATCATCTTTTGAACTTCCTTCAATTATCTCTTTACAAGAATCTGTTGAACTATCTTCTGATCCATCCCTAGAACCAACAAGAAGTATCATGCCTCTGGATGATGTTATATCCACAATTCATTCAAAAGATGGAAGAGGAACAACCTATATCAGAGCATTTTACCAGAGTCTTAAAAGTTCCTGCAATCACCTAAATAGTCTATAGCCATACCGATTTGCAAAACTCTGCAAGACTTACATTGAATTTCAGCACACCAATTTCAAATGTTGCAATATTAATAACCATACTTTACAAAACATAAGGGAGATATCCTAGTTTCCTTCTGACAAAATCACACAGCAAATAAATGTTGCTGAGGACTGCATGAAACATCTGAGTCAGTCTGACACTTTTTTTGGATACATCCATCAAGGTCCATCAGCTAAAGAAAAAGATTAAGAAGACAGTGGCTGAAGGTTTTGGGACTATGCAAGGATGCACATGACGACTTGCTCAGGGGTGGAGCAATTCCAGTCTTCGAGGCCTGCAAACCAGTTGTGTTTTCAGGATATCCCTAAGGAATATGCATGAAATAGATTTGCAAACAACTGAGGTAGAGTGCATGCAAATCTCTCTCATGCATATTCATTAGGGATATCTTGTAAACCAGTCCCTCAAGGACCGGAATTGCCCATCTTTGGTCTAGCTGATGCTCTGTGTTCAGTCAAAAGCTTATTTGGAGTAAAGTAAATGAAGCAATGAATGTGATAAAGCATTGCACAGCTTACAAACTCTAGAAATAGTCCCTATGAAATAATCTTCCATTGACATTGAGAGAAGAAATGGACGTACTGCAATTCAGGAAAAAGCTAAAAACCTCACTAATTGGTCATGCTTTTGAGTGGTGAATTAACAATTTATATTTGAGTGTGCTGAATGTAATTATGTAATTGACTGTATTATGATTGAAATAACAACATAAGAACATGCCGTACTGGATCAGACCATCAAGCCCAGCATCCTGTTCCCAACAGTGGCCAATCCAGGCCATAAGAACCTGGCAAGTACCCAAAAACTATATTCCATGTTACAGTTGCTAGTAATAGCAGTGGCTATTTTCTAAGTCAACTTAATAGCAGGTAATGGACTTCTCCTCCAAGAACTTATCCAATCCTTTTTTAAACACAGCTACACTAACTTCACTAACCACATCCTCTGGCAACAGATTCCAGAGTTTAATTGTGCGTTGAGTGAAAAAGAACTTTCTCAGATTAGTTTTAAATGTGCCACATGCTAACTTCAAGGAGTGCTCCCTAGTCTTTCTATTATCTGAAAGAGTAAATAACTGATTCACATTAACCCGTTCTAGACCTCTCATGATTTTAAAAATCTCTATCATATCCCCCCTCAGCCATCTCTTCTCCAAGCTGAAAAGTCCTAACCTCTTTAGTCTTTCCTCATAGGGGAGCTGTTCCATTCCCTTTATCATTATGGTCGCCCTTCTCTGTACCTTCTCCATCGCAACTATATCTTTTTTGAGATGTGACGACCAGAATTATGCACAATATTCAAGGTGCGGTCTCACCATGCAGCGATACAGAGGTCTTGTGACATTTTCAGTTTTATTCACCATTCCCTTCCTAATAATTCCTAACATTCTGTTTGCTTTTTTGACTGCTGCAGCACACTGAACAGATGATTTCAATATGTTGTCCACTATGATGCCTAGATCTCTTTCTTGGGTGGGAGCTCCTAATATGGAACCTAACATTGTGTAACTATAGCATGGGTTATTTTTCCCTATATGCATCACCTTGCACTTATCCACATTAAATTTCATCTGCCATTTTGATGCCCGGTTTTCCAGTCTCAGAAGGTCTTCCTGCAATTTATCACAATCTGTTTGTGATTTAACTACTCTGAACAACTTTGTATCATCTGCAAATTTGATTACCTCACTTGTCGTATTTCTTTCCAGATCATTTATAAATATACTAGCCTTTAAGCCCGTAACAACGGGCTACATTACATTTTTTTTTCAGTCCATTTTCGAACACAGCACCCTTCTATACTTTTTCTCCCTCACTCCCCCTTCCCCTCATTCACTCCTCCCCTTCCCTCCACTCAGTCTTACTCACCCTCTGTCTCCCACTGCCTCCTTCCCCTCACTCTCACCTCCCTCCCCTTCCCTCAGTCACTCCCACCTCTCTCCCCTTCCCTCAGTCACTCCCCACTCCCTCTCCCTCATCCCTCCTCCACTCCCTTTTTCTCTGCTCCACAACTTCTTACCCTTCCACTTACTCACATCCCTGTCTCTCACCTCTCCCTCATTCTCCCTCTCCCCTCACTCTTCCCCACCCCCTACCTCCCTCCCTCCCACACACTCACCCACTCCTCAGTCCCTCCCTCCCCCTCCCTCAGTCCCTCCCCCTCCCTCCCTCTCACGCAGTCCCTCCCTCTCACTCCGTGCCTCCCTCGCTACTGGCCGCCGCTGCCGCCGCTCCTCATCACCGCCGCCGCCCCTGCTGTTTGCCGCCGCTCGCCGCCGCTCCCGTTCGCCGCCGCCCGCCACTGCCATTCGACGCCGCCATGTTTTTTTTTTTCCACTGATGCTTACCCGCACTTCGGTCCGGGCTCCCTTATAGGTATGATTGAAAAGTAAGGGTCCCAATACAGATCCCTGAGGCACTCCACTGCCCACTCCCTTCCACTGAGAAAATTGTCCATTTAATCCTTCTCTGTTGCCCGTCTTTTAGCCAGTTTGTGATCCACGAAAGAACATCGCCACCTATCCCATGACATTTTACTTTTCCTAGAAGCCTCTCATGAGGAACTTTGTCAAACGCCTTCTGAAAATCTAAATATACTACAACTACCGGTTCACCTTTATCTATATGTTTATTAACTCCTTCAAAAAAAATGAAGCAGATTTGTGAGGCAAGACTTGCCTTGGGTAAAGCCATTCTGACTGTGTTCCATTAAACCATGTCTTTTTAAATGTTCTGTGTTTTCCACTATTTTTCCTGGAACTGAAGTCAGGCTAACTGGTCTGTAGTTTCCTGGATCACCCCTGGAGCCCTTTTTAAATATTGTTGTACATTGCTTAGAAAGTTATCAGTTAAGCGATTAATAAATGATTTTTAAATAATCTCAGAGTAAAGGCCAACATGAACTGCATATAAAGCAGTATCCACTGTATGTATGTGTATATGTTTGTACAAAATGCATACATACATATATACATATTCACACACTAGATGCTAGGATTTGAGTACAATTTTTCAAAAGCTATTTATCCAGATAAATAGGCTGTCTGAAAATTACTCACCCTGTATGCAGGTAAAAGTAAGCAAGTATTTGAGGTAGATATTCAGAAGCCATTTAGATGGATAACTGAAAAATGTCCCCTGCTCACTGTCTATTGACTCCGGAATCCCATACCTCGGGATAAATTCTCTTAATAAAATCTTAGTCACCGACATGGTATCAGCTTTTACCACAGGAAAAGCCTTCTCCTCCCTGAGAAACAACAAATCATTGTTAATACATATTTATAATTCTGACACAAAAGCAACTCGATGAAATTAATCTGGATCTGTAAAAAGGTGCCTAGGGGGCACATCAAATGTGCAGGTGTGATAATCAAACCTTTGGATGCCTTGTATAAATTGCATACACTGAGAACATATTGTAGTAGCCAAAGCCTAGGTCACTGAAATCATACCCCACAAATAATGGGAAAATACATAGTGGTCAATGCTGAAGGGGCTGCATGAGAAGCCTGATATATTGTGAGTAAAACAATTGGGCAATAGAAATTTAAGGCCACTACCTTGCCATTCAGGCCAAATCACAATTTATCCTGTCCTTTAATTTTTACTGTGGCCTCTCCTTTAGTCCAGTTTTTCCAATCATCCTCATCCTGAGCTTGCCAGTGAACCAAATTGTCAAAATTAGTCTACATTTTCACTTGGCAGTGTTTACATCATCAGCTGGCATCCAGCAGTTCCAACTGTCAAGGTCGCATATTTAGCTGCTTGAGATACCAAATTGTTACCCTTGGTTACATCTAATTCCTCTTTACAATGCCTAGCACATTTAACTTCTGCCAGTTCAGAGGGAAGCTATTTTGCATCTAGCAAGTCTTTAACAAATGACCCATTTTTAACCACTTCACCAGAAGCAGTTAGGAAACTCTCATTCTCCACAAAGCACCATAATCATGAACCACCCCAAAAGTAGAGCGACAGTGTGTATAGACAGAGAGGCGCAAGTCCTTTCCTCTTAAACAGGCCCTAATAAGGGCAACCAACTCCACTGTTAGTGCTAAACGAGCATGAGTGAGGGGCCCAGCTTCCATCACTTTGGGTACAAACAGCATTTCCAAACTTCAGTGAAACCTATATAATCATGAAGAGCAGAGCCATCTACAAAATAGACTGCATCTGGTATCATTAGAATGTCATAATTACAATTAAAGTACTTCAGCATTGAATATATTATTTTTTACAACTTTAAATGTAACCTTCCATTCAGATTTGCAAAAAAATATTCTCATTTCCATTTAGCTCAATCCATGGTACTACCAACATTTTTTCTCCAAAATCTCATGCCTGTAAAACTGAGCAGACTCTTCACACACTTGATTACAGAAGTTATTGCTCTCTTACCCAGATAAGGGCTTGCCAGTTAAGCAAACCATGGTGCTGACTACATTTTCGTTTTCTGTACAGAGTTTGCAAAACATATTCCTGTCAAGATTAAAGCCCATCAGGTGAGAGCAGCATCATCTTCAGTAGCACATCTGATATACCTCAATTCAAGATATCTGGAAAACAACCATTTGGTCCTTTATACATACCAAACACTGCTGTCTCAAAAGTCTCTTGCAAAGATAATAGTTTTGGCCATGTAGTTTTAAGAAACCTATTTAAGAACTTCAGCTCTCCCTCCTTCCTATTTTTTTTTAATTGTGTTGCAATTACTCTGTATCCAGCAAAATTCAAATATTTCTTTGCAGCCCTCAGCTTGGGAGTCCCCACTTATGTGGCTAGATTCATCCTTCTTGTCCACGGAGAAAGCAGAATTGCTTACCTATAACAGTTATTCTCTGCAGATAGGACAGACCAGCAACACAATCCGACCCTCCTCTTGAGTTAAAGCTTAGTTACTGAAGGGATTGAGAAGGCTTGCATGGCAGCGACTACGCAGAAGCACCCATGCATTTCCGACTTTTAGAGCTCAGAAATATACCTATAGAGTGCTTTCTATGTTAGCACCATTGGATGTTGTCACCCTCTTGTGTTCCATGTTTATTCTACTGTCAACAAAGAACACCTAATACAGGTAAGCAGCTTTGTCGTCTCTGGCCATCAGAATGGAGTTCAGCACTCTTACAGCCATCTTGCAAGCTGCTCACTAGCACCCTCTTGCGTGTTTTTAAGAATAGGTGGTCCCGCAGACTATTCCAAATGTGAGTTCAACTTTTCATGTGAATTAAGAATGTTAGAAGATGTTCACAATTTAGTCTAGGAAGAACACGTCTAAAAACAAGAAAGGTTTGTTTCATATCTGGCAAGCAAGTAGGTTATACTGGCATCAAAGCCCACCATTTCCAGATAGATTAAAATCTATACCTTCAAATTGTGCATGGTTTGTGACAGACAGGTTCCAGGTTCCGTAGGAGCTATTTCACTTGCGCAAAGAAAGCAGATTCTTCTGCTTGAGAAATTTTTAATGCTAAAATGCCTTCACATAGTTTCAGTGAATTGGTAAGTGACTTGGTAGATGCATTTTGAAAGGAGTTTTTCAGGCTGCAGTAGGAAAATCCTGATATTACAGATTGGTTTTCCAGTTACATAGAAGTTAACAGCAGATAAAGACTGACTGCCCCATTTGGTTTACCCACTATAGAATAAAGGAGGATACATTCTAGTTGCTAGCTATTGATGCTTAACCTCTTGTAGGATGTTACTGTTTAAGTACAATTTTTTCTTTATTCTTCCAACCAGTCTGGACTGACCCTGACAAACAATTTAAAAATAGTTGCTTTGAAAGAGATTTTATGATTACCAATATCCTTTTCAGTTTTTGTAAATACAGCTGAGGAGTCACTCCTTTTTTTTTTTTGAGGGAATAGAAAGAGAAGCACAGTTCAAGAGGAGAAAATGGTGAAATCTGAGAAATCTGTCTTGTTAGTTTTAACAGGGTGAAGGCACTGTACCATACAGTCTAGAGTTTTGTAAAAACTGCCAGAGAAAATTAGCAAATAGGATTGTACACAGGCAGAAATCTCTTCAGGTCATTTCTGTTCATTTTTTTTTTTTTTTTGCATTTTATTTTGTTTACATTTGTTTTGTTACTTTATGTATAACTTCGGTTTGGTGTAAGTCATATTTATGTGTGTAAAATAATTATATGCACATAAGTTTTATGTATGAAAAATGTGCACATAGCAAATGAAATGAATATACAATCCTATTGACAAGTAGGTTAAAATTCCTCTTTCGAAGTAAAGTTGTAATATTTCAGCAGTTGAATGTGTAAAGAAAGATGAGGTGGTACTGTAACTGTTTTATGATTTGATTTTTTTATACAGCCTAGACCATACACCATAGCATAAATTAAGGAAAAAATACACTCATTCTTGCAGTTGTACCTTGTAATTTTATTTTGCATAATTTCACCTCTAGGTTGGAGACATTTGGCAACCAGATGCAGTAGAACTACTCAGAGAACTTCTTACAAAGAGATGTGTTGAAGTTAACGTGGAGGTAACATTTTATGCTCAAGAAAATTATGTAACTTTATTTGCTTTGGGTAACCACATTTTTTATAATCATTTATATTTAAATTCAAAAGTTGTTTGTTTGTTTTTTTTTATATACAGCAGATATGCAGAAAATAACACTATAATAGATCTGGGATAAGGACAGGGCAAATAAAATATTTGCTACAGGTCTTCTAACAAATCTAAAAGAGTGGCCTGCTGGTTAGAGCAGCATGCTGCTTGTGACCTTCGCCCTCTGGGGCAAAGAAATATGTAATGAACTTGAAATGTAACTTGCCTTGAGCATGGGTTCATAAAGGTGAAAATCTTTCATTTTTTTATTTTCTTAAACTCTACCATTCATTGACATGGCATTTAAGCACATCACATGAGTGGTTGGAATATGCACATTGAAAATAAATTACAGAACTCTGCTTTCATCAGACAGGTAACATTAAATAATGACTACTCACTTGTTTGTTTTCAGTAACAGAGTACACTTTCTATGCTTCATAGAAAGTACAGAGTCTATTTTTCTCTATATAATAAGAGGACTTGATTTCCCCAATTTGAGACCAGTGAAACAGTTATTCAGAATGGCTGTTAAAAGAAAAAATAGCTGAACATAGTTTGAGAAGAAACTGCACAGATGACTGAATAGTGGCAAATTGGGTGATCCTGATTATTATATTGAAGCATTTGGGGCTTCCCTATCTCACAGCTGTGAACTGCATTATCTGACTCATCATAATCACGTGGGTCACATGACTATGCACAGTGCTGAATAACTAGATTTTTCCAGAACTGTCTAGAAAAGGCAAACATCTTTCACTATCCATGCACATTAGTTCTGGTGCTGCCACAGCTCTTCCTTCACTCCAGCAAATGTGATTTTTATACAGTCGGACACATTTGTTTTTCTAACAGTCCACAAATCGAAATTGAGATTTTTCTTTTGCCCTGTTTAAGGTTTTGACACTTTTGAAGTTTTTAATTTTTTTTGTTAATCTAGTCAACTGACCCATGTATTTTTTCTTTACTACAGCTGTGCCAACAAGTCACCAGCCATATTTTCTCATCTCTTCAGACTGTATTTATGAGGAGGGAAAATTTCTTGACTTGTTGATTTTCCTCAGTGTCCAAGAAACAGGCAAGCAGCTTCAAATTCTGTCCTGAGGGGAAGCAGACTTATACCCATTACTGATTTATATGTAACTTGCTAAAAGTGTCTGAGATAAAGATCACAAAGTCTGTGACATCTGCACAAAAATGTCACACAGATCAGTTTGACCCCCAAGAAGAATAGGTTTCAGGCTTTTCTTGCCAGTGAAATAGTCTAGCTCTTTGAAGCTGCCATCAAAATCTCAATCCAAGTACAACAGAGCCACACCAATCACTGACGGGTAGGCTGTGCAGAAGAGGTTTTCAATTCTTTGGCATCTTAGTCTGACAGCAGACCCAGGTGTCAAGAGAAATCTCACTTCCCCCAGTTGACCAAGACAAGGGCTCTTAATGCTTGAGGAAGGAGCCAAAGTGTTGGCACAGAGTCTTGAACAGGAGCTTTGAAAAATGGTGCTGAGCTACAGGAGGGTACTGCACATTGAAAACAACTGTATCTGGAGGTGAGCTCTAGCTCCCAGGCTTCAAAAGCCCAAGCAGACTGTTCATAACCTTCACAATGATCTCCAGAGAGCTGTGAAGAGCATTCATGTTGCGTTCATCGGTCGCAGACGCTTGCAACCACTCTGCTTCTACCTTTCTCCTCCTCCCTCAGAAGGATGGCTGTCTCCGCTGCTAAGTGCCGAAACCTTCTGCATCTCCGAACCAGCATGGGCGTCTCCGTCCACCATGCTTCTCCTGAGGCCTCCTAGGGCACACGCGCGCACACTGCCTACACTTTTGTATACGTCATGGCGGGAATCTCGGGGGCGTCCCTACCGCATGACATCAATACCTCCGGTTATTTAAACCTCAGCTCCGCTCCAAACCAGTGAGTTAGCAAGAACTTCGGTTTTGCTACTCTGACTGCTTCTAAGCTGCTCGCTTGGATTCTTCTCCACCCTCCGGGGTATCTCACTCCAAAAGAAGCTCTGGGTACCCGTTCCTCGGGGGCCTCTCGCTTCTACCTGCCCTTCGGGGTTCAACTATCTAACCTTAAGGACACCTCCTCGGGGGGGTCCTGTCTGCTTATTTCAGGAACTCTCGGCACTCTTAGGTACTCGCTCCTCGAGGGCTTACTCTGCTCAGGGTACCCTGCACCTTGGACCTCTGGTCTTCCTCTTCATTCTACTACCGAAGGAAGTTAACAGCACTGACACTCTGTGAGTATCACTACGCTCCAACTCTTCCTACTCCACCCTTCAGGTTCACGGCTTATCCCGTGCTGTGGAACACTACCGAACCTTTGCTACATCTGGGTGAGACCATCTACTACTGAGATTGTTTGAGCTACTGTGATACCACTGATCTACAGCACTGTCCGTCCTTGGGAAAGATTCACCAGCAGTATAATAAAGTCGTCTCCTCTCAGTGTCTGCTTACTAGAGTCTAGCCTATCGTTGTGGTTCCCCACGGGGCCCCTCCCCATGGGAGGAGTCATCGCCACTTCGACCAAGAGTCCACAAATATGCCACTAACACAACAACTCGCTCCTAAGGCAGAATTAAAAAGCAGAATTGCCAACTGTTCATTTGAAACACTGGGCATGTAAAAGTCCTAACATCAAGCACTTCAATTCTTGGTGCACCTAGCAATGCTCTTGTTTGCATTTCTCAGTGTTGAATCAACTCCCGCTCTCTGAGACTATCTTGATGCTATCCACATCAAGTCAGAAAGCCTCTCCAATTTCTCAACACCACTTGATCTCAAAGACTGAAGAGCTGAGTTTTAGAATTGAAATATATAGTAAATGGCAGTAAAAAGATCAAATTGGCCCATCTAGTCTGCCTAGATGCGATTCCTCAGTTTAAGAGTAGATGACAGTATAAATTCACAGTAGCTGACACCCAATAAAATTCACCAAAGGATATTTTTTTACTCCCCTTGTCCCTGCCAATTGGTCCCCTCCCTAATCCAAGCCCATCACATCAGGTTCATTCTGTTCTGACAGTTGCTTCTCTTCCTTCTAGAGAGCATGACCTTTCATTTCCTTCTGGCTGCCAGATACTGCACCTACTTCGAATTTGCCAGATATCGACTTTATGGAACCAGTGTAAACTTTGAAGTCAATAGCCGGTAGACTCCACATCCACTGCTGTCACATGACTACACTCCTCAGTGGGGAGTATGCAAACGCTGCTAGTTATTGACAGGCACCACTTCAAGCGACCTAAGCATATTGTGTGTGTGTGTGTATGTGTGTGTATGTGTGTGTGTGTATATATATACATTATATATATATATAATGTGTGTGTAATATAAAGCGGCAGAAAAATTCTTTCAGATAGCGAAAAAGTGAAATACATTCTTGGAACAAGACTACTATTTTGTGAAGGTACCAAAAACTATCTAAAAAATCTAGAATTTGTATAAAATAATGATTGTCAATTTTATTATATGAAAAATTAAGCAAATTTAATGTCAACAGTATGCGCACAATCCTGCCAATGCCTAACAATCTGTGCTTCCAACTTACCCATGCGGACACAGCTCTTGTGCTGTATAATGTGGGTCTTCACCGGTCCTCGCGTGTGTCCTATGTTAAAAAAAAAAAAAAAAAAAGCTGCACGGGCATTTAATTAGATATATAACTTGAATAGTATTGTAGTCTGTGCAAGTCTAGAGACACTAAGGATGCTGTTTATGATCAATATGAAGAGCATCGATTTCTAGGCAATTTGAGCACACGGAGCAAACTCCACATTTGAAATGTCCTATGTCTTGATTGGTAGAATGTCAGTCAGATCAAGGAGCACAGTATGAAACAGGCGGATCTTCAGTTGGGCTGATCTAACACATTTTGATCATGTTGGTCTGTAGACAAGCACATTTAAACACTTGATTCAAATAATACTCATTGCGATTTCTAAATTTCAAGCTGAGGCTGCTCAAAGCACCTTTGAAATATCTCCCTGAACATAAAAGTTTTTTGCACTAGTATTTGGGTGGCAACATATGAGATTTCAGTCAACTTAAGGAGGGGTTTTGCCAGAAATCAAGTATATTTTCAAAGGACTGCGCGCATAAAAAATGGGGTTACGCGTGACTGAACGGGCCCGGCCATGCTCGTGACCCCCGTTACATGCAGAAGTGATAGGCCCTGAAAAATGGGAGGGGCAGGGGACATGGTCTGGGCAGAACAGTGGTTGGCAGGGACAGCAGCCATTAGCCGCTATCCCGGGGGAAGTGTGTGCCGGCAGCTGACCGCGTGCGGAAAATACTTCTCCAGAGGAGTAGTAAGTAGTAAAATAAAAAAAATTTGGGGTAGCTAGGTAAGAGGATTAGGGCATGGGAAAGGGAAAGGTCAAGGGAAGGAAGGTTAGGCAGGGGGGATAGGGAAGTTCCCTCCCAGTCCGCACCTTAATTGGAGCAGAATGGGAGGGAACTGGAAAAAAAAGGACAATTGCGTCGCTGCACATAATTTGAAAATTCCCCCCAACACACATGCGAGTTGGCCGCCCACACATACACACCTGGATGTTAAAATCCAGCGCATGTGCGGACATCCTTTTTTATAACATGAGCGCACTGGTGCACGGATGTTATAAAATTGGCACGTCCATGTGCACATGCGGTTTTGAAAATTGACTGCAATGATTGAAACTCTGAGGCTAGTTGGCACTTGTGAAAGCCTTATAAGATGGTAAGTTATGATCTGGCTTTTTCCCCATTTTATAAAATGAATTGACAAACTCATTGTTTTATACAAGTTCTAGTTTTTTAGATATTTTTTGGTGTATATATCTAACAGAGAACCCTAAAATTGGGTAACACCACTAATGTTTTAAATGATTTGAAAGATTAATTTTCCAAGCTTTATTACACAATGGCAAAGAATATCAAAACTGTTCAAAAAATAAAATTGGCACATTAACACACACACACACATTTATCAGTTGCCCTAAGAAATCAATACTCATTCACATCGCTTCTAAACTCTGTATTGTTATGCATTTATAACATTTATTTATTTATTTGTTTTTATGTACCGACATTCGATCGAGATATCGCATCAGTTTACATAGAACTGTAAAGGCAAATAAGACATGGGTAGCTTATTTTACAAGATAACTTAGAGATTTACTTGTAACAATTAGGGAAAATAAGGTAGGGCTAGTGGATTACATTATCAACTGGGGATCTTGAGTACATAAATATAGTAACTTAATTTAATTTGAACTTAAATGATAGCTTAGAGTAATTAGAACTTAATAACTTAAATAATTTAACAGATAGAGGCAACAGTATGTTAACTTAGAGCAGGGGTCAGGAACCTTTTTGGCTGAGAGAGCCATAAACGCCAAATATTTTAAAATGTAATTCCGTGAGAGCCATACAATATGTTTAAAACTAAATACAAGTAAATGTGTGCATTTTATGTAAGATCACACTTTTAAAGTACCATAAGTCTCTGAAAATATTACACCAGGCCTTAAGACACCAATACATCTCCTATTAGGAAAACGGACCAAGTCAGGCTGCTATAGAGTCCTACACAGAAACTACACGCCAGCAGAAAACCTCACCTGAATCACGTGCTGTCCCTCACCTAACATAGAATAAAGAGACCAAAACGCAGAACAAGAAGCATGCAGAAAAAACTGAATTGGAAACTGCAACAAGCCAGAGTCTCTGTATGCAGTGTAACAAAGGAAAAAAGAAACATCACCCATCCTTATAAAACAAATCAAGAAATATAAAATCATCAGCAGTAAAACTGTACTAACAAAAAGAACATATTTCGAAACAGCTGATGGGTGGAATATCCAACAATTAAAAACTCATATAAAACATTTCCAGATACCAACAAAATATTTCAAAATAGCAGACACAAAGACCCAGTAATGAAAAATAATAAGGATACAAAAATGTTTTTGCTCTGCATACCTGGGAACGTTTGATATCCAGGTGTCCTGAGATTGTTCTGAATTAGCAGGAAGCGGGGTGGTTTGCTTGGAACTTTCTCCTCTCTCAGTCACATACCAGCGCTCTCTCTCACACTGGCTCTCAATGACACACCTATACACACATGCTCTCAGTACTCACATATACACATGTTTCTTCTCTCTCACTTATATAGGCTCTTAATTATGCATTTACACACATGCTGTCTATCTTTTCACGCTTACACACAGGCTTTCAATCACATAAATTCATGCTGTCTTTTTCTCTCACACACAGACTCTCATTTACATGCTTACAAACATGTCCTCTCTTTCTCTCATTTACACACAGGCTCTCAATCACATACTCACATGCTCCCTCACCTAAATCAGCTCTCAATCACACACAGACACACATGGTCTCTCTCACTCATTTACACACAGGCTCTCAATCACATACTCACATGCTCCATCACCTAAACCAGCTGTCAGACACAGACACACATGATCTCTCTCTTACTTATACACACAGGCTCTTAATCATACATACACATGATTTCTCTCACACACAAAGGATCTCAATCATACACACATACTCTTTCACACAAACAGGTTTTCAATCACAAACTTACACATACAGGTTCCCAATCGTAAACTTACATTCATTCTCTCTCTCTCTCTCTCTCTCTCTCTCACAGGCAGGCTCTCAATCACAGACATACTCTCTTTCACATATACAGGCTCTCAATCATTCACATACATGCAATCTCTCTCTCACACACACACACCCACTCACTCACACAGCCCCCCCCCCCCCCCCCCGCGGCCCGGAAGAGGAAGTGGAGCGTATCGGGTGCCTGCGCGGCAAGAAGAGGCCACGCTAGTGCGCTCGGCATCGGCCCGAAGAAAAGAAGACTGCAGCGCGGCTCGGAGGAAAACGAAGAGGTTCAACCGCGGCCGATGGGACTCCGCCTCCGCGAGGGCTGAAAATGAAGAGGTTAGCATTGGGAGGAGGCTGCTGCTGCTGCGAGTTCCCGGGGTGGGGGGGAGAGAGAGTGAATGAGCGAGCAAACACAGCTTGCTCGCTCATTCACTCTCTCTCCCCCACCCCGGGAACTCGCAGCAGCCTCCTCCCAACGCTAACCTCTTTATTTTCAGCCCTCGCGGAGGCAGAGTCCCATCGGCCGCGGTTGAACCTCTTCGTTTTCCTCCGAGCCGCTCTGCAGTCTTCTTTTCTTCGGGCCAATGCCGAGCGCACTAGCGTGGCCTCTTCTTGCCGCGCACGCACCCGATACTCTTCACTTCCTCTTCCGGGCCGCGGGAAGAAGAGAGCACGCCGGTGCCGCTGACTCCAGCTGTCCTGCCGCGTTCCGCCCGGGCTGACAGCATTTTAAGCCCGGGCGGAGGAGGACCGGGGAGCAGCTGGGTCAGCGGGAAAGTGTGGCGACACTTGTCTGCGAGCCAGATGCAGCCCTCAAAAGAGCCATATCTGGCTCGCGAGCCATGGGTTCCCGACCCCTGACTTAGAGGCTGAAGAGCTTGAGGAGTTATATGAAGGTTTCGTTGAGGATGGGAAACCATGTTATGGTGGGTGTGGGGGCCTTTAATGGGTATGCTTCGAATATAGGGATTGGTCACTAATTCTAGTTGGGTGGAGGATTTCCCGAGGGATCAGGAGGTGGGTTGATAGTGTCTTGGTAGTTGGAGGAGTGGGATAGGCTAGGTTTCTGGAGGAAATGCTTTTTGGAAGAGCCGGGTTTTTTGAAGATTTGAGCCAAGGATTCCGTTCTAAGTTGAGGTGGAAGATTGTTCCATAGTGAGGGGCCTGTGACTGAGAGGGTGCGTTTCCTGATGGTGGATAAGTGCACTGCTTTGGGGGGAGGAGGATTGTGAGGAGCCCAGATTCGGTTGAGCGAAGACTCCTTTGTGGGGTGTAGAGGTGGAGGGATGTGTTGAGTCAGTTTATCTTGTTCAGTTTTTGTGGATGTGTGTTACGGTTTTGTATTGAATCCTGAAGTTTATAGGTAACCAGTGAAGGTCCTTGAGGATGGGTGTGATGTGGTCGGATTTTTTGCTGTTTGTGAGGGATCTCACAGCTGCATTTTGGAGCAGCTGCATAGGTCTGAGGGAGGAGGGTGTTGCAGTAGTCGAGCTTGGTGAATAGCAAAGATTGGAGGACAGTGCAATAGTCTTGGTAGTGGAGAAGCAGTTTGAGTCGTTTAAGGATCTGTAGTTTGTAGAATCCATCTTTTATCACTGTGTTGATGTGTTTGAAGTTTAGTTCATTGTCAAGTATGATGCCAAGGTCTTTTACTGAGGGGGTTAGATGCTTCTCCAGGTGGGTTGGTGCGGAGACAAGAGGTGAGGTGGGGTTGTTTGATATGTAGAGGATTTCGGTCTTGTTTTGGTTGAGGGAGAGGGATAGTTGTGCGAGAAGTTGCGATATTTTTGCTTGCAGTGTGACCCAGATCTTCAGTGTTTAGGGGGAGAAGGATTTGTAGGTCATCCGCATAGACATAATATGAGAGGCCAGTTTCTGATAGGAATTTGCAGAGGGGGAGCAGGTATATGTTGAAAAGGTGGATGAGAGGGAAGATCCTTGTGGATGCCATGGGGGAGGGGTATTTGGGAGGATTCTGTTGTGTTTTTTATTTTGAAGGCTCTGTGAAGTAGGATTTAAACCATTTGAGTGTGGTGTCACAAAGTCCAATTTCTTTCAGTCTGTTTAGTAGTGTTTCGTGGTTGATTGTATCGAAGACGGCGGAGATGTCGAGGAGTTATCAGGAGGTAGGATTGGCCACCGTCGAGTCCTCGTAGGATTGTGTCAGTCAGGGTGAGTAGAAGGGTTTCCGTGCTGTATAGTTTTCTGAAGCCGTGTTGTACTGGGTAGTAGGATGTTATGGTTTTCTAGGTGGTCAGAGATTTGGTTGTTGACAATTAGGCTAGGAAGGGGAGGTTGGAGATGGGTCTGTAGTTTGCTGGATCAGTTTTGTCAAGGTGTGTTTTTTTGAGGATGGGTTTGACTACTGCACATTTCAGTATGTCAGGGAAAATGCCATGTTCAAGGGATAGGTTGATGATGTCTGCAATGGGTCTGGCAATGAGATTGGGGACTAGTTTTAGGAATTTGGGGATGGGGTCGAGAGGATGGGAGGCAGGGTTTGTCTTTTGGATGATGATTTCAATTGTGGTGGATGCAACAGGTTCAAATTGTGTCCAGGTGGTGTTGGGTATGATTGGTAATTTAGGGGGGGGATCTTTGCAATGAGGTTGGTGACTTTGTCCTTGAAGAAATGTGCTAAATCTTCACAGGCGTTGGTTGGGGTCTCGTATGATGTAGCGTTTTGGTTTGGAGTAGTTAGGTCTGTGACGTAGGCAAATAGGGCTCTGGGATTGAATTGATATTGGTGAATTTTCTTTGCGAGAAGTCACGCTTTGCTTTGTCAAGGGTCAGTTTTGTATATGTAGAGCAGTGGTTCTCAACCGGTGTGTCGCGACACACCAGTGTGTCGCCAAGAACACGCAGGTGTGTCGCCACACATACCGGTCCCCCGCTGACCCAGCTGCTCCCCGGTCCTCCTCCGCCCTGGCTTAAAATACTGTCAGCCCGGGCGGAACGCAGCAGGACAGCTGGAGTCATTGGCATAGGCATGATCTCTTCTCCCCCCCCCCCCCCCCCCCCGCGGCCCGGAAGAGGAAGTGGTGAGCATTGGGTGCATGTGCGGGAAGAAGAGACCATGCTAGTGTGGTCAGAATCGGCCCGAAAAACAGAAGAGAGGCGCGGTCTGAAGAATGTGCAGCGCGGCTCGGAGTAAAATGAAGAAGAGTGTCAAGCCCCGCGGCTGATGGGACTCTTCTACCACGAGGGCTGAAAATGAAGGAGCTTAGGGTTGGGAGGAGGCTGCTGCTGCCGCTAGTTCCGGGGGGGGGAGGGAGAGAGAGTGAATGAGCAAGCATGTGTGTTTGAGATCCTGTGTGTGTGAGTGAGATAGCATGTATGTCTGTGATTGAGAGCCTGCCTGTGAGAGAGAGAGCATGAACGTAAGTTTACGATTGGGAACCTGTATGTGTAAGTTTGTGATTGAAAACCTGTTTGTGTGAAAGAGTATGTGTGTATGATTGAGATCCTTTGTGTGTGAGAGAGATCATGTGTATGTATGATTAAGAGCCTGTGTGTATAAGTAAGAGAGAGAGCATGTATCTGCATGTGATTGAGAGCTGGTTTAGGTGAGGAAGCATGTGAATATGTGATTGAGAGCCTGTGTGTAAATGAGAGAGAGAGCATGTTTGTAAGCATGTGAATGAGAGTCTATGTGTGAGAGAAAAAGACAGCATATATGTGTGTGATTGAAAGCCTGTATGTGTAAGCGTGAAAAGATAGCATGTGTGTAAATGTGTAATTAAGAGCCTATATAAGTGAGAGAAAAAGCATGTGTATATGTGAGTGACTGAGAGCATGTGTGTATAGGTGTGTAATTGAGAGCCAGTGTGAAAGAGCGCTGGTATGTGACAGAGAGGAGAAAGTTCCAAGCAAACCTTCACCAAGGTGATGGTGGTGGGGGCAGCCGCATTGCAAAAGGAGTGTGTGTTGGTATATCTGTATTTGGATGACTGACTTGATCATGCAAAATCAAATGACCTCTGACGACAGTCAGTACAAAAGGTACTGATGCTCTTGACGTCTCTAGGATGGGTGGTGAACCTAGCAATGAGCCATTTAGTCCTCATAAACTCTGGAGTATTTGGGAGCTCAGTTCAACACACTAGCGGAGAGTTAAAATCTTTCTCACAGGACACGCAGGATGGTAGTCCTCACATATGGGTGACATCATCAGGATGGAGCTCAATCACGGAAAACTTCTGTCAAAGTTTCCAGAACTTTGATTGGCCCCTACTGGGCATGCCCAGCATGGCACCAACCCTGCAGCCAGCAGGGGTTCCCCTTCAGTCTTCTTTTTTCCGCGCAGCAGTAGCCTCGCGGTTTAGGAGCCCTGAAGAGATTCCTGACAGGAATTTTCCTCACGGAGTTAATTAAAATTAAATTTCCTAGCGTGTAGCCAGATGGACTCAGAACAAGTGGGTATAGTGTGCTCGTGCTAGCAGTTGGAGACGGATCTGACGTCAGCACGGGTACATATACCCCCACAGGAAGTGAGACAATTCAGTAATTTCCGTCTCCAAAGCAGTTTGGAGAGCCTGCACGCTCGCTAAGCGTGTTTCCAATACTACTTTCTACTTGCTAAAATTCTACAGAACAACGAGCCCCGCATTCCTGCGGTGATACCCTCGGGTCCCTCCCCCAGTTGAGTTTCCCGGGGTTCCGCCATCCCTCGGAGGTCTACGCCTCGGTCCGGTGGCCGAATCGCGGCAGGGACCTAGCCCCCGAACAAGAAGGGCTTGGGTCGGGCTGAGAGGTGCCTCGGTCCCGGCGTGGACCTAGAGGCAGTGGGTGCATTTCCTCAAGCGGCGGTGAAGGTAATTCCCCTCTCCCCCGCAGCCGGAGACCGCCCGGGTTCCAGCCGGGAAGCGCCGAGGATCAGGTAAGGTGTACATCTCTTACTTTTGGTCTCCGAGGTACGAGGATCGGCGGCGTTGCCTATAGACAGCACGCCGCGGAGGTCGCCATTTTGTCGACCTTGTTCAGGTATTGAGCGCCCATGATAGGCGCCTGTATCGTATTGAGTGATTATTGTAGCGTATATTGCTGATCGCATATTGTTGAGCGTATATTGTATTGAGCGTATATTGCTGACCGCATATTATTGAGCGCATATTGTATATCATTTAGCGCTGACCGCATATTGTTGAGCGTATATTGTATTGAGCGTATATTGCTGACCGCATATTATTGAGCACATATTGTATATCATTTAGCGCTGACCGCATATTGTTGAGCGTATATTGTATTGAGCGTATATTGCTGACCGCATATTATTGAGCACCTATTGTGTTGAGCGTATATAGCTGCCGCATATTATTGAGCGCATATTGTATTGAGCGTATATAGCTGTCGCATGTTATCGAGCGCATATTGTATTGAGCGCATATTGTATTAAGCGTATATTGCTGCCGCATATTATTGAGCGCATATTGCTGACCGCATATTATTGAGCATATTGTATTGAGCGCATATTGTATTGAGCGCATATTGCTGCCGCATATTATTGAGCGCATATTGTATTAGGCGCATATTCTTCAGCGCGCAATGGAACATTCGAATGCCCCGGCCTCTGCTCAGCATGCCAGCTTAGAGCCACGCAGAGCGAGGAGCCAGACTCCCTTTGTGCCCAATGTGAGGAGGCAGTGGGAGCCTCGGGCCAGGACCAGTCTCAACCGAGGTTTGCTGACAGTTCCCCAGGGGCCACCCCGGATCTAGCGGGCAGTCTCGAACAACCTGGGATCCCAGGGGACCTGGTACCCCGACGACTAGAGACCGCCTCCATTTCCTGGGTGGATCTCTTTAAGGGGATCCATGCCTTTGTACAGATGCAATCAGCTTCCCGTCCAGGCCCTGCTACTGCTGCTCCAGCTGATCCTGCCCCTGAACCTTCGCGCCCTTATCATGGGCAAGAACGCCCGCCTCCGGGCAGTCCGGTTCAGGCGGACCCTGATGTTTCAGAGGACGAGTCCGAGCCCTCCGAGGAGGGGGAACTTCCCTCGGGGATTGAGCCATATTGAACCATGAGGCGGTTCTTTCCCAAGGAAGATCTCTCCGACCTGGTATCTCAGTGCCTGGCGGAGTTGGCTATTTCAGGCCCCAGCACTACGGTGCCATCTACACAGAACCCTCTACTGGAAGGTCTTCGGCCTACCACCCGCCATTTTCCCTTCTTGCAAACAGCACAGCAACTGATAGATTTGGAATGAGCGGCACCAGCGGCCGCATTCAAAGGGGGTCGGGCCCTGACGGGTATGTACCCCCTGGATCCGGCAATCAAGGAGATGCTGGCATGCCCTCAGGTGGACGCCTTGGTTAGCGGTGTGGTCAAGCGCACTACTATTCCAGTTGAGGGGGGGCGGCCCTCAAGGACCCTCATGACCGGCGACTGGATGCCATCCTGAAACAGACCTTTGAGGTGGCAGCTCTATCTTTGCAAATCGCAACCTGCTGCACAGTGGTGACGCGTTCCTGTTTGTCACAGGTCAGGAACAATGCTCCAGCAGCAGACATGGAGTCCGCTCTCTCGTTCCTCATGGATGCTGCATCCGACCTAGTCCGTACAACAGCCAAGGGGATCTCATCCTCTGTAGCTGCCAGGAGGCAGCTCTGGATACGGACTTGGTCAGCCGATGCTCCTTCTAAGACACGCCTCACCAGAATGCCCTTTAAGGGCTCTCTCCTGTTCGGCAGCGACCTTGATAAACTGGCCAGCACATGGGGCGCCTCTCCAGTACCTCGACTGCCGGAAGATAGGTTCAAGAGGAACCAGCGCGCCTTTCCAAGGCCATCCAGAGGCAGAAGCTCCCAACGCTTCACTCCCTATAGGAGTCGCTACCAGGCACCTCGTCCTCAGGCCAGGAACCAGTCCTTTAGGACCAAGCAGCATAAGAGGGGAGCCGGCTCGGGTTCAGGGCCCGGCCGTGCTTCCCAATGAGAATCAGCCGATCCATCCGGGGGACGGAGCCATAGGGGGCAGGTTAACCCTCTTCTACCCCAGATGGGTCGAGATTACGTCGGATCAGTGGGTCCTCGCCATCATCCGAGAGGGGTATTATCTGGACTTCCATCATCTCCCTCCGGACAGGTTTGTGGAATCTCCGTGTCCAATCCACAAGAAGGCAGCATTGGAAGCTACCCTGGCGAGGCTCCTGTCCTTGAAAGCCATAGTCCCAGTACCTGCATGGGAAATGGATTCTGGACATTATTCTATTTATTTCATGGTACCCAAGAAAGAGGGCACTTTCTGGCCCGTACTGGACCTCAAGTCAGTCAACCGATACTTAAGGGTCCCGAGGTTTCGCATGGAAACTCTGCGCTCAGTCAAGACCGCAGTACAGCCAGGAGAATTCCTCACGGCCTTAGATTTGTCAGAAGCCTACCTGCATATCCCAATCCATCCGGATCATCAGCGCTACCTACGCTTCAAGGTTCTAGGACGCCACTTCCAATTCCGGGCTTTGCCCTTCGGGCTAGCCGCGGACCTTCACCAAGGTGATGGTAGTGGTAGCAGCGGCGCTCAAACGGGAAGGAATCCTGGTCCATCCCTACCTAGACGATTGGCTGATCAGGGCAAAATCACGAGAGGACAGCCATCGGGCAACCAACAGAGTGATCGCCCTTCTGGAAAGCCTGGGATGGGTAGTCAACCTAAACAAGAGTTGTCGACAGCCTTCCCAATCACTGGAATACCTGGGAGTCCAGTTCGACACCCAGGCAGACAAAGTCAGTCTCACCACCAAGAGAAGGTTAAAACTTCAGACGCGTCTCCGGTCCTTGATGGGAGCCAGCCGGCCCATAGCTTGAGATTATCTGCAGGTTCTCGGCCTCATGGCATCCACCCTGGAAGTGATACCCTGGGCAAGGGCCCATATGAGACCTCTGCAACGCTCCCTGCTCTCTCGCTGGAGCCCTCGCTTCCGGAATTACTCCGTGCATCTACCTCTGCCTGCCAGAGTACGGACCCAGTTACGGTGGCGGTTGCAGCCCAACTACACGAGCAGGGGGTCGAAGATGTCCTCCCCCACGTGGATTCTGCTCACCACAGATGCCAGCCTGAGCGGATGGGGAGCACCCTGCGAAGAACTCGCCGCCCAAGGGCGGTGGAACAGAGAGGAAGCAGGTCTGGCCATTGAGAGGGCTAGACTGAAGAAAAGAGGTTACTCGGAGCCGGTGATAGATACACTCCTCCGAGCTCGCAAGTTTTCCACATCCCTCACCTACATAAGGATCTGGAGAGTATTTGAAGCCTGGTGCGACACTCACGGCACCAATCCATATGCGACCACAATCCCTATTGTTCTGGATTTCCTGCAGGATGGGCTTCAGAAGGGTCTCTCCCTAAGCTCCATCAAGGTTCAGGTGTCTGCGCTGTCTTGCTATGGTCCCAGGAGGGATGGCAAGACCATTGCCACGCACCCAGATGTTTCTCGCTTCCTGAAAGGAGTAAAGCACGTTCGTCCGCCACTGAAGTGGCCAGTGCCTTTGTGGAACCTCAACATAGTTTTGGATTTTCTCGCGGGATCCACCTTCAGACCCCTTCGGGGCCTGTCTCTCCGTTCTCTCACTTTGAAGATGGTGTTCTTGCTGGCTATATGCTCAGCATGCCGCATTTCGGAACTACAAGCACTGTCTTGCCGTGATCCCTTTCTCAGAATCACTCCAGAGGCTATCCATCTTCGCACGGTTCCATCCTTCTTGCCTAAGGTAGTCTCACAATTTCACCTCAACCAGACCATATCCCTGCCAACCACGGCAGGGTTGAAGAAATCAGAAGAAGGGCGTTTGTTACGCCATCTCGACATCGGCAGATTGCTGCCCAGATATCTGGAAATGACAGAAACAGTACGAAAGACAGACCATCTGTTCGTCCTTCACATTGGGAAGAAACAAGGAGAAGCGGCCTCACGGCCCACCATCGCCCGCTGGATTAAAGAAGTCATCAGAGCGGCCTACGTAGAGGCCGGGAAGTCACCGCCTCTGCAAGTCAAGGCTCATTCTACCAGAGCCCAAGCAGCATCTTGGGCTGAATCTAGGATGCTGTCGCCTGCAGAAATATGTAAAGAGGCGACATGGTCCTCCCTCCATACCTTCTCCAGGTTCTACCGTCTGGATGTCCAGGCCAGGGAGGACACAGCATTTGCGAGGGCAGTCTTACGCGGTCCTCAGGCAGCCTCCCGCCCAGTCCGGGAGTAAAGCTTTTGTACATCCCACTTGTTCTGAGTCCATCTGGCTACATGCTAGGAAATGTTGAGATTACTTACCTGATGATCTCGTTTTCCTTAGTGTAGACAGATGGACTCAGCATCCCGCCCGGCTGCCAGTATACATGGGTTTCACTGATTCAAGGTAAGCTTTATCACCTCTTACATGAGTGCGTCCAGTCTACCAGGTGTCGACGCCTTCCGGTTGGGAATGCTGGCGGTCTCCAGCTACCATCAATCGGTCAGGGGAATCCTGTTTTCACTATTTCATTGATCATCATAACACATATATCCATAACAGCTTTTGCAAGGAAGATTACTGAATTGTCTCACTTCCTGTGGGGGTATATGTACCCGTGCTGATGTCAGATCCTTCTCCAACTGCTAGCACGAGCACATTATACCCACTTGTTCTGAGACCATCTGTCTACACTAAGGAAAACGAGATTATCAGGTAAGTAATCTCAACATTGCCCCACAGGGGTCCCTCCTCTAACTTTTCTCAGGCCGCGGTACTCCGGTAAGTTTTTCACTGTTTTTCGTCGATTACCGTCTAGTTTGGCCCTCGCGGCCTACTGGCCATCGACTGTACCGCGGCTTGATTTTTTTCTATGGCCATGGCGTCGGGGTTTCGTCGGTGCCCGGACTGTACTCGCACCATATCTATCACAGACCCTCATGGAGTCTGTGTAATGTGTTTAGGCCGTGAGCATGATGTCCTGACTTGCAACAAATGTGCCCTTATGACACCAAAAGGTCGCAAAGCCAGAATGGAGAAGATGGGTCTCCTTTTCTGTGCTCACACCCCGACGCCGTCCATTGAATCGACGTCGTCGGAACCGGCACCGTCGAAGTCGTACCAGCATCCACAACCGTCCGGTGACCGCCCGCCATAGACGTCTTCACGGCCATCGACTCCCGTTTCTCCCCCTCAAGATCGAGGGGACCGTAGGGAGAAACATCGGCGTCGTAAGTCTCGGACCGTCGAGGGAGTGAAATCATCGACCTCGCCACCATCAAAGAAGCCCCGTCCAAGAACGGCACTGACCACTCCTGCGACCGGGACATCGAGGCCACCCTCACCCGATTGGGGTTTGGGAGTCGCGATTCCGCCTGTTAAAGGTAGTCCCTCCGACTGTGCCTCAGCCTCCCTCTTCCGTCACGGAGCCGGGGTTGATTGCCCCAGGTCTCCGGGAAGAACTGGACCAGCTGGTCCAGGAGGCCATCGACAAGGCGATGCAACAACTCCAGGTTCCTCCGGCACTTGTCACCGACCCAATTCCAGCAGTGCTGGCACCGCTGCTATCCCGGATGGAGGCGCTCATTACTGCCCTTCCGGTAATTCCCGGGTCTCTGATGGCTCCGGTGCGCTCCGCGATGACAGCTTCATCGGGAGGAGAAACACCGTTCCGCATTCCTCCTTCGGGGGTATTGCCTCAGCCATCGATGCTATGTCATCCCTCGCCACCGATTCATTCAGCGGGGTCGATACGCACATAGTCACCATCAATGCCTTCGATGCCGGCATCGATTCCACCCAGGGCATCCACGGTGCCTCCGGTGATTCCTTCAATTTTCTCGGAGCCTCAGCCCCGGGCCCTTCGGGCATCCAACCCCCTTCTCGTCCTACAGGTCAGCCTGCTGATCCTTATGACACCTGGCGTGATGATACTTCCACAGACACCGATGACTTACCTTCACCTCCCTCTCCTACTGAAAGTAGAAAGCGTTCTCCTCCAGAGGACCTCTCTTTCATTAATTTTTGAAGGAAATGTCGGAATTGGTCCCTTTTCAGCTTCAGACGGAGCAAGATGATAGGCACCAGATGATGGAGCTTCTCCAGTTCCTGGATGCCCCTAAAGTGATCACTTCTATTCCCATTCATCAAGTTCTTCTTTACCTCCTCAAAAAGAACTGGGGAAATCCTGGATCCATTGCCCCAGTACACAGAAAGGCTGACACTACCTATCTAGTACAGTCAGCCCCTGGCTTTCAAAAATTTCAGCTTGACCACCACTCAGTTGTGGTAGAATCAGCTCAAAAGAAAGCAAAAAGGATGAAGCCTCACTCCTCTACCCCTCCTGTCAAGGAACATAAGTTCCTAGACAATATTGGTCGACGAGTGTTCCAAGGGGCCATGCTCATCTCCAGAATTGCTTCTTACCAGCTGTACATGACCCAATACAACAGGGTCATTTTCAAGCAAATACAGGACTTCTCTGAAACCCTGCCTGACCAATTCCAAGAGCATCTTCAAATCCTTGTCAACAAGGGGTTTGAGGCAGGAAAGCATGAGATAAGATCAGCTTATGATATCTTTGACACCTCCACTAGACTGTCTGCAACTGCCATTTCGGCAAGACGCTGGGCCTGGCTCAAGTCTTCTGACCTTCGCCCAGAAGTACAAGGCAGGCTCTCTGACCTGCCCTGTATAGGAGACAATCTGTTCGGTGAACAGATTCAGCAAATAGTGGCTGAATTAAAGGACCATCATGAGACCCTCAAACAGTTCTCATCGATACCTTCTGACTTCCCTTCTAGACAGCCCTTCAAGAAGGACTCTAAGAAGTCATTCTTCCGCCCAAGGAAGTACTATCCTCCACCAACAAGGTCCCGAGTTACGAGGCCTTATCAAAAATCTCAGCCTTGCCAGCCCCGGAAACAAAAGCCACAAGCAGCTCCCCAGCCAGGGCCTGCTTCAGGTTTTTGACTTTCCGTCAGAGAGCAGCTGCCTGATTCCTCTGCCAGGCATACCAGTGGGAGGTCGATTGTGCCACTTTCACGGCATGTGGCAATCAATCACAACTGACCAATGGGTGTTAGCAATCATTGCTCAGGGTTACCACCTGAACTTTCTTGCTCTTCCACCTGAATCACCACCCCTACAAGCGTGGAGAGTGACCGACCACTCTATCCTTCTGGAGCAGGAGGTTTCCCTTCTTCTCCAGTTAAAGGCAATAGAACCCGTTCCTCTTTCGCAACAAGGCCTAGGGTTCTATTCCCGGTACTTTTTGATCCCCCAAAAATCCGGGGGGCTTCGTCCAATTCTGGACCTACGTGCCCTCAACAAGTACCTCCAGCGGGTAAAGTTCAAGATGGTAACCCTGGGTTCGCTTTTACCTCTTCTACAAAGAGGAGACTGGCTCTGCTCTCTGGACCTCCAGGACGCATACACCCACATTGCGATAGCTCCACCTCTTCGCAAGTACCTCCGGTTTTTGGTAGGCCCAAGGCGCTATCAATACCGGGTGCTTCCATTCTGCCTAGCATCGGCACCACAAGTCTTTACCAAATGTCTTGTAGTGGTCGCAGCCTTTCTCAGGAAAGAAGGTGTTCACGTCTACCCCTATCTAGATGACTGGTTAATCAGGGCCCCAACCCAGCAAACTGCTCGATCGTCCCTGGATTTGACCCTACACACTCTAATTTCTCTAGGATTTCTCGTCAATTACAAGAAATCCTATTTAGTCCCATCTCAAACCTTGTCATTCATTGGGGCAGACTTGGACACCTTACAGGCGAAAGCCTTTCTACCTCAACAACGAGTGCAAACCCTCGTGTCCCTCGCTCACCAGTTGCAGTCTCAGTATACAGCAACAGCTCGGCAATTCCTTGTCCTTCTCGGACACTTGGCATCCTCAGTCCATGCCACACCAATGGCCCGCCTGGCCATGAGGCTCATGCATTGGACTCTGAGGTCACAATGGATTCAAACTACTCAGCCTCTGTCGACCATTGTCCACATCACCGATGCACTCCGTCTGTTCTGATCTTTCCACCAGGCGAGAGACAATCTCATCCAGGGACTGCCCTTTCAACTACCAGATCCTCAACTGATTCTCACCACCGACACTTCCAACCTCGGGTGGGGAGCCCATGTGAACGATCTACAGACACAAGGATCTTGGTCTCCAGAAGAAGCCAAACACCAGATAAATTTCCTGGAGCTTCGAGCAATGTGATATACTCTCGGAGCTTTTCAGGATTGCCTGTCCAATCACGTCATCCTGATTCAGACGGACAACCAGGTGGCCATGTGGTACATTAACAAGCAGAGAGGCACAAAATGGCGCCGGCTCTACCTTTGCCCTCACTATGTCATACGGGCGACGGTCGCCATTTTGAAGATTGGCAATACGGCCCGCTGCAGGAGGTCGCTCCCGGACCCCCGCTGGACTTTTGGCAACTCTTGTGGGGGTCAGGAGGCCCCCCAGCTGGCCAAAAGTCCCTGGGGGTCCGGGGGCGATCTCCTGGACGCGTGACGTTGGGAACCAGGAACCAAAATGGCGCCGGCGCTACCTTTGCCCTGTCACATAAGGGCAAAGGGCCACCGGCGCCATTTCTCTCAACGCAGCCGTGGCCAGAGAGAGGGAGATCGCGTCGGGACCCCCCCAATGGACCCCAAGTAATTTAAAACATTTTGGGGGGGTTCGGGAGGGTGGGGGATTTTTTTAAAGGTTCGGGGTGGGTTTTAGGGTTTTTTTGGTGTGCCGGTTTTCCCGCGCCCTATTTAACGATACAATATTTATTTATTTATTTATGAAACTTTTAATATACCGACATTCATAGGGCATATCATGCCGGTTTACAAAAAACTGAAGCAGGTGGAAAATACAATGAACAGGGGTGGGGGAGAGGGGAGCAGGCAAGAAAAGTGTGAGAGGGGGGTAGGGGAAGAGCAGCAAGAAAGGATAGGGCAGGAGGAGAGAGAGATGAACAATCAAATTGAGCAATATAATAAAAGGAACATAATTGTAACTGGATTCTATAACTATAAGTTAAGGCGAGATACTTATTTACATTAAATAAATGGCGTAAATACTTGTTAGGGTTAAGGCTTTGGCAAAGATGAGTTCAAAAAGGGGGGGTGGGAGGGAGGTGGGTGCAAGGGGTAGAAGTGGGAGGGGGGAAATTCAGGGGGCAGGGAGTGTGGGCTGTGGGGGGGAGGGGTGGCTGGGGGGGGTAAAAAAGGAAGGAGGACGGTGATGGAAAAGGAGGGGAGTGGGCTAGGTTTGATTGGTATCTGGGTAGGCTTGCCTGAACAGCCAAGTCTTGATGCCTTTTTTGAAAGACTGTAAGGAGGGCTCGAGTCGCAGGTAATGGGGAAGTGAATTCCAAACGGTGGGGCCGGCTATGGTAAACGCTCTTTCTCTGGTGTTGGAGAGGTGTGCGGTTTTGAGAGGTGGGGTGTGCAGGGTGCCTGCGAGGGCATTTCTGGTGGGTCGATTGGAGGTACGGAAGTGTGGCATGTCTTTAAGCCAGGCGGGATTGTTTTTGTGGAGGGCGTTGTGCAGGATAGTGAGGGTTTTATATTTGATACGGTATGGTATGGGAAGCCAGTGCAGGTCCTTTAGTATGGGGGTTATGTGTTCAGTTTTACGGGTATTAGTGGTAATTCTTGCCATCGCATTTTGAAGGATTTGTAGGGGTTTGATAGTAGATGCAGGGAGGCCTAACAGAAGGGAGTTGCAGTAATCTAGTTTGGAAAGGATGGTGGACTGCAGGACTAAACGGAAATCATGTGCATGGAGGAGTGGTTTCAGTTTTTTAAGTATGTGAAGTTTGTAGAAACCTCCTTTTATTAGGGACTTGATGTGTGGCTTGAAATTGAGATGTTGATCAAGTAGGATTCCTAGGTCTCTTACATTGGATGTGGGTGAGTGGGTTATAGTGGGGGTGGGAGCAGTGGGGCGTGAGGTATGTTCTGGTTGGTTGGAAATGACGAGGATTTCAGTTTTATCTGCATTGAGTGCCAGGTGGAGATTGGACAATAGGGAGTTGATGGTGGAGAGGCAGGATTCCCAGTATTGAAGGGATGCCTTGAGTGTAGTTTGAATGGGGATGATGATTTGGACATCATCAGCATATAGGAAGAAAGTCAGCCCTAGGTCGGAGAGAAGTTGGCAGAGGGGGAGAAGATAGATATTGAAGAGTGTGGAAGAGAGGGAGGATCCTTGTGGGACGCCTTGTGTGAGTGGGATATGTGAAGAGGTACTTTTATCGATTTGTACAACGTATTCTCTGTGGTTAAGATAGGAGGAGAACCAAAATAGAGCAGTGCCAGTGACGCCTATTTCTGCCAACCTGGAAAGTAGGATTTGGTGGTTGACAGTGTCAAAGGCGGCAGAGATGTCTAGGATGGCCAGGAGGTATGATTTCCCTTGGTCCATGCCTATGAGGAGAGTGTCAGAGATAGCTAAAAGGAGATTTTCAGTATTACGACCTTTACGGAAGCCAAATTGTGAGGGGTGTAGGATATTGTGGTCCTCAAGGAAGTCAGTGAGTTGGATGTTGACTACCTTCTCGAGGATTTTGGAGATGAGGGGGAGGTTGGAAATAGGTCTGTAGTTTGCTGGGGTCGTGGGATCAAGGGTAGGTTTTTTTAGGAGGGGTTTAACTACAGCTAGTTTAAGGGGGTCTGGGACTCTGCCGGAGGTTAACGAGCAGTTAATTATGTTTGCTATGGGTTTGGCAATGGTAGAGGGTATAGAGAGGAGGAATTTGGAGGGGATTGAGTCTGCTATGTGAGAGGCCGGTCTCATCTTTTTTAGGATAGATTCTATCTCTAGGGTGGAGGTGTGTTCAAGGGACTCGAGGAGGTGCCTGGTATTGCTGGTGGGGGGGAGGTGTGGGGGAGGGTTTGGAGGGGAGGCGCTGAAGGATGCTGTTGATTTTGGTCTGGAAGTACCTTGCGATTTCTTCACATTTTGTGTCTGTATTTCCTTCGTGGGTGATGGGGGTGGGGGATTTAGTGAGATCGGGTTGAATTGGTAGCGATTAATTTTGGAGGAATAGAAGTCACGTTTGGCTTGGAGGGTGGCTTGGCGGTAGTTGTGCAGGGTCTGTTTGTATATAGCTTTATGAGTAGGAGAGGGTTGTCTGCGCCAGATGCGTTCCTTGGATCTGAGGTCCTGCTTTGCCTTCTTTAACTGGTTGGTATACCAGGGTTGTTTTTCTCTTGGTGAAAGGGGGATTTCTTTGTGTACAGTTGGGCAGAGTTAGTCAGCTATAGTGGTTGTGATGTTATTCCATGATTGTAAGGCTGTATCTGGATTGGAGAGGTCAAGGTTCTTGGTTGCGTTTTACAGTGCAAGGGCAAGTTCCTCTGAGGGGCATGTTTTACGAAAGGATATGGTTTTGTTCTGTGAATGTGATGTGTTGGTAGTGATGTTGGTAGAGAGGGAGGCATTGACAATGAAGTGGTCTGACCAGGGGATGGGGGTGGTGGAGGGGGTGTTGGATGCTGAGATGTGGGAGTTAATGAAGAGGAGGTCAAGGGTATGACCAGCTCTATGTGTGGGTGTAGTGATGAGCTGTCTATAACCTAGGGCTTTAAGGGTGATCAATAGGGTTTCACATGCCAAGGTGATCGGGCTGGCGTCTACGTGGAGATTGAAGTCGCCAAGTATGATGGCTGGGCGGTCGGGCTTAAGGTTGTCGACGATAAATTCTATGAGGGGGGATGGGTCATGGTCAAGTATGCTGGGGGGGGGGGGCATAGATGAGACATACCTGTAGGGTGGTAGATTTGAAGAGTCCTATCTCTAGTTTGTGGGGGGGTTGGGATGGTTGGAGTTTTAGGTTAAGGTATTTTTTAGCTGCTAGGAGTAAACCACCGCCTCTTTTTTTGGGTCTTGGGATGGAGAAGATATCATAGGTTTGTTGTGGGAGTTGGTTTAGGAAAACCTGGTCTGTGTCTTTTATTAACCAGGTTTCCGTGATGGCACAAAGGTCCAGGCTATTGTCAGAGAGGATGTCGTAGAGGATAGGCGCTTTTTTAAGGATCGATTGGGAGTTGAATAATGAAATGGCTAGCGTTGCTAGGCCTAGGAGTTGTGTGAGGGGTGAGAATCAGGATGGGGATTAAGGATTTCTGGTGGTTGAGAGGGCGGGTTTGGGAAAGGGTGGTTTTGCGTAGGGTGGGGTGGTGAATAATGGGAATTGTGGCGTGACACATGTCGGATTGTAGGTAAGAGGGGGCAGGTAGAGAAGAAACAGTGCGGTGGGCTGCTGTGAATCCACACAGGGGGATAAGGGTAGGAGTTAGAGGCAGGGTGGAGGAGTTATGCAGTTACAAGTGACATGGTGTTTAACTGGAGTATGTGCTTGCAATAGACCCTTTCTTGTACAAATAGGAAACTGCAAGAGTGAAGCATTAAGGGGGGATTATACAGTTGAAGGATTAAATAGGTGGAGTATGCACTCAATATACAATGTACAATATACAGTGTACAAGTTGAAATAAAGAAATAGCATTGGTTATAAAACTTACATATCTGGAACAAGCGTGTACAGTTTTTGGATCATACAGCAGTATTTTAGTAGGTGATGCGTTGGTTGCAGAGCGGGTAGGTTAAAAGGGGGGAGGGCAGGTCTAGTAGGTGGGTGGTATCTAGTGCAGGGGTGTGGGGGGCAGGGAGAGGGTAGGGGGGAGCGACAGGGAGGATAGAGTCACAAAAATGTCACACAAAGGGGCACACTAAGGGGCAGGCCCCTTAGTCGCGCTCCTTCGGCGCGAGACGCCAGGGGCTTGCTTGCTTCTTTTAAGCCTCTTTCTGTGCCGGATGTGAGGCACCAAGAGTGGGCGGTCCTTCCGCGGCGATTCGGGTCGGGTGCAGGCAGAGAGGTAGGAGGGCCGCCTGAGGAATCGCTGGGCCTCGGGCTCCGGCTCGGACCCCGATGGGTCTCCCCTGCCGGGTGCAGCGAGCTCGGGGGGCGAGGGTGGCGTTGGGTCGGGGGGCGGCCGCAGGCAACGCACGGGCGGCAGGCCGGCGCGGTCGGCGATCAAATGCCCCTGACGATAAATCGGGGGGCATTTGTATTGTATCGTGCACTCTAACGATTTTGGACGATTTTAAAATTATCTGACGATAATTTTAATCGTTCAAAAACGATTCACATCCCTAATGCTTACCTCCCTGCTAATAGGGCTGGTCATACAGTCACTGAGGTGGAAGGAATATTTCAAAGTTGGCAGACATCTGCTGTTCTATATTGAGAACATTGGGCCTTATGGCTTTCACAGTTTATGTAACTCCTGTGGCAAATCTCCATATGAGATAAGTATCTATTTCACGGAGGAGTTCAGATGCCCTGTCTGGGTAGTTCTTCCATTCCAGTTTGACTTGGGGATTTCCCTTCTAAATCCTTCCTAACTAAACTGTCTTAAGTACAGATGCTTCTAACCTGGGTTGGAGCACACACCTATTTGCACACAGTGTTTCTGGCCTCTCTGGAAAAGAAGGTTGCACATCAAACTTCTGGAGCAGCAAGTAGTTCTGTAAATTCTAAGGGCTTTCAGGATTCAAGTGGCCAACAAAATTGTCCTAATCCAGAACAGACAGCCAGATGGTGATATTCTTCCTGAACAAGCAAAGAATACTTTTTATTTTCCTGTGCCAGGAAACTGTCAGTTTGGATATGGGCTATACTATAAGAGCCATGTACCTGATAATATAAGAGAACATTCTAGCAGATTTGTTGACACTTGCCCCAAAAGAGATGTCCCTGGATCAGCATTGAATCTGCTTAACAGCCTAGAACAAGAAGATTTACGTTTTCTGTTCCAGGAGATGATCAGAGAACAAATGGCAAACGCGTTCTCTCTTCATGAGTTGACAGAACTTCAAGTACCTGACCAAAAAGGTTGCATTATTTTATGGTGATCACTTTACTTCAATCCATAGTCTATGAGCTTCAGATGCATGTTATTATCTAGCTTATACCAAAGTTCACGATGTGGCGCTCAAAACACATCTCAAGTTCCTACCTTAGATGGTTTTGGAATTTCATCTGAATCAATTATTCTTCAAGCTCCATAAACCACATCTCCATATAGGTGAAAATATTTAATTCCCTTCATTCATAAGAATTCAGTTGCCTTCTTGAAGTAGACTAAAACTAGGGGGTACACCATGAAGCTAGTATGTAGCACATTTAAGACTAATCGGAGAAAATTATTTTTCACTCAGTGCACAATTAAGCTCTGGAATTTGTTTCCAGAGGATGTGGTTAGTGAAGTTAGCGTAGCTGGGTTTAAAAAAGGTTGGATAAGTTCTTGGAGGAGAAGTCCATTTACTGCTATTAATCAAGTTGACTTTGGGAATAGCCTCTGCTGTTACTGGCATCAGTAGCATGGGATCTTCTTGGTGTTTGGGTAATTGCCAGGTTCTTGTGGCCTGGTTTTGGCCTCTGTTGGAAACAGGATGCTGGGCTTGATGGACCCTTGGTCTGACTCAGCATGGCAATTTCTTATGTTTTTAGTGATCCAAAATGACCCAGTTTTGTTCTTTATAATTCTAACACAGCCTTGGTAATGCAGTGTCAAAACACACAAATTTCTCATTGAATAACAGATTGCATTATCTGCTTTAACTCAGCCAGGCCTGACCTTAAGGGGCATGTCAAGGTCCACAATACTATAACCATGGCAGCATTATAGCACATAGTAATTGCAGTAGATGGATGGTAGATAAAGATCAAATGGCCTATCCATTCTGCCCGACTCAGATTCATTCACTTTGGATATATGTATATACAAACTCGCATGTGCATTCTACACCAACTCTCCTTTTTCTTATATCTTTCTCTCCAGTTCCTCCCTTCCCTCCCCCTGCATGGTGTTTTGTGAAAGTCAGAGAGGAACCAGCACACACAGGGTTAACTGATAATGCTAGGTATTATCTTACTGCAACTTACTCGATACTGCAGCTATTTCCTTGGTGGAATAATCCCTTCTGCTTCCATTAGCTAGTCCTCCCAGACTAATACTGGCATATCCACAGTGACAATTGTGATAGTCTCTTTAAAAATTGATGAGAAGCCATCCCAAAATATGACTATTACAAGCTCTTTCCTGACTTTGATTCCTATTCAGTTCCATTGGAATGGAATCAGAAAAAGAAAGGCAATAAGGTGGCATAGGCCTGAATCCCATGATTTTCCATAGAACAAGAAATAGGAAGTAATGGGAGCTACAGTGAGCAATGGATTTATCCTCCACTACTCAGGAGCAATCTGTTTGGGTTGGAATTGGTGTTGGAATAGAGTCCATGAATGTCTTATATTCTCCAAATATATATTTTTGGGTCATTTTGAATAACTATTTCAGCAAAACACATAAAGGTCCATATTCAGAAGCATTTAACCAGATAACTCAGATGTTATCTAGCTAAATGAATATTTGGGCACTTATCAAGCTAAATTCTTGCCAGATAAATTAGCTGAATAAATTGGGGGCATATCTGGGAGATGTTGTTAGACAGATAAGTTATCTGGCTAACTCCAATTATTTAGTATTAGCCAGATAACTTATCCTGCTAACTCAGGTCAGACCGTAGACATGACCTAAACCTAGCTGGATAAACTTACTCAGCTTAACTTTAAGACAGCTGGATATATATATTCAGCAGTGTAGGTGTGCCACTGAATCTATATGGGTAGAAATCCCATGTATGTTGGGTAAGAGTATAGTGATAGGAGTATTCTACCGTCCACCTGGACAAAATGGTCAGGCAGATGATTGAAATGCTAAGAGAAATTAGAGAAGCTAACCAATTTGGCGGTGCAATAATAATGGGAGAATTTAATTACCCCAATATTGACTGGGTAAATGTAACATCAGGATTTGCTAGAGACATAAAGTTCCTGGATGTAATAAATTGCTGCTTCATGGAGCAATTGGTTCAGGAAACAACAAGAGAGGAGCTATTTTAGATTTAATTCTTAGTGAAACGCAAGATTTGGTGAGAGAGGTAACTGTGGTGGGGCCACTTAGCAATAGTGATCATAACATAATCAGATTTAAACTAATAACTGGAAGGGGGACAATAAGTACATCTTCAGCTCTAGCACTACATTTTCAAAAGGGAAAGTTTATTAAAAGGTGGAAAATAGAAAAAAACCAAAAGGTGCAGCTGCAAAAGTGTTGAACAGGTATGACATTGTTCAAAAATACAATCCTAGATGCGCAGTCCAGGTGTATTCCACGCATTAAGAAAGGTGGAAGGAAAGCAAAAAGATTACAGGCATGGTTAAAAGGTGAGGTGAAAGAGGCTATTTTAGCCAAAAAAAATTCCTTCAAAATTGGAAGAAGGATCCATCTGAAGAAAATAGGATAGAGCATAAGCATGGTCAAGTTACGTATAAAACATTGATAAGACAGGCGAAGAGAGAATTTGAACTGAAGTTGGCCGTAGAGGCAAAACTCATAATAAAAACTTTTAAAAAATATATCCGAAGCAAAGAAACCTGTGAGGGAGTCGGTTGGACCATTAGATGACGGAGGGTTTAAAGGGGTTCTTAAGAAAGATAAGGCTATTGCAGAAAGACCAAATTAATTCTTTTCTTTCATGTTTACTAATGAGGATGCTGGAGAGATACCAGTTCCGGAAATGGTTTTCAAGGGTGATGAGTCAGATGAACTGAACCAAATCACTGTGAACCTGGAAGATGTAGTAGGCCAGATTGACAAACTAAAGAGTAGCAAATCTCCCTAGGTATGCATTCTAGGGTGCTGAAAGAACTAAAAAATGAAATTTCTGATCTATTAGTTAAAATTTGTAACCTATCATTAAAATCATCCATTGTACCTGAAGACTGGAGAGTTGCCAATGTAACCCCAATTTTTAAAAAAGGCTCCAGGGGCGATCCGGGAAACTATAGACCAGTGAGCCTGACTTCAGTGCCGGGAAAAATAGTGGAAACTATTCTAAAGATCAAATCGTAGAGCACATAGAAAGACATGGTTTAATGGAACACAGTCAAATAGGATTTACCCAAGGGAAGTCTTGCCTAACAAATTTGCTTCATTTTTTTGAAGGGGTTAATAAACATGTAGATAAGGTGAACCAATAGATGTAGTGTATTTGGATTTTCAGAAGGTGTCTGACAAAGTCCCTCATGAGAGGCTTCTAAGAAAACTAAAAAGTCATGGGATAGGAGGCGATGTCCTTTCGTGGATTACAAACTGGTTAAAAGACAGGAAACAGAAAGTAGGATTAAATGGTCAATTTTCAGTGGAAAAAGGTAAACAGTGGAGTGCCTAACGGATCTGTACTTGGACCAGTACTTTTTAATATATTTATAAATAATCTGGAAAGGAATAAGATTGAGGTGATCAAATTTACGGATGATACAAAATTATTCAGAGTAGTTAAATCACAAGCGGATTGTGATACATTACAGGAGGACTTTGGAAGATTGGGCATCCAAATGGCAGATGAAATTTAATGTGGACAAGTGCAAGGTGTTGCATATAGGGAAAAATAACCTTGCTATAGTTCCACAATGTTAGGTTCCATATTAGAAGCTACCACCCAGGAAAAAGTTCTAGGCATCATAGTGGATAATATCTCGAAATCATCGGCTCAGTGTGCTGCCAGCAGTCAAAAAAGCAACAATGGGGGTCATTTTTCAAAATGCGATAAGGCGTTTTTCGCATGCGTTAATGGCTTATCGCATGCGAAAAGCCCCATTAACGCATGCGATAGGCCCTTACCGCATGCAAAAACGTGTTTACCGCATGCGATCACACCATATCGTATGGTGCGATGCAAATTCCAAAAATAGGAGGAGTTAGGGGCGGAGAGTGGGCTGGTTTAGCCTGTCTGCGAAGAGCTATCGCACAGCCATAACGCCAATTTTAACAACACCTCTTTGGATTGCGTTAGGCTGTGCGATAGCTGCCGTGACCATGCGGTAAGGTTTCATCGCCATTTGCGATGTCTCCCGTAAGTCTGATTTCAGCTGAATTGACAGGTTCAGAGAGAGAGAGACTGGCCATAATGTCATGGCCCATAGGTAGGTATTTGTATCCCTATGGTAGGCCCACCTAGTAACTCGAGGTGGGGATTAGTTAAGAGTGTAGGGGGTTAGGGGCCACTTTGACATTCTACGTGACACCTACGAACAGAACAGTGGTCTCTTGTGAAGATTTGATGGCCTTCGGAGTGAGAAAACTCACTCCAAGATGAGATTTGGGCAATGTTCTCTCAACCTAGCTTGATGGATCAATGTCTTACATTTAACTTGCCAACGCTTATGCTTTATCCTATTTTCTTCTGTTGGATCCTTCTTCCAGTTTTTGAATGAAGTCCAATCTGTTCGAAAAATATGATTTAACCAATAAACTAAGCACTAGGTAATGGAGCAGCTTTTCACAGTCTCCTTTTGCACAGTGTACTAAACTTCTTGTGATAAAATATAAATCTTATATTTATTTAACATTTTTATAGACCGACATTCGTTGGGAACATCATATCTGTTTACATGGAACATTAAAGTAGCGTAACAAGGCTTTACAAGAAACTGAGATTAAACCATATAATAAATTGGAACAGTAAAATAAGATGCTTATGTAAAAAGGTAACAACGTAATCGTAACATTAAATAATAAAATTAGGTTATCATTAGGTTATGGAGTATTGATGTAACAGTATTGTTAGATAATAATATAAGGTAGCATTGCCTATGTTTTAAGGTAATGAGGTTACAAAAGCTTGATAATGTAGAGAGTTTTAAAGATGTTATAGTTAAATTTGACCAAGCGTAACGGTTGAATGGTTAGTCAGTGAAATTGACATCGTAATACATTGAGTTTTAAAATATACATTGCCATACAATAGTAGTGGAATTGCACTTCTAAGAGAAGCATTTAGCTTTGAGAGTTCAATGTACTGTGGAGAGGTGAATTCAGGGGGGAAGGAGGAGAAAGTTGAACATTAGTTGAGCTGTGGGGTGGTGGGGTCCCAGGGGAAGGCGAAGTAAGAAGATGAATAAGAAAGGAGGTTGGAAGAGGCAAGGGGGGCTTAGTGGGGCAAGAGTGGTGATTCGGTGAATGAGTTACAGGTGTAGGCCTGCTTGAATAACCACATCTTGATTTTGTTTAAATTTTTTGGGGCAGAGTTCTTGTCTCAAGTCAGTTGGCATGGTGTTCCAGAGTGTTGGCCCAGCAATAGATAGTGCACGTTGTTTCGTGGCATTGAGGTGTGTGGTTTTAGGAAATGCCGTGCATAGTGTTGCTAGATAATGTGTTCTGGTGGGTCTTGAGGGTGCAAAACACTAGGGAATCGTTGAACGATTGCATATTTTGATTATGTAGGGATTTGTGTATGATGGTCAGGGCCTTATATTGTATTCGGTATGCTACTGGTAGCCAGTGTAAAACCTGGAGAATTGGGGAAATGTGTTCACTTTTGTGGGTGCTGGTGAGGATCCGGCAGCAGCATTTTGTAGCATCTGGAGGGGGGGTTATGTCGTGTTTTTAGGGAGGCCTAGTAGTATGGTGTTGCAGTGGTCAATTTTTGAAAAAATGGTGGACTGAAGTACTGTCTGGAAGTCTAGGTGTAGAAGGGGGTTTTAGTTTTTTTAGTGTGTGGAGTTTGAAGTAGCATTCTTTGATTTTAGTATTAATAAATTTTTTAAGGTTAATTTGGTTGTCCAGTGTAACTCCTCAGTCTCTTACATGTTGCGTAAAGGACCAAGCAGAATGAGGTATGTGGGGATGTTATTAGTGATGTGTTGTGGTGATATTAACATGAGTTCAGTTTTGGTTGTGTTGAGGGCAAGGTTAAGGTTAGTGAGGAGGTTGTTGATTGCAGTGAGGGCCGTTTCCCATGTATTGATGGCTTTGGGTTTGGTATCTGTAATGGGTATGAGAATTTGTATGTCATCCGCATATATGAAGTGCGGAAGACCAAGCTTGGAGAGGAGATGGCAGAGCAGAAGTAGGTAAATGTTAAATAGCGTTGATAACGAGGACCCTTGTGGAACACCTCGTGATAAATCAATGGCCTTATATTCACTATTGCCTATATTAACTTTGTATTGTCTGTTGTGTAGATAGGATTTGAACCAAGAAGCGGGATTCCGGTAATGCCAGTTTTTTGAGTCTTTCAATTAATGTGCTGTGGCTGATAGTATCGAAGGCTGAGGATATATCCAGTAATGCCAGGATGTATGAGTGGCCTTTGTCTAGACCTTTGAGGACATAATCTGTTAGGGAGATGAGGAGGGTCTCAGTGCTGTGATATTTACAGAATCCATATTGGGATGGGGAATAGTATGTGATTCTTTTCTAGGTAGTCAGTAAGTTGTAGGTTGACTATTTTTTGAGGATTTTTGCTGTGAGTGGTAGGTTGGAGATGGGGCGATAGTTGGAAAGTTCAGCAGGGTTCAGTTTAGGTTTCTTTAGTATTGGTTTAACTATGGCTTGTTTTCAGTGAATGTGGAACAGTGCCGAGGGTAATAGAACGGTTGATAATGTCTGCTATGGGTTTGGATATAGTGTTTGTGATTGATAGTAGGTATTTGGTGGAAATCATGTCTGGAGGATGGTCTCATTTTCTTAAGAATGGATTCATTTCAGAGGAGGCAGTGGTCTCAAAGGTATTTAATTCGACATTAGGGATGTTTGGGAGTGTTTTAATGGGCGATGGTGTAGTAGGAAAGCGTGTCGTGAGTTTGATAATTTTATTGTGGAAGAATAGTGCTAGGTCTTCACGTTAGATTTGGCGTCCTCATCTGGTATGGAGGTAGGTAAAGTTTAGTTAGGGCAGATACATATTCGAAGAGGGCACGGGCATTAAATTGTAGGTTATGAATTCTTTGAGCATAGAAATCTCGTTTGGTTTTGTTTATAGTCTCACGGTAAGAGTGGAGGGAGGATTTGTATTTTGCGAGTTGTGTGGCAGTTGCTTCTTTAACGCCATTTCTTTTCTTGTTTCTTAGGTTGTGTTTCAACGTCTTTAGTTCTTGTGTGTACCAAGGTTTTTTTGTGTTATAAGATGGATTTATTTCCTTGGTTTGTAATGGACAGATTTTGTCAGAAGTGATCCTAGTGAGGGTATTCCATGACGTAATGGCAGAGTCAGCGTCAGTTAAGTCTAGGTTGTCAAGATCGTTGGACAGAGCTGAGATTAAGTCATCTCTATTACATGGTTTTCTGAAGTGAATGGTATTTTTTGAGCGTGGGGAGGTGGAAGTGTTTTTTATGGAGCAGGTAGTTCTGATGATAAAGTGGTCAGACAGGGAACATGGTGTATATGAGGGAGTGTCAGTGATGATTTGGTAATTTATAAAGATAAGATCTAGTGTGTGGGTTTTGTTATGATCTGTTTGAGGCTTATTGCGCTGAGCGAGGACAGGAGCACTTCGCAAGTGGATGAGAGTGGTAATGAGTCTGTGTGTATATTGAAGTCTCCTTGGATGATGGCAGGGGAGGTCTATAGTTATATTTCTAGTAATGAATTCAGTAAGGGGGGATGGGTCTCTTTCTAGAATACCTGGTGGGGAGTATATTAGGCAAATGAAGTTTGGGGGATTTGAATAGCCTGATTTCTATTTTTTGGGGGGGTTGATAGATTGGGGTAATAGTTTTAAGGTCTTTTTTTATGGCAAGTAGGAGACCTCCTCCTCTTTTTTTTTATTGAGATGTCATTTGTGTTTTTAGAGAGCTGGTTTAATAGCACTGTATCAGTTTCCTTGATTTTAAGAAGTAAAATCTGTTTGCCTTTTTAAGTCTAACTGCTGCCTATATTATATTTTGGATTTTCTTAGGAGCTTCCACAGCATCCCTTGTCTGTTAGAATCTACTGTGATAACCTCTCTGTTTCTGATTTTATGGAGCAACACAAACACTGCATACTGAAGATCCTCATAAATACACACAGTAAGTAATTTTAGTTTCTACTGCAATTTTGCTGTTATAAACTAATGAGTTATAAGTAGCATTTTTCTTGCTGTAAAAATTGGGAGTCTTGTGCCTTTGTGTAGTACAGAGGCATAATGCTATTAATGCCTTGCTTCTAGGCAATTTTCACTTTTGGGATATATCATGTTACAAACCAGGCAATGAGTCATTGCCAGATTTCTAGCTGACTTTATGGTATGGTGATCTCTGAGTCATGGTTAAGAACATAAGCGGTATCATGCTGGGTCAGACCAAAGTCCATCAAGACCAGCATCTTGTCTCAATAGTGGGCAGTCTGGGTCACAATTACCCAGCAAATCCTTAATTGTTGATCTGTTGTTTGTGTCTCACTCTCAGGGATAAGTGCTGGCTTTGCCAAGTTTGCTTGACTAATAACTGTTTATGGACGTTTCCTTTAAGAACTTGTCTAACTCTCTTTTGCCTTGACCACATTCTTTGGCAACAGATTTTATAGCTTTATTGTGCGCTGAGTGACAAAACACTTTAGGAGGAGTTTTAAATGTGCTGGTTGCTAGTTTAATGGAGTGTCCCCTTGTCCTAGTGTTCGAAAGGGTTAATAATCCACCCCACTCATAATTTTATAAATCTCAATCATATCCCCTCTGTCCTTTCTTCTCCAAGCTAAAGCCTGTGTCAGTAAAGGAGCTTTTCCATCTCCATTATCATTTTTGTACCCTTCTCTGTACTTTTTCTATTTCTGCTGGGGGGTTTTGAGATGGATTGACTAGAACTACACACACAGTACTCAAGGTGAAGTCTTATTATGGATCAGTTGAAAGGCATCATGATATTCTCAGTTTTGTTCTCCATTCCTTTTCAAATAATTCCTGTTATTTTATTTGTTTGTAACCCTAAACAGCTAACAAGAAGCATACATAATTAAAAATTAAAAGCAATGTACGGTCCTAAAAAAATGATTAAAAACAGTTAATGTAACATAGCATTAAAACTCATGTAAAACATTGGATTCAAACAAAACTGAACAGCAAAAAAAAAAATACAATTTTGGATTCATTCTTAAAAAGTGAATGAAACGGAAAGATTTCAATTGCTTTCTGAAGAGTTTGGAGCATTGAATCATATGTAAATTGTCTGGAACTATTGCTTTTGCTGTAGTAGAGAATTAGAAGTGCTTCTAGCTCTCTACTACAGCAAAAGAAAAGGCACGCTTGTGAAATTCCATTAGTCATACTTGACGGATAGATGGAGCCTCTAGAAAAAAATTTAGCGAGGATCTTAGGGTTTTTATAGGGCTGTAAGGTTTTAATATTGTAGAGATCCAAGGAATGGAAAAATTGTTACAAAAATCATGAACTAGACTAGTAATTTTATAGTTGATTCTTGATTATATAGGGAGCCAATATGATCCCGAATGGCGAGTCCAGATATGAGACAAGCTGCTGCAATCTGCAAGAGGTAGATTGGCTTAATAACAGATAAGGGAAGACCTAGATATAATCCATTGAAATAGTCTAGGGATAGGCATGATCAACTGAACCTCAGTGCAAAAATCACATGAAAGAAACAAAAGTTTGAGAGGATGTAACAGCCAAAGCTTATAAAAAACCAGATTTCACAACAGCCTTAATTTGAGGGACAAAAGATGGATAATCACACCAAAGTTTCAAGCCCTGGAACTTGCTTTCATTGTATCTCTATGAATTGAAATTGACAACTGTCAATCCAGTGGGAGCACTGAGAGGAGAGGATCACCTTGCTGGTGGCTGAAAGGAATGAGTAAGTTTTTCTTGGGAAATTTTTTTTTTAAATATTGGGGAGAGGTAAACTATTTGGGGTTATTATTTAGTGTGTTTGTGCTTTTAATAGTCAATAAGGCAGCTAATAAGCTGAAGATAATGTGTTTGATAAAAAAAAGAAAAAAGATAGCCAGAAGCTAGAAATAAGCTAGGAGCAGTATATACCTAAGTAAGTTGAAAAGTTCAGTTACTCACCTTGGGAAAAGTGTTAGGGTAGTATGATTTGGTTTGATTAGGTACCATTTGTTAATCAAAATAGCAGTGAGTCACTCAGAACAAGTAACTTTAGTGTAAATCTCCAAAGGGATTCTTTTGTACTAATTTACCTTAGAAGCACAAGATACATTGCAAGGGAAGAGCTCAGTAACCCACAATCCAGTGGGAGCACTGAGAGGAAAGGATCACCTTTCTGGTGGCTGAAAGGAATCAGTAAGTTTTGCTTGGGAAATTTTTTTAAAAGTATTTGGAAGAAGTAAACTATTGGGGTATATTATTTAGTGTGTTTGTGCTTTTAGTAGTCAGTAAGGCAGCTAATAAACAGAAGTTGTATGTGATCCTGTAGCAAGGACCTGCTCTCCAGATGGTGCATTGTCCTCTCGCACCGAGGATGTCTCCCTGGGCTACTGCCCAGGAGGCAATGGTTAGGTGGACCATCATAGTTGGTGATTTGATTATTAGGCCATTGGTTTCCAACAAATAATAAAAACTCCCACCCACAAAGCGGGCCACATACTCGACCTCATTTTCACAAATGAAAAAATTGCAAAACACAACGCCAACAGCAACTGCCATTCCGTGGTCAGACCACAAACTAATTTATTTAAGATTTTTATATACCGGCATTAGTGTGCAAACATCATACCGGTTTACATTACAACTGAAAGATTGAAAAGTACAATAAACAGGGGAGGGGGTGGGGAGTATAAATAAATTACAGAGATACATTAGTACAGAAAGTGCAAAAAAAACAGTAGCAGTAAACGTTAAAACAATAAAGCTAAATGCAAAGGTGAACTTGTATACAAGGGCATAAGAGAGAAATTTAAAGCACGGGTCCTATAAGGATTACGGGATGGTTTCTAATCTTAATGAAGAAAACTTTATTAGATGTGTATGAGAGCGTAAATTAAGGGGGGGGGGAGGACTACGAATGCGGATTATTCTGGGAAGGCTTGTCGGAAGAGCCAGGTCTTTAGTTTCTTTTGGAATTTAGAATAGCATGGTTCGAGTCTGAGTACGGGAGGGAGGGAGTTCCATTGTTTGGGGCCGGCTATGGAAATTGTACGATTCCTTGTGGCGGAGAGGTGGGCTCTTTTAAGGGGGCGGTACTGTTAGAGTTCCTTTGTTTACAGACCTGGTGGGTCGCTCCGAGCATGTGAGGCAGAAGGGCTCATCAAGCCAGTTGGAGTTGTAGAAGTAAATCAATTTGTGAATTATGGATAGGGTTTTAAAGAGAATGCGGGATGCTACGGGGAGCCAGTGGAGGTCTTTGAGAATGGGAGTAATGTGATCGGATTTCCATGTGTTTGTGATGACCCTGGCAACAGCATTTTGGAACATTTGTAAGGGTTTGATGGTGGATGAGGGTAGTCCAAGGAAGAGGGCATTACAGTAGTCTAGCTTTGAGGATAGGGTAGCTTGGATAACAGTCCGGAAGTCATGATAGTGGAGGAGGGGTCTAAGTTTCTTTAGGACATTGAGCTTGTAAAAGCCCTCTTTGAGGATGGAACTGATATATTTTTTAGATTCAGTTGTTGGTCTAGTACTACCCCAAGGTCTCTTACACAGGGCTGAGAAGATATGGTGTTGAAGGCTGGGTCATTGGAGATCCTGGGTTTGGGGGGTTGGTGTTGGGACAGAAGGAGCAGTTCTGTTTTGGATGTGTTTAGTGCAAGGTGGATGTTTGTGAGGAAGTCATTTATGGATGCGAGACATATGTTCTAGTAGGCCAGGGCGTCAGTTAGGGAGTTATGAATGGGGATGAGGATTTGAACGTCATCAGCGTAGACGAAGAATTTGAGGCCAAGGTCTGTTAGGAGCTGACAGAGGGGGGTGAGGTAAAGGTTGAATAAGGTAGAGGAGAGGGAGGAACCTTGCGGGGGGACGCCTTGGGACAGAGAGTAGAGTGTGGATTCGGCATTTCCTATTTTGACTGCAAACTTCCTATTGGATAGGTAAGATTTAAACCATAGCAGAGCTAGGCCAGAGATGCCTATTTCAGCCAGCCGGGTGAGGAGGTGGTTGTGATTGATGGTGTGTGTGTGATTGATGGCAACTCCACAAATAAAGCAATAACTTGTCAAAGTCCCCCGACACGGTCCCGTGTTTCGCTGTGGCTGCATCTGGAGGGACCAAAAGTTTCAATAAAATCTGCAAGAAAGCATATATACAAATAGTGGAATGAAAAGGGAGATTGGCTACTATATTTAAGACAATAATACAAGTGCATACCTTTCGTACCAGTTAAGGAGCGCGAACGCCCTCATTAGTGTCAAACATTTAAAGAAGAATGGCGCGAAACGGGAATCTATTGCGAGATTCAGGAACCAAACACGACAGAGCACACACTCAACCAAACAGGTGCCATTCAATCTCTTTGTTCAGACCTTTCGGGCTAACAGTATCAAGAGTGTATATCCATCTCTGTTCTCTTCTGCCCAGCACTTCGGCAAAGTCACCCCCCCGGGGTGGGCGGGCGACTACCTCTAGTACGGAGAAGAGGAGATCAGAGATGGAGTGGCCGATATGAGACCAGTGGGCTACCAAGGGTTCATCCATTCTTAAATGCCGAATATTAGAACAGTGCTCGATCATCCTGGTTTTCACCATCCTAGTGGTCTTACCAACATACAGGAGGGGGCAGGGGCATTGCACTATATACACCACACCTTTAGTAGTACAATCAGAGTTAGAACGCAGTCGAAAAATACGTCCAGTACTAGGGTGTTTAAATAAGGAAGCTGTATCTATGTGACTGCACCTAGTGCAGTGCCCACAGGGTCTATGAAGCCCCTCCAAACCTAACTCTTTCGCATTGCTAGGAAATACAGTATGGACCAACTGGTCGCGAAAATTCCTGCCCCTCCGAAAGGTAAAACTTAGAGAGCCGTGAAAAAGATTCGATAAAGATAGCGCGTGCCAGTGTCTCTGGATATGTCGGCAATTGATTTGCTCAAAATCAAGAAGGGAAGAATGCAATTATGATATCCCTCGTCCGACCCCGAGGGGGGAAAGAAAAAGCCAGTCCCAGTTTGTGTATAAGGCGCGTTTAAACGCTTTCTTGATCACTCGTGCCGGATAGCCTCTTTCCAAAAACCGGGTAGTCATCAACTGAGCTTGATTCAAAAAATCAGAACGAGATGAACACAACCGCCGTAGTCTTAGAAACTGGCCGGTTGGGATGTTATCTCGTAATGCCTTTGGGTGACAGCTGTTATATGACAGCAGCGTATTACGATCCGTATCTTTTCGAAAAAGCGTAGTTGCAAACCGATCCCCCTCCACCGAAATTAAAATGTCCAGAAATGCAATTTGGGATGGATGAATACAAAAATTAAACTGCAAATGACTGTTCAATGCGTTCAACCAATCTATGAACATATAAAATTGTAGATCAGTGCCCACCCATATAATGAATACATCGTCAATGAAGCATAACCATAGGTGTATAAATGAATATCACTCAGAGGAGTAAACCAAAGATGATTCAAAACGGTCCATGTATAAAAAAGCCAGACTGGGGGCCATAGTGGCCCCCATAGCTGTGCCTTTTATTTGTTGATAATAGGTCTCATCAAATCGAAAAAATTTTTTGTGAGAGCTAATTCCGACAATTGTACCAGAAAAGATGGAGAAACACGATGGGGAGCCGGATGCGAGTTGAAAACGTCCTCTATAACACGCAGAGCATCTGCCTGGGGGATGTTCGAGTACAAGGAAATCACATCCAGGGTAACAAAGAAGAACTTTCCCGACGGCACCACTAAATTAGCCAAAAGAGAAATTAGATGAGAAGAGTCTCTTACATACGACCGAATCTGTGGTACGAAGGGTTTCAGAAAAACATCAACACATTTTGACAGTGGCTCTAATAAAGAGCCAATGCAGGAAACAATTGGGGCGGCCAGGCGGTCGAATAAGTGTTTTGTGAATTTTAGGAAGGGTGTAAAACACCGGCGTGATTGGAGAGGGGGTCACCAGAAACTTGGCCTCTCTACTCGTAATCATGTTACAGTCAACCGCCTCTTGAACTAATGATTTAATGTCCTTCAACAGAGATTCTGTGGGATCCTCTGGCAGCGGTATATAAAATGAAACATCGCCCAACTGTCGCAGTGCCTCCGCCTCATATTCTGCCCTGTCTAAAACCACAATCCCACCGCCCTTGTCGGCAGGTTTTATGACAATAGAATCATCATTAGCCAGATGTCTAACAGCTACTTCCTCTTGTTTAGTTAAATTATAGCGCACATACTGTCTCCTAGATGTTAGAATTTGAGCATCCGCACACACCAGGCATTCAAAGGCACCTAATAACGGGTCAACAGGGCCAGGGGGAATCCACCGGGACCTGTTGAAAACCTACAGAGGCATCTCGCGAAGGAGGAGAATCTGCAAAAAACAGTTTGTTTAAGCAGACGAAAAAAACAGTGTAAATGAACATGTAAATCAAATGCATCACATTTTATCGTAGGTACAAATGACAAGCCCTTGTGTAATGCCCCCAATTCAACATCTGTTAAAGAACGCGAGGACAAGTTAAATACAGTCTCAGAAGCTACTGCCAAGGGTCTAATGGTGGGCGGGTTGCATGAGTGGATCTTTGAGTAGTTTGAGCTACTGTTGTGGCCGCCCGGGACCGCATTCTGTGGGTGTCCCGGGGTGCCTGGCCTGAGTCCAAAAAAGAGGCAGCAATGGAGGAATATCGTGAAGAGGCAGGTGCTGGTATTGAAGATGGTAATTCTTGTGCAGGGGCGGAAGCACCGCGGTTGCGGCGACCATGCCCGCAGCTCCGTTGTAATTCTTCGCCCGACGAGTCTTCTGAGGAGGACGACTCCTGTGCAAAAGTTACCTTCTTCTGGGGTCTTTTGGACATCCATTTGTAGACGTATCCAGTTTTGTAATCAGTTTCGTCCCGTTGAAATTTACTGTATTTAACAGATTTTAAATCGTTGCGAAACTTGGTCAGGTTCTCCTGAAATTCCTCAAGTTGTCGATCAAAGGATTCCAGTGGCGAGGCCTGTTTAATAAGATCCAGTTTGTGTGAAAGTTCCTCCTGTAAAGTCTCCTGTAATTCCTGCCCCCTCCTGTATGTTGGTAAGACCACCAGGATGGTGAAAACCAGGATGATCGAGCACTGTTCTAATATTCGGCATTTAAGAATGAATGAACCCTTGGTAGCCCACTGGTCTCATATCGGCCACTCCATCTCTGATCTCCTCTTCTCCGTACTAGAGGCAGTCGCCCGCCCACCCCGGGGGGGTGACTTTGCCGAAGTGCTGGGCAGAAGAGTTGTATTTCCAGCCTGAGTTCATTGTAAACCGGCATGATGTGCTTCACGAATGTCGGTAAATAAAAGTTAATAAATAAATAAATAAATAAGAGAACAGAGATTGGATATACACTCTTGATACTGTTAGCCCGAAAGGTCTGAACAAAGAGATTGAATGGCACCTGTTTGGTTGAGTGTGTGCTCTGTTGTGATTGGTTCCTGAATCTCACGATGGATTCCCGTTTTGCGCCATTCTTCTTTAAATGTTTGACACTAATGAGGGCGTTCGCGCTCCTTAACTGGTACGAAAAGTATGCACTTCTATTATTGTCGTAAATATAGTAGCCAATCTCCCTTTTCGTTCCACTATTTGTATATATGCTTTCTTGCAGATTTTTTTTTTTTATTTAATATTTATTCAATTTCAACATTTAATAATACAAGATCATTCTTGGTTAGGAAAAGCATTTAGGAAGCAAACATAGTTATAAATTTAACTAACAATACAAAACAATTACATCCACAATGCTGATTCAGTCCTCAATTATAAGGAGACAATTTGAACAAGATTTCAAAGAAAAGTTAAACTTACATCAATAATGTACCTTGCAACGTACTCTATTTATTTATAGGGCTCACTGAACATATTGATCCTACGGAAACTCTAACACAGAGTTCCCCACTTGTGTTTTATCACTCAGAAAGATTGATAATTGAGGAGGAATATAAAACACAAAGGACTTACCCTTGTATCTTATACAGCATTTACAAGGATATTTAAGGCGGTAGGTAGCCCCTATTTGGAGAACCTTTGCCCTATATGAAAGAAATTGTTTCCTCCTCTTTTGTGGTGTTTTTGAAAAGTCTGGGTAGACTCTTATGGCTAAAGTCAGAAATGGTTCCAACCTATGTTTAAAAAATAAACGAAACACCCAGTCACGATCAGTCTCAAAAACAAAAGTGGTTAATAATGTAGCACTCTGTACCATATCACTATCAGATGTCTCCAGAATTTTGGAAACATCCAAACTAGTTTCCAACTTATCCATAACCTGTACACCCTCCTGCTCTTCCTGTTGTACTCCTTTTTTGTACATTGGAATGTAGTAAATCTTAGCTAATGGTGGTATTGTGTTTTCTGGTACTTTAAGAACTTCTAATAGATATTTCTTAAATATTTCTTTAGGTGACATATGTGGGAGCATTGGAAAGTTAACAAAACGAAGATTTTTCTTTCTATTAACATTGTCCAAATTCTCCAATTTCATTTGCAATATTTGATTTTCTTTTATCATTGCCTCTTGTACCAGTTTTGTACTGTCTAGATCTCCTTTAATTTTCTCTAGTTCTTTAATTTCTTTATCCTTTCTTAGCTCCATATTTATTATATTTACTTGTAAATTATTAACTTTTTCTATAACAGGATTTACTTGAGCTACCACAGAATTCTGAAAACTCACTATAGCTTCCATTATTACATCCAATGTAACTACTTCAGGTTACTTATTTGTGGGACACATATCTTAGGCAAATAAACAGAGCTATCCATCTTTATTGAATCCTGGTGGAGATCTCCTTGTACCAAGTTCAGTGAGGTGGTCTGTCCTAACCGGACTTCCACCGGACTTTCCATCACAGACAAATCCAGGGGCTTTGGGCCTACTAATGGAGACCCTAACTCTACAACTTCCGCAGGTGGGCCCTCCCTCCAAGGCCCGTGGGCTTTGGATGTAGCCGGGTTAACAGGTGGTTCCCTTTGGATCGGGGATAAAGATGTTGATAGGTCCGATGGAGAGACCTCAGAAGTAAATTCAAGAGGACCCTCTATCTGCGCCACTTCCGATCTTAATGTACGTTGCACATGAGTCCATAGGTCCTTTTATATAAGTACCGGGGGTAGTGGTAGGCTCAACTCTCTCCTTGGCTCTTCTTTTCCTTACAGAATGAGGCATAGTTTTATCAAATATGCAACTCAGAACCTAATAGGCTCCCACGTTCAGTACATCTATTCTTGGCTCCTTATTGGGGGAGAGGGTGTGATGAAAGGGTTACTTACAGTTAAGAAGATAAAGCTGTACCATTTCAAATTCCTCTCAAATCCGACACAAAGCCGCGCGCCCCTTAGGAAGCGTGGCTTAGGACAAGCGCCGGCGACGACAAGCACCGCTGCTGGGCCGATTTTATGGGCCTGGTCATCCCACCTCGATGACGTCACGAGTGGGCGGGGTTAGCAGCGTCGTCGGGGCCGGGTAGCCTCACCTCGATGCTAACCCCGCCCACTCGTGACATTATCGAGGCGGGACGACCAGGCCCATAAAATCGGCCCAGCAGCAGACTTTTCCCTGGAGAAGGAGGAGAGAGGGTCCTTTTTTCAATTTAAAATACCCTCCCGATGCAGCCACAGCGAAACACGGGACCGTGTCGGTGGACTTTGACAAGTTATTGCTTTATTTGTGGAGTTGCCAGCTGTACATTTCGAAATAAACAATATACTATTTGAAAAATTGGTGGAACCTAAGATTTGTACCTGCACTATCAATTTTGAAGATTTCAATTACCCCAATATTGACTAGGTAAATGTAACATTTCCTGTCGTGTAGCCAGATGGACTCAGAACAAGTGGGCATAGTGTGCTCGTGCTAGCAGTTGGAGACGGATCTGACGTCAGCACGGGTACATATACCCCCCCGGAAGTGAAGCTCTTCAGTACTTTCCGTCTCCAAAGCAGTTTGGAGAGCCTGCACGCTCGCTGAGCGTGTTTCCAATCTACTTTCTTTTTTTTTCTACTTTCTACTTACCAAATTTCTACAGGAACATCGAGCCCCGCACTCCTGCGGTGATACCATTCGGTCCCTCCCCCAGTTGAGTTTCCCGATGTGATTTCCGTGGTCCCTCGGAGGTTTAGGCCTCGGTCCGGTGGCCGAATCGTGGCAGGGACCAAGCCCCCGAGCAGGAAGGCTTGGGTCGGGCTAAGAGGTGCCTCGGTCCCGGCGTGGACTTGGGAGGTAGCGGATGCATTCCTCAAGCGCGGCGGTGAAGGTATTTCCCCTCTCCCCCCCCCCCCCCCCGCAGCCGGAGACCGCCCGGGTTTCAGCCGGGAAGCGCTGAGGATCAGGTAAGGCGCACAACTTTTACTTTGGTCTCCGAAGTTCAAGGATCGGCGGCGTTGCCTGTATGCGGCACGCCGCGGAGGTCGCCATTTTGTTGGCCCTGTTCAGGTATTGAGAGCCCATGATAGGCGCCTGTATCGTATTGAGCGCTTCTTATTGAGCGTATATTGCATATGGTTGAGCATATATTGTATTGACGAAGACTACTGGCAGGGGAGCCTCTTCCCCTGCCTCCGCTCCAGGACCTGCTACGTCAAGGTCCCATCCTTCACGAGGATCTGGCTCAATTCTCTCTTACGGTCTGGCCATTGAGAGGGCTAGACTGAAGAAAAGAGGTTACTCGGAGCCAGTGATAGATACACTCCTCCGAGCTCGCAAGTTTTCCACATCCCTCACCTACGTAAGGATCTGGAGAGTGTTTGAAGCCTGGTGCGACACTCATGGCACCAATCCACATGCGACTACTATCCCTATTGTTTTGGATTTCCTGCAGGATGGACTTCAGAAAGGTCTCTCCCTCAGCTCCATCAAGGTTCAGGTGGCTGCGCTGTCTTGCTATGGTCCCAGGAGGGATGGCAAGACCATTGCCACGCATCCAGATGTTTCTCTCTTCCTGAAAGGAGTCAAGCAGATTCGTCCGCCACTGAAGTGGCCAGTGCCTTTGTGGAACCTCAATATTGTTTTGGATTTCCTCGCGGGATCCACCTTCAGACCCCTTCGGGGCCTGTCTCTCCGTTCTCTCACTTCGAAGATGGTGTTCTTGCTGGCTGTATGTTCAGCACGCCGCATCTCAGAGCTACAAGCACTGTCCTGCCGTGATCCCTTTCTCAGGATCACTCCTGAGGCTATCCATCCTCGCACGGTTCCATCCTTCTTGCCTAAGGTAGTCTCACAATTTCACCTTAACCAGACCATATCTTTGCCAACCACGGCAGGTCTGAAGACGGGCGTTTGCTACGCCATCTCGACATCGGCAGATTGCTGCCCAGATATCTGGAAATGACAGAAACAGTACGAAAGACTGACCATCTGTTCGTCCTTCACAGCGGGAAGAAACAAGGTGAAGCGGCCTCTCGGCCCACCATTGCCCGCTGGATTAAAGAAGTTATCAGAGCGGCCTACGTAGAGGCCGGGAAGTCACCGCCTCTTCAAGTCAAGGCCCATTCTACCAGAGCCCAAGCAGCATCCTGGGCGGAATCTAGGATGCTGTCGCCTGCAGAAATATGTAAAGCGGCGACATGGTCCTCCCTCCATACCTTCTCCAGGTTTTACCGTCTGGATGTCCAGGCCAGGGAGAATACAGCATTTGCGAGGGCGGTCTTACACGGTCCTCAGGCAGCCTCCCGCCCAGTCCGGGAGTAAAGCTTTTGTACATCCCACTTGTTCTGAGTCCATCTGGCTACACGACAGGAAATGGTGAGATTACTTACCTGATAATCTCGTTTTCCTTAATGTAGACAAATGGACTCAGCATCCCGCCCAGCTGCCTGTAGTCATTGGTTTCACCGATTCAAGGTAAGCCTTATCACTTCTTACATGAGTGCGTCCACACTGCCAGGTGTCGACGCCTCCCGGTTGGGAATGCTGGCGGTCTCCAGCTACTATCAATCGGTCAGGGGAATCCTGTTTTCACTATTTTTCTTGATCGTCAGTACACATATATCCATAACAGCTTTTGCAAGGAAGATTACTGAAGAGCTTCACTTCCTGTGGGGGTATATGTACCCGTGCTGACGTCAGATCCGTCTCCAACTGCTAGCAACGAGCACACTATATACCCACTTGTTCTGAGTCCATCTGTCTACACTAAGGAAAACGAGATTATCAGGTAAGTAATCTCACCATTGGGACATGCAAGGGGTCACGTGATGAGCCGGAGCTGGCACGTCTCACAGAGCTCCAGGTGCCACGCTCCCTTATTCAGCTTTTTCTGTCATGCTAGACCGGTTTTATCTGGAATATCTGACCTCCAAAGTCATCTATGTCTATTGCCACATACATGAACAAATCTCCTTCTGGCATGCTGCCAAAAATGGGCAAAAAGAAAAGAGAAAAATGCCCCGACCCTCTGAGGCCAAGATGGCGGCGCTTCCTGAGTCAGGAAACAAGGGCAGTATACAAAAATGCTGTGGTAGAGGAATCATTTTCGCAAAGCTGGACTATTGTAACACCATCTTGCTTGGTCTCCCTTCATCACACACCAAACCACTGCAAATGGTCCAAAATGCCTCCGCCCGTATACTCACTAACACCAGGAGAAGAGAACACATAACCCCTATCCTGATGGGCCTCCACTGGCTGCCCATCCACTTCAGAATAATCTACAAGGCCATTCTCACCATTTTCAAAAACATCCATCAATTAGCCCCAATTGATCTCCATATCCCACTACGATTACACAACTCTACAAGACCGACAAGAGAAGCTTACAAAGGAACACTTCAAGTACCTCCAGCTAAAACTACCAGACACATCACGCTTAGAGATCGGGCCTTCTCCACAGCCGGTCCAACTATATGGAACTCCATTCCCCCAAATCTTAGAATGGAACCCAGCATCTCAATCTTCAAGAAAAGACTCAAGACGTGGCTGTTCACACAGGCCTTTCCTAACTCCAACATTATATAACTTCCATCAATCAACACACTTTGCTAGTATTAGCATTAATAGCCTCCTCTTACAATGTTGTTATATTCATATAATTATCTGATCTACATTTCCCTTCTTACTCCAAGTTATTGATTTCCTTGTTACATGTAACTGCTTTTCTGCACTATTGTTCAAATTGTAAAGTTTATTATAATCGCACCCCTGTTTCTTGTGAACCAGCATGATGGGACTATCGTCTTGAATGTTGGTATATAAAAAAACTTAAATAAATAAACTGTGATCTTAGCTGCTTTGGACTAGAAACTGCCGATCATGGCCACACAAATAACGGAGGTAAGATCTGCTCTGACTGAATTAAATCCGCGATTTGAGCAGATAGAGGAATGGGTGGCAATGCTAGAGGATGACTGCCTTGCAACTACCACACAGATCGCAGCGCTGGAAAAAACAGAGGCCTAGGCTGCCAAACTGGACGACCTGGAAAACAGGGCTCAGAGATCAAACCTATGCTTCACAGGCATACCGAAAACAGTTACAGACAGAAACCTGGATTCTCTTTTGGAATCTTGGATACCGGAGGCACTAAATCTTCCTGAACTACATTCCTCCCTTTGGATTGAGAGAGCTCACAGCTTAGATCGTGACCCCAGACCCCAAGGTGTGATAATTGCAAAGTTGTTAAACTTTGCTCAAAAGCAACTTATATTGCAGGCCTATCGCAAAACCTCAGATCTTTTATGAATCCCATAAAGTGCAGATTCTCCAAGACTATTCGGCCCAGGTATCTGCCATGAGGCGAGGCTTTTCCCCAGTTTGCTTCACCTTGTTTACGAAGGAGATAAAATCCTCTCTTCAGTTTCCTGCAAAACTGAAAGTTTGGTATGCATACACGGTAAAATTCTTTGAATCAGCGGCCGAGGCAAAGATCTTCGTTGATTTGACATCGACCACCAGCCGGAGACCGTCCAGCATCGATGACATCTCGGCCTTCGATACCCTCTACTCCCCATCAGGACCTAATGGTGGAGGCGGACTTGGACGTTGTTGCTGTCATGGAAACGTGGTGTATGGAATCTCATGACTGGGATACGGCAATACCAGACTATAACTTGTTAAGGAAGGACAGAGAGGATAGGAAAAGGGGAGGAGTGGCTCTTTGTCAGAAACAATATCCAAGCATCTGAGCTGCGAGGAAAATGGGGCAATGAAGAAGCACTAAGGGCCGACCTAAAAAAAGATGGGGCATCCATTTTTATTGGAATGGTTTACAGGCCTCCAAACCAAAAGGAAGAGCTGGACAGAGATCTGGTTGAAGACATCCAAAAGATAGGAAAGAAGGGAGAAGTGATCATTGGAGACTTTAATCTGCCAGATGTAGACTGGAGAATCCCATCTGCAGAATCTAATAGTAGAGAAATAGTGGTTGCTCTACAAGTAGCTTTGTTCAAACAAATGGTGTTAGAACCCACAAGAGAAGGAGCTATACTCGACTTAGTGCTCACTAATGGAGATAATGTCTCTGTTGTCCAGGTGGGCGCCCACCTCAGCACCAGTGATCATCAAACGGTATGGTTGAATATCACAAAAAGGATATGGAAAAGAAGCACAAAGACCCAAGTTTTGCAGTTCAAAAACACAGACTTTGATGAAATGGGGAAGTACCTGGAGGAAGAACTAAAAAGCTGGGAGAACGAGAGAGATGTGGATCAACAGTGGACCAATCTAAAAAGAGCAATTACCAAGGCAACTAATCTATATGTTAGGTTTCATTTTTCTTTTCTTTATTTTTCTTTCTGGTTCTCAAAGGAGGTGGCTGACAAAATAAAGGCTAAAAGAACAGCGTTCAAGAAATATAAAAGATCCCAAAGGGAGGAGCACAAAGAAGAATATCTGGTAGAACTGAGGGAGACGAAGAAATTAATCAAGATGGCAAAAAGTCAAGCGGAAGAGAGGATTGCCAAGGAGGTAAAGAGAGGTGACAAAACATTTTTCAGATACATCAGTGAAAAGAGAAAAGTTTAAAGTGGTATAGTGAAATTGAAAGGTGGAAAGGATCAATGTGTGGAGAGACGAAGAAATGGCAGAAATATTAAACGAATACTTCAGTTCTGTGTTCACTAAAGAGGACCCTGGAGAAGGACCACCACTAGTTAACAAGAAACTGGAGGGGAGTGGAGTTAGATGTAACTCCATTTACAGTTGAAAATGTATGGGAAGAGCTGGAGAAACTGAAAGTGGACAAAGCTATGGGACCTGATGAAGTTCATCCCAGGATACTGAGAGAGCTCAGAGATGTGCTGGCGGGTCCGCTGTGTGACCTGTTCAATAGATCCCTAGAAACGGGAGTGGTGCCAAGTGATTGGAGAAGAGCGGTGGTGGGCCCGTTTCACAAGAGTGGGAACAGAGAAGAGGCTGGTAACTACAGACCCGTTAGCCTCACTTCAGTGGTGGGAAAAGTAATGGAGTCACTGTTGAAAGAAAGAATAGTGAACTATCTACAGTCGGGAGAATTGCTGGACCAGAGGCAGCATGGATCACCAGGGGAAGATCCTGTCAGACAAATCTGATTGATTTTTTTGACTGGGTAACCAAGGAATTGGATCAAGGAAGAGCGCTCGATGTCATCTACTTGGATTTCAGCAAAGCTTTTGATACGGTCCCGCACAGGAGACTGGTGAATAAAATGAGAAGCTTAGGAGTGAGTGCCGAGGTGGTGGCCTGGATTGCAAACTGGTTGACGGACAGAAGACAATGTGTGATTGTAAATGGAACTCTCTCTGAAGAGAGAGCGGTTTTAAGCGGTGTACCTCAAGGATCAGTGTTGGGTCCGGTCCTGTTCGATGTCTTTGTGAGCGACATTGCGGACGGGATAGAAGGTAAGGTTTGTCTTTTTGCGTTCGACACGAAGATCTGCAACAGAGTGGACACGCCGGAAGGAGTGGAGAGAATGAGATGGGATTTAAGGAAGTTGGAAGAGTGGTCGAAGGTATGGCCGCTGACATTCAATGCCAAGAAGTGCAGAATCATGAATATGGGGAGTGGAAATCCGAATGAACTGTATTCGATGGTGGGAGAAAGGTTGATGTACACGGAGCAGGAGAGAGACCTTGGGGTGATTGTTTCGCCGACTTCAGATCATTAGACACTATGTGACAAGGCGATAGCTAAAGGCAGAAGAATGCTGGGCTGCATAGAGAGAGGAATATCGAATAAGAAAAGGAAAGTGATTATCCCCTTGTACAGGTCCTTGGTGAGGCCTCACCTGGAGTACTGTGTTCAGTTCTGGAGACCGTATCTCCAAAGAGACAGCCAAGCTGGAGGCGGTCCAGAGAAGGGCGACCAAAAAGGTGGAAGGTCTTCATCGAGTGACTTATGAGGAGAGATTGAAGAATCTAAATATGTACACCCTGGAGGAAAGGAGGAGCAGAGGTGATATGATAGTGACTTTCAGATACTTGAAAGGTTTTAATGATCCAAAGACAACGACATACCTTTTCCATCGGGGAAAAAAATCAGCAGAACCAGGGGTCACGATTTGAAGCTCCAGGGTGGAAGACTCAGAACCAATGTCAGGAAATATTTCTTCACGGAGAGGGTGGTGGATGCCTGGAATGCCCTTCCAGAGGAAGACCAGAACTGTGAAGGACTTCAAAGGGGCGTGGGATAAACACTGTGGATCCATAAAGTCTAGAGGACATGAATGAATGTGGAAATAAGGATTTGCATTCACAAAAAAGCGGGGAGTAGCTTGCTTGTTACGGCGGTTACTACCCCAAACCAAATAAGCCTTATACTTCACTTTCAATGCATATCCAGCATAGCTCTCTGCTTCAACGGCAGGAGAGAAAAACTGATACTTCACGCATATCCAGCATAGCTCTCTGCTTCAACGGCAGGGGAGAAAGACTGATACTTCACTTTCAATGCATATTCAGCATAGCTCTCTGCTTCAACGGCAGGGGAGAAAGTCTGATACTTCACTTTCAATGCGTATCCAGCATAACTCTGCTTCAATGGCAGGGGGAATGAAGAAAAGTGGATCTATATACAGACAACAACCAACAAGGACTGAATTACATAGTCTGGGTAAACAAATAAGCATGGATGTAGCTTGCTTATTGCGGCAGTTACTACCCCTAACTAATTAAGCTAGATTTTTCACTTAGATGCAGGTCCAACACTGCTCTCTACATTAATGGTGGGGGTGGATGGGAAATAGAACCAAAAGGTTACTAAGAGCCAAGAGTAACAGATAAGTATGAAAAAAAAAAAGTGCGAAACTTGCTTGGCAGATTGGATGGGCCGTTTGGTCTTCTTCTGCCGTCATTTCTATGTTTCTATGTAGAGACAAACATTGACATCGAAAGTCTTGGACCATCGAGGGAGCAAAATCGACCGAGCCATCGTCCGAGCTGCCGTCGAAGAAACCCAGACCAGAAAAGGGACCGACCTTTTCGGCGACCGTGTCACCAAGGCAACCCTCACCCGGCAGAGTATCGGGAGCCGAGACTCCGCCTTTAATGGTGGTCCTTCCGGCTATGCCTCTGCCTCCTTCTGTTCCGGAGCCGGGGCTGCTTGCTCCAGGTCTCCGAGAATAACTGGACCGGATGGTTCAGGAGGCCATCGACAAGGCAATGCAATGACTCCAGGTTCCTCTGGCACAGACACCGGTACCGATAGTGGAACCGCCCACTGACCCTATTCCAGCAGCGTTGGCACCGCTGCTCTCCAGGATGGAAGCGCTCATTGCTGCTTTTCCACAGATGGACCCCGGGTCGCCGATGGCTTCGGTGCCCTCCCCACTTACTCTGTCATCGGGAGGAGAAACACCGTTCCGCATCCCTCCATCGGGAGTTCTACCTCAGCCATCGATGCCGATACGTCCATCGCCACCTGTCCAACCATCTGTGTCGATACGGCCGTCGGCGCCACTGAGTCATCCATCAATGCACTCGATGCCTTCATCGGTGCCTCCAATTATTCCTTTGATTCCTTCGGAGCACAGACCAGGACCCTCTGGTATCCCACCACCCCGTCCTCCTCTAGTTCCTAGAGGAGCAGGTGCTGATCCCTATGATACCTGACTGATGATTCCTCCCCAGACACCAATGATTTGCCTTCACCACCTTCACCCACTGAAAGTAGAAAGCGTTCTCCCCCAGAGGACCTTTCCTTTATAAATTTTGTGAAGGAAATGTCTGAATTGGTTCCCTTCCAATTACAGACTGAACAGGATGATAGACATCAGATGATGGAGTTACTACAATTCCTGGATGCTCCCAAGGAAATAACCTCCATCCCTATCCACCAGGTTCTTCTGGATCTCCTCAAGAGGAAGTGGGAACATCCTGGCTCCATTGCTCCAGTCCACAGAAAAGCTGACACTACCTATTTGGTGCAGTCAGCTCCGGGTTTTCAGAAAACTCAATTGGATCACCAATCTGTAGTGGTAGAATCTGCACAGAAAAGAGCAAAGAGATCAAAGCTTCACACTTTTTTCCCCTGGCAGGAACAGAAGTTTCTAGACGCCATTGGTCACCGTGTCTTCCAAGGATCAATGCTCATCTCCCGAATTGTCGTTTATCAGCTCTATATGACCCAATATAATAGGGTCATTTTTAAACAGATACAAGATTTCACGGACTCCCTGCCTCAGCAATTTAAGATCAGCTCCAAACCCTAGTAAACAAGGGTTTTGAGACAGGCAAGCATGAGATTAGATCATCTTACGATATCTTTGACACTGCTACTAGGGTATCTGCAGCTGCTATTTTGGCAAGGAGATGGGCCTGGCTCAAATCTTCCGCTCTTCGCACTGAGGTACAAGACAGGTTATCCGACCTACCCTCTGTAGTAGATAATCTGTTTGGCGAACAGATTCAACGGACGGTGGCGGAACTCAAGGACCATCATGAGACCCTAAGACAACTCTCTCTGATGTCTTCTGACTACTCTTCAAAACAGCCCTTCTGAAAGGACTCTAAGAAGTCATTCTTCTGCCCGAAGTAGTCCTACCCACCACCAACCAGATCACGTGCCATGAGACCTTTTCAAAAAGCCCAGTCTCGTCAGACACTGAAACAAAAACAGCAAGCAGCTCCTCAACCAGGTCCTGCTTCAGGTTTTTTACTTCGACCTAGAGAGCAGCAGCCAGCTTCCATTACCTCACATTCCAGTGGGAGGTCGACTGTACCACTTCAACAACATATGGCACTCAATCATCTCAGACCAATGGGTACTGGCGATAATTGCTCAGGGTTACCATCTGAACTTTCTCTCCGTGCCACCGGACTCCCCACCTCTACCGACGTGGAGAACATCCGATCACTCTATCCTTCTGGATCAGGAGGTCTCCCTCCAGTCCAAGGCAATAGAACCTGTACCCTACGCTCAGCACGGCCTAGGATTCTATTCCCGGTACTTTCTAATCCTCAAAAAATTGGGAGGCATTCGTTCTATTCTGGACCTACAGGCCCTCAACAAGTACCTCCAGCGAGAGAAATTCAAAATGGTAACCTTAGGCTCGCTTCTTCCTCTTTTACAAAGAGGAGACTGGCTCTGCTCTCTGGACCTCCAGGAAGCATACACTCATATTGCGATAACTCCATCTCATCGCAAGTACCTGAGGTTTCTAGTAGGCTCAAGCACTATCAGTACCGCGTGCTTCCATTTGGCCTAGCGTCTGTGCCACGAGTCTTCACAAAATGCCTTGTAGTAGTTGCAGCCTTCCTCAGGACTCAAGGTGTTCACGTCAACCCCAATCTAGACGATTGGTTAATCAGGGCTCCCATTCAGCAAGCTGCTCCGTCGTCCCTCAATCTAACCTTACACACTCTAATTTCATTAAGATTTCTCGTCAACTACGACAAATCCTATTTAGTCCCATCTCAAGCCTCGACAGCAAGCTCTCACCCTCATGTCTCTTGCGCACCAGCTGCAGTCTCAGCACTCCGCAACTGCACGCCACTTTCTCATCCTCCTGGGACACATGGCGTCCTCAGTTCAAGTCACACCAATGGCCCGTTTGGCCATGAGAGACCGGAGCGCACCGACGACGTCGACCTGCCGCGTCCCGCCCTGCCAGCCAGGACAGCCAACCAGCAGCCGCCCCAGCCGGCATTTAAATCCTACCGCTCGCCGAAGCCGGCCTCTTCTCCTCGATCCAGCGGCAGAGTGCGAAGCCAGGCCTGCGCTTTCGGCGCCCAGGACCCACCGGGGTAAGGCCTCAGTAGCACCCTTGCCCCCAGCAGCCCAGGCGCCGACCGCGAGGCTCCTCTCCGCCCGCCGGCCTAAACCCCGCCCCCGACCGGAGCGCACCGACGACATCGACCTGCCGCGTCCCGCCCTGCCAGCCAGGACAGCCAACCAGCAGCCGCCCCAGCCGGCATTTAAATCCTAACGCTCTCCGGCGCCGCGCACACAAAGGAGCGTGACAAAGGGGCCCGCCCCTTTGTGCGCCCCTTCGTGCCGCACCTAAGTGCCGCACCTAAACTCACCCTCCACAGCCTCCTGCACCACCCCATACTCAGGGACACAAAGCAGCTCAGCCCTTTCTGCTTCATACCTGCGGCCCCACTCCTCTTCAACTCCCACTGTGATACACAGCCTGGGGGTGATCGAGACAGAACAGGAGAGAAGCACACAGCCTGAGAGAGCGTGAGAATCGCCGACCGGGAGAAATTAAGAAACACGCTCCTATAAAGACTGTTCTCTCAGCCGCAAACTGAACTACGTGCAACGGGACCCCCTTCCTCACTATCTCCTCCTCCGCTACCTCTCAATACGGACTCTCGCCACGCGGTGAGCAATCGAAAGTTGTTTTTTTTTTTTTTTTTTTCTCTACTCTGTACCTCATCCCTATTTAAGTTTTGTACCAAATTGCCTCTAATTGTAACCCGCTGATATCCAGACTGCTGAAACTTGCTGACCTACTCCACTACCAGATCACCCTCCTCCTCCCCCTGCACCTCCCCTCCCACCTGACTATCAAGGTACCAACTCCTCCTACCTGTTCCTACCATTCCTACCTGACCACGAAGGCATCAACATGGCTGCTTACCCAATCCCTTGCATCCACCACCCTCACTCCAGACTACCTCCCCCCCCCCCTCCTTCCCCGCCATCCATCACCTCACCGCAAATCCCTTATCCCCATCCTCACCTCACCCCTGACTCAGTTCCTCGGTCTCACCACCCTCTCCATTATACTTATGAATGCACAATCCATATCTAAAAAGACACTAATCCTCAACGACATACTTGCAGACTGCACTCCAGACATTTGTGCAGTCACTGAAACATGGCTCAAAGAATCAGATACCGTCCTCATAAACCAACTCCCATCCTCCCTCTATGACACCTTCCCCATCCACCGACCTAAAAAAAGAGGAGGAGGACTCCTCCTAGCAGCCAAGAAACAACTTAACCTTAAACCCATCAGCATAGCAGCCCCGCCTAAACTTGAAATAGGTCTCTTTAATGCAGCTACCCTGCAAATATGTCTAGTATATGCCCCCCCTACCGTCCTTGAGTCCAACCCATCCCCCCTAATTGAATTCATTATAGAATGGATAAAAACAGATACCCCTTCCATCATCCTTGGAGATTTTAATCTCCATGTTGACTCACTCCCCCCTACTGCATCATGCGAAATGTTCATTCAATCGCTCCTTGCCATAGGCTTCCAACAAATTATAGCATCTCCAACTCATAAAGCTGGTCACACGTTGGACCTAATGTTTATTAACTCCAGCTTCCAGACCTCCAACTCATCCACCTGCACCCCGGTGCCTTGGTCCGACCACTACCTTATTGAAAGCAGACTCGCCATGAAGAAACCCCTCCCAACTAACTATCCTGCTCACACCACCATCATATCCAGAAAAACCTGCCCCAGCGACAAATTAACTGACGCACTAGCTTCTTCCCTACCAAGACTTATCTTATCAGACCCAGACACAGCCTTAGCATCCTGGCATAGCCTCACAGAAGACATTGCCAACAAACTATGCCCAATCACCGAACGTATCATAAATACCGCAGTGAAACCCTCTAAGCCATGGTACACCCAAGAGTTAAAAACCCTTAAATGCAATCTCAGACAAAAAGAGAGAAAATGGCGCAAGGACCCAACCCCCCAACTATCCTCCAGCTACAAAACAGCCCTTCATATATATAGACTGTTCACCCTTAAACATAAGCGAGACTTCTATGGAAAAAAAATCCATGACTATAATTTCAACCCTAAAGCTCTTTTCTCCTATGTCGCTAGCCTTACCACCCCTATTCCTCCTACCATTCCAGACTCTGAGGCTGCGGCTAAAACTGAAGAACTCGCCAACTACTTCCAAAGCAAAATCGCCAACCTGCTCTCCAGATTTTCCCCCACCAACCCCTCTCCTCCCACTAACCCACCTTCAATCCCCTCCCCATCCCAACCTTCAATGACCACAATTGACCTCACCTCCTCTAAAGAAATTACAGGCCTTTTGCGAAAACTTAAGCCAGCCTCTCACCCCAGCGACACCATCCCCACCAAAGCCCTAATAACCATCCCCAACAGCATATCCAACACCATAGCAGATATTATCAACTGCTCCACCACCCATGGGGTAGTCCCAGATTCCCTCAAACACGCTGTTGTCAAACCCCTCCTTAAGAAACCCTCCCTAGATCCGAAAGACCCTTCCAACTTCCGCCCCATTTCCAACCTCCCTTTTATCTCCAAACTTATGGAAAAGGTGGTCAATTCACAACTCATGGACTACCTAGAAAATCATGATATCCTCCATGTTTCCCAATTTGGATTCAGAAAACATTTTAATACCGAATCCTTACTGCTCTCCCTCTCTGACTATGTTCTCAGAGGACTGGGACAAGGTCACAGTTACCTCCTCGCCCTTCTCGATATCTCAGCGGCCTTCGACACCATCAGCCACCACCACCTCCTGACACGGCTAGAAAGCATCGGCATCTCAGGAATAGCTCTAGCCTGGTTCAAATCCTATCTCTCTAACAGAAAGTTCTCTGTTAAAATCGGAAACAACCTATCTGCCGCATACCCCCTACAACAAGGAGTCCCGCAAGGTTCATCACTTTCATCTACCCTCTTCAATATCTACCTCATCCCTCTCTGCCATCTCCTCTCCGACCTTAAACTCAAATTCTATCTCTATGCTGATGATGTACAGATCATCATTCCCATTCACAACTCTATATCTGACGCCCTGGAGCACTGGGAAAAGTGCCTTGCAGCCATCAACGCACTCCTCTCCAACCTTCAGCTTGCACTCAACACGAACAAAATGGAACTCCTCTACATCTCCTCACATCCCCCCGACCTCCCACCTAACGACCCTAAACTTAACCTCCTCACAGCCCAACCGTCCATTAGGGACCTCGGAGTCCTCCTTGATCCTAATCTTAGCATGAAACCTCACATCAATTCCATCCTTAAAGCGGGCTTCTTCAAGCTCAATGTACTAAAGAAACTCAGACCCCTGCTCTACACCCATGACCTCCGTACAGTGATTCAAGCCACTCTCACCTCCAAACTAGATTACTGAAATGCTCTCCTATTAGGGCTCCCATTGTCCTCAATAAAACCCCTTCAACTACTGCAAAATGCTACTGCAAGACTCATTACTAACGCACGCAAACACGACCATATTACCCCCATCCTTAAGGACTTACATTGGCTCCCCATCCTGTCCCGTATACATTACAAAACGTTGACCATAATACACAAGTCCATCCACACCCACAACTCCAACTGGCTCGACCTACCTTTCACTGCCCCCCTGTCCACCCGAGCCACCAGATCTACCAACAAAGGCACCCTACATGTCCAATCCCTGAAAATGGCTCATCTCTCCACTACCCGCGACCGTGCTATCTCTATTGCCGGTCCGGCTCTTTGGAACTCCCTACCTGACCACATGCGCATTGAACCCTGTGCAATCAAATTCAAAAAGAAATTAAAAACACTCCTGTTCAACCATGCCTACCCAGAATAACCCTTCTCCATCTCCCCCCACAGTTCCCCCTTCAGGGGTCTGCCCTCTCCTTATATTAAGGAGACTATCATTGTAAATTATAAACTGTATTCTCTGGTTATGACTTTCTTGTTTTTTAACTATCTTTCCTACTGCCTATTTATTTTATCCCCTGCCCAGTTACTTTCTCCCTGTTGAAATGTATTTTCCAAACTTTCAGTTATTATGTGAACCGGTATGATGTACCCACTAATGCCGGTATATAAAAGTTTCTAAATAAATAAATAAATGCAGTGGCCTCTAAGGTCTCAATGGACACAAAGCATTCAGCCCCCATTGTCCATTGTCCACGTAACCGACTCACTCCGTCAGTCTCTTGCCTGGTGGAAAAATCAGATAAATCTCTTCCAAGGCTTGCCCTTTCAGGCTCCAGACCCTCAAATACCTCTCACCACCGATGCTTCCAATCTCAGCTGGGGAGCCCATGTGGCCAATCTGCAGACACAAGGATCTTGGTGTCCAGAGGAAGCCAAACACCAAATTTCCTGGAGCTTTGAGCAATCAGATATGCTCTCAGAGCATTTCAGGATCACCTCTCAAATCAAGTTATCCTGATTCAGACGGACAACCAGGTGGCCAAGTGGTACATCAACAAACAGGGGGGCACGGGCTCCTTCCTTCTGTGTCAGGAAGCTGCACAGATATGGGCGGAAGCTCTCGCCCATTTGATGTACCTCAGGGCCACCTACTTGCCTGGAGTGGACAATGTGTTGGCAGAAAAGCTGAGTCGCAACTTTCAACCGCACGAGTGGTCTCTCAACCCCTCAGTAGCGAACTCCATCTTCCAACAATGGGGATATCCTCAGATAAACCTCTTTGCGTCTCCTCAAAACCGTAAAGTAGAGAACTTCTGCTCTCTCATTCGCAGCAAACACTCGCAGCCCTGAGACGCATTCTCCCTCTCGTGGGCAACCGGTCTACTTTATGCATTCCCTCCACTTCCTCTTCTCTCGAAGACTCTCGTGAAGTTACGTCAGGACAGGGGAACCATGATCCTGATAGCACCTCACTGGCCATGCCAAGTGTGGTTTCCAATACTTCAGGATCTCTCCATTCGCAGGCACATTCCCTTAGGAAAGGACCCGCTTCTGATCACTCAAAACGACGGGTGCCTGCGCCACCCCAATCTTCAAGCCTTGTCCCTGACGGCATGGATGTTGAAAGGTTAATCCTTCAGCCACTTAACCTTTCTGAACCAGTTTCCCGTGTCCTGATTGCTTCACGGAAGCCTTCCACGAGAAAATCTTGCTCTTACAAATGGAACAAGTTTATGTCATGGTGCTGTTCTCAGTCCCTTGACTCCTTGACCTGTCCTATCACGAAGTTTTTGGACTATCTCTGAACTTATCAGAGTCAGGTCTAAAAACTTCTTCCATCAGAATGCATGTCAGTGCGGTAGCTGCCTTCCATAAAGGTGTCGGGGATGTACCCATATCAATACAACCCCTTGTAACACGTTTTCTGAAGGGCTTGCTTCACCTCAAGCCTCCACTGCATCCTCTGGCCCCTTCTTGGGACCTTAACCTGGTTTTGAGTCGGCTCAAGAAATCACCATTCGAGCCTCTCCAATCCTGTGATCTTCGCTATCTCACATGGAAAGTGATTTTCCTTCTGGCAATCACTTCGGCTCGCAGAGTTAGTGAATTACAGGCTCTAGTTACCTATCCGCCTTACACTAAACTTCTGCAGGACCAGGCAGTACTCCGCACTGACCCTAAATTTTTGCCTAAGGTAGTTTCGGACTTTCATCTCAATAAATCCATTATACTACCTACCTTTTTTCCTAGGCCCCATTCCAATCCAGGAGAACAGGCTCTGCATACCCTTGAATGTAAACGGGCTCTAGCATTCTACCTAGACCGTACAGCTGCCCACAGGAAAAGCACTCAACTGTTTGTCTCTTTCCATCCTAACAAGTTGGGACAGCCTGTGGGTAAGCAGACTTTCTCCTCCTGGTTGGCGGACTGCATATCCTTTTGCTATCAGCAAGCGGGCATTCCATTTCAAGACCGTGTTAAAGCACATGCTGTGAGGGCCATGGTGACTTCAGTAGCACACCTAAGATCGGTGCCACTTCCTGACATTTGCAGGGCTGCCACCTGGAGTTCGCTCCACACCTTTACAGCCCACTATTGCTTGGACAAGGCTGGAAGACAAAATTCCATCTTCAGCCAGTCTGTCCTTCGTAACCTATTTCCAATGTGACGTACCAATACCCTTCCGCCTGCCAGTTAGGGTTCAGGATGCCCTCTGCCAAATTCCACCCCAGTCCTAGTGCCTTGCACAACTGGGTAAATTTGGTGCATTCTCGGACATCCTCAGCTCGGTACTCACCCATATGTGAGGACTACCATCCTGCTTGTCCTGTGAGAAAGCAAATGTTGCTTACCTGTAACAGGTGTTCTCACAGGACAGCAGGATGTTAGTCGTCACGAAACCCGCCCGTCGCCCCGCGGTGTTGGGTTCGTAACATTTTCTTATTTTATTTTTCGGCACTACCTGTAGCTTTTAAACAAAACTGAAGGGGACCCCTGCTGGCTGCAGGGTTAGTGCCATGCTGGGCATGCCCAGTAGGGGCCAGTCAAAGTTCTGGAAACTTTGACAAAAGTGTTCCGTGATTGGCCTCCATCCTGTGATGTCACCCATATGTGAGGACTAACATCCTGCTGTCCTGTGAGAATACCTGTTACAGGTGTAAGCAACATTTGCTTTCTCATAGTCACAGGTGATTTTAATTATACTCATGACCCAAATCTAGATTGGAGCCCTAATGCATCATCTTCCAATATCATGGGAGACAAAGGTGCAGCCTTCCTTTGCAAGGAATTTGAACTCTTGGACTCATGGTGCACCCTACATCCTGAGGAGAGGGATTACACCCATGTTTCACGAGCCCATGCATCGCTATCGCATATTGACTATATACTAATACCCAGCAAACATTTCTCCTACCTTACAAACGCCACCATAGGTCCCCAGATTACCTCTGACCATGCCATCATCTGGATTGATTTATAGTTTTTGGTTTTAGAACCAGAGGAACGCTTCTGGAAATTCCCTAGTTACCTACATAATGACACGGAATTTCGGAGCTTCTTACAGAACAAATGGGAAGAGTTTATGGCATTCAATAGACAGCATATCTTAGATGCTAAACTATTCTGGGCAACCAGGAAAGCGGTAATCTCTCCTATATAGCATCGCGCAGATGTAAAGCAAACAGGTTCTATATTAAACCTAGACTCACAATTGCACATGTCCAAGCAGACATTAATAACTGAACCTTCAGAACACAATAGACATGCTTTCTTCAACATTATGAGAGATTTAAATTTTCTACTTCATCAGAGGGCACAACATTATCTGCAAACAGCGGAACACAATTTCTTCCGCTTCGGAAATAAAGCTAGGAAGTACTTGGCTAACTTAGTGCGGTCATATAGAGGGAAAACTCATTCCCCGCATGAAAACACCACAGGGTGACATAGTTACTAAGTGGAAAGACATCTGCAAAGTGTTCCGGGGCTTTTATCTCCAGGAGGAAGAACACTTTTTCAAGAATATTCTACTTCCCAAACTGAGACCCAACTCCAGTTTCTAAATAAACCCATCCAGATCCTGGAGGTCTTAAATGTCATTTCTACTAGTAAATCAGGAAAAGCGCCTGGACCTGACTGTTTTTCATATGATTTTTACAAGATTCTAAAAATTCATGTCAGCAGTCTGCTTTCCTCATTCTATATACAAGCCCTACAGACATTCTTTTCCCTCTAATTTTAACTCTGCATATATCATGGTGCTACCCAAGCCGGGCAAGGATCTATTACAACCTGCCTCCTATAAGTCAATATCACTCCTTAACTGCGATCTCAAAATATTAGCCAAAGTGTTAGCTGATAGAATATGAGTTGTTCTCCCCTGCCTTATATCAGATTACCAAATGGGATTTGTAAAGGGCAGATCTACGTCCTCCCACATTGCTAAGCTTGTAACAGCAATCTCCATCTGCACAACACAGGACATTCCGGCTATTGCCATTGGCTTTGATTCGGAAAAAACGTTCCATAGGGTATCATGGCCCTATCTATTCTCCACACTTTGGAAGATTCGGTTTCCAAGGAAACATTATTCAATATCTCTCATTGCTATATCTCAATCCCATCTCCCACATTATAGCTAACGACTTTAGATTGGAAGATGTAAAAGTAAGACTGGGTGTTCGACAGGGTTGTCCCCTCTCTCCTTTACTCTACATCTTAGCCATAGATCTGACAGATGAGATTACTGGTTTCCGGAAAAACCACTATTCTTTCAAAATAGATGCTTTTGCGGATGATGTCTTAATTTTTTTGACTAATCCAAACGTCTCCCTTGAACCACTGTTATCACTCCAACACGAATATGGTAAATTTGCGGGGTTACGGATCAATCAAGAGAAGTCCGAAGCTCTAGAAGTAGGAGGGAAGGTACATTAGTCTTGGAAAGGGCCCTTCCCCTTGAAATGGGTCGAGAAAGAATTGAAATATTTAGGTATCAAAATACCATCTTCCCTCTAATTTGTATGCAGTCAATATTCGCCCACTACTCCAGGCCACTTCCCAACTTTTAACAAAATGGCAGGGGCTACCTTTGTCCCTATTTGGGAGAGTTCAGCTTCCTAAAATGATGATCCTTCCCAAGTGGCTCTTTACAAACAGTTCCGCTATGGCTATTAAAAAAAAAAAACTATAGAGTGGTACTGGCCATAATGAGAAAATGTCTTTGGAATGGGAAAAAAGCGTGGGTATCTTTGTCAGTCCTGATGCAATCCCTTTCCAAGGGAAGCATAAATTGCCCCAATTTACGATTTTATAATTTAGCCTGTATGTTACGCTTCTTGTATGATTGGATATTCGATACATCTTATCACATCCCGAATCGGTTTCTTCAGAGCTGCCTAGAGGATCACTCTCTTAACTATCTATTACAAGCCCCTAGTTCAAGTCTTCTGCACCATCTCTCTTCACAGGCACTTGTCTCTTCATGTCGAAAGGCCTAGCTATATCTGTGTCAAATCCTCAAACTCCCATCGCGTCTAATGCCTTTTCTGAGTATCTGCAATAATGGTCTTTTTGTTCCAGCCCAAACGAATTCTAAATTTCACTCCTGGCGAGAGCGTGATTTAAATTTTGTACATCAACGCTTCTCACAAAATCAGCCCCTTAGTTTTACCGAGGTTCAGCAGCAGTTCCAAATACCGTCCTCTGATTTTTATGCCTACCTACAGCTACGCCATTTTATCTGCTCCTACTATGAGTTCTTTAAAGGCACCCCCAAACTACGCTTTTAAGGCGCATTCTGCTTGAACACACAAAGCATACTACCTCTATAGCCCGGTTAAATCTCAAGCGGATTGTGATATATTGTAGAAGGACCTATTGAAACTGGAAGATTGAGCATCCAAATGGCAGATGAAATTTAATGTGAACAAGTGCAAGGTGATGCATATAGGGAAAAATAACCCTTGCTGTGGTTACATGATTTTAGCTTCCACATTAGGAGTTACCACCCAGGAAGGAGATCTAGGTATCATAGTGGATAATACATTGAAATCATCAGCTCAGTGTGCTATGGCAGTCAAAAAAAAAGCAAACAAACAATGTTAAGAATTATTAGGAAGGGAATGGTGAATAAAATGGTGGATGTCATAATGCCTCTATCGCTCCATGGTGAGACCGCACCTTGAATACTGTGTGCAGTTCTGGTTGCTGCATTTCAAAAAAGATATAGTTGCACTGGAGAAAGTACAGAAAAGAGCAACGATAATGATAAAGTGGATGGAACAGCTCCCCTGTGAGGAAAAGCTAAAGAGGTTAGGGTGGTTTAGCTTGGAGAAGAGACAGCTGAGGGGGGGGGGGGCTATGATAGAGGCCCTCAAAATCATGAAAGTTATTTACTCTTTCGGATATTATAAGGACTAGGGGGCACTCCATGAAGGTAGAAAGTAGCTCATTTAAAACAAATCGGAGAAAATTCTCTTTCATGTAACGTATAATTAAACTCTGGAATTCATTGCCAGAGGATGTGATTATGGCGGCAGTTATAGCTGGGTTTAAAAAAAGGTTTAGATAACTTCCTAGAGCAGAAGTCTATAAAACTATTAATAAGGATTAGTAGCTTGGGATCTATTCATTTAATGTTTAGGTACTTGCCAGGTACTTGTGACTTGGTTGGCCACTGTTGGACACAGGATACTGAAATTGATGGACCCTTGGTCTGACTCAGTATGGGCATATCTTATGTTCTTATGTTCTAAGAGGGACGGACCCAGAAAGCACAGAGGAAGACTGTCTAAGAAAGCCGTGAGGAAACAAAACACAGAGTAGCCGAGAGTCCTTTAAAAATCCGTTTATTAGTTGCCAGACTCTACAAAGATATACCAAACCAATAGGTTGAAAAAACCTATTGGTTTGGTTTGGTATACCTTTGTACACCCTGAACGCAAAGAAAGTATCGAACAACGTTTGTCTGGAGTGATTATAAAAGATTCCTATGATGGACAAATAGAGTTCTTTTGCATAGTGATTTGGATATTGTGAATATGCAAATTGTTTGTAAGAATGCTTATGAACCTCCATGGATAGAGTACATCTTTGAATACGCCAGTTTAGTCTGATTTAAGCCCCTGAAGCAGCCCTTGGTTGGGCAAAACTCAGGCCTAGAGTCGGGCAACTAATAAACGGATTTTTAAAGGACTCTCGGCTACTCTTTGTTTTGTTTCCTTATGTTCTAAGAGAAATGGACTGAAATTTCTAGGGATTAAATAAGGACAAAGATTCATTTATTAAAATGTATTGATCGCTTACCACAGAGAGGCCTAGGCGATTTACAACATTAACATACATAATGAAAACATAAAAATAATACATGTAATTTGTGTGGTATTGTATTTATTTCACAGAAAAAAAATAACCAATCTCATATAAACAAAATAAATAGTCAATCACCCAAAATATGTAACAGAATCCTCACATCTGTAAAGGTATTTATTCTGCAGGCAGCACTCTAGAATATGTTGTATGCACGATGGAGAAGGTGCTCTTTCAATAACTGTCTGAACTTTTTTGCATCATCCAAAGACCTGAGCTCAAATGGAATAAGATTCCATTGTGTTGGCGCAGCAATGGAAAAAGAGGTCTCACGAGTACTATATAAGTGAGCGTGTTGAACAGAAGGAACTTCTAGCAAATTCAATTGAGGAACGTAAACATCTTGATGGTTTATAAATGCGTAGAAGAGCATTTAGCCAGTAAGAGGAATCTCTTACTGGCTCTTACTTGGGACACTGTCATGCAGTGAGAAAACACTCTCCTCAGAATCTACCTGAAAATCGGTGCAATGAAATAGCACAGTTTTTCAAAGGTAAAATCGTGAATTTAAGAACCAAAATCCCAAATACAATGAAACAAGAAGTTAAAATGTGTACCAGGGACATTATGCAATGGTCTTCGTTTACTGAGGTGTCAAATTTTGAAGTAGAGATTATGTTAGTTAAATCCTGCTCCCCATAAAATAGACACCCTACCCATAATGGATTTGAAAAAGTTATCTAATATAGCGGCACCAACACTATCAAAGATTATAAACTTATCCCTAGAGCAGTGGTTCTCAACCCTGTCCTGGGGACCCCCCCAGGCCAGTCGGGTTTTCATGATATCCACAATGAATATGCATGAGAGAAAATTTGCATGCACTGCCTCCATAACATGCAAATTTTCTCTCATGCATATTCATTGTGGATATCATGAAAACCCAACTGGCTGGGGGGTCCCCAGGACAGGGTTGAGAACCACTGCCCTAGAGGAAGGAGCACTGCCTGATATACTGAAAGGGGCAATAATTAAACCAATCATAAAGAAAAAAAACATGGACTCCCTAATCCTGATTAACTACAGACCTGTATCGAATTTACCATTAATTGCGAAGCTAATAGAAAAAACAGACCATAAACAATTATCAGACATTTAGAAAACACCAACATCCTATATCAGTCACAAAACGGCTTCCGCAAACATTACAGCACGGAAACGCTACTGCTTTCACTATCGGATAATATTTTAAGAGGCTTTGATAGTGGAACACATTACATTCTTATCCTATTAGATCTATCTTCAGCATTCCACACAGTGAACCATGAAATACTAATCAAAAGACTGAAAGAAATAGTTCTGTGTAGTAACACAATTGCCTGGTTCAAATCATATTTAAGTAATAGATTTTTTTCAGTTGCAGATAAAAAACATGTCAGAGAAAGTAAGTTTACAAACAGGAGTACCACAGGGGTCTGCATTGTCCGTGCCATGTTTTAATATTTACCTTTTACTGTTATGTCATCTACTTGCAGGTCTTGGAATTGTACACTATATATATGCAGATGACATACAGCTAATTTTACCCATTGATAACATTAAACTTAGCCAATATTTATCTGGGCATAATCAAACAGCTATTAAATCAAATGGAACTAGTGATAAATATTGAAAAAATTGAATTATTGCACCTTGAACGAAACAATATTAACCTAATTCAAACACCAATAATACTAAAAACCAATCAAAAAGTGGAATTAGCTGAGAAGGTGCACAACCTTGGTGTAATAATAGACCCAGAACTGAACCTTAAACAATACATATCACTGAAAGTAAAAAAAAAGGATACGCCAAATTAATGGTTCTAAGGAAGTTAAAACCTCTAACACAGTGGTTCTCAACCCTGTCCTGGGGACCCCCCAGCCAGTCGGCTTTTCAGGCTATCCACAATGAATATGCATGAGAGACAATTTGCATATACTGCCTCCATAACAAGCAAATTTTCTCTTATGCATATTCATTGTGGATAGCCTGAAAACCCGACTGGCTGGGGGGGGTCCCCAGGACAGGGTTGAGAACCACTGCTCTAACACTAGCAAATTTTCGAACAGTTTTACAAGCACTAATATTTTCAAGCACTGATTACTGTAACGCTCTGTTATTGGGACTACCATATACGACTATAAGACCACTTCAAATATTACAAAACTCTGCCGAAGAATACTTTACAGGTAAAAGGAAGAGAGATCACATTACCTAAACACTAGCAGAATTACACTGGCTACCTATAGAACAAAGAGTACAATATAAAGCACTATGTACAATACATAAATTAATTCATGATGAAAAAGTGGAATGGCTGAACACTGCTCTGTGCGTACACATACCACAGAGAAATCTGAGATCGGCTAATAAAGCACTCCTGAATGTTCCATCTGTTAAGACAGCACGACTTACACAGGTAAGGGAGTGAGCACTGTCTTTAGCGGGACCTAACTTGTGGAATTCAATGCCTCTTGAAATAAGATTGCAGAGAAATTTTAAACTATTCAAAGGAAATTTAAAAACATGGCTTTTTAAACAGGTGTTTCATAAAGAGAACGGAGAAAATAAATAAAAGCAAGCATCATAAACTCAGCACTCAGTTTTACTATGTGGTTATTTGTTATTTTTACCCACTTCTCACTTATAACTTTATATAGAATATGAATTGCAAGAGAGACTTACATGTAAATGAACTTTGATACATGCATTAAAAGGACAAGATAAATGAAATTCAGCAAATAGTTTTATAATAGAATACACTTTGTAACCGGATCATTGTTGGCACTTCTTTAACGTTTTAACTATTTTTAATAATTTAATGTTACTATATGTGCCTTTTTGTAAACCGTTGTGATGGTAAATAACTTAACGACGGTATAGAAAAGATTTTAAATAAATAAATAAGAAACGGGCAAATAAAGCAAAAAACAAAAATAGTAATATGCAACAAGTCCAATGCAGAGGAGGTAACTTGTACCTCTCCTGAAGATGAACCCATCGTTTTCAAAAGTGGTAATCTGGAGGTTCAGTCACACTCTCCACTTGCAGCAGTGTTTTTAAATGTAAAGCCATCATTGCTGTTGAGGCAGCATAACCAACACAATATCACCATGATCATCTCCAATTACTACTTCCTGTTCTAGAGGAAACAGTCAATTCCTTATTAGATCTACTGCCATGTCATTGTCTGTGTCCTCCTCACTATCAGTATTGGAGTCAGAAATCAACCTTGGAGGGTGTACTTCATAGATTAAAGAAGACACCCTGATTATGGATATCATAAGTCAGAAAGGGTAGTTAATGCGATACACGCTTTAAGCACATTAGGTCTAATATTCGGCTCTTTCTCAACTTGTGAGAGATTCTGCACCCAATTTTGCATAGAGTTTTCCCCAGAATTTAGGCACAGCTTTGTTTTAATTAGTCCATTTGTTTGCTCCACTAAACCAGCTGCTTATGGATGGTACAGTATATGGTGTACCTAGTGGCACCCCATATTTTCCACAGATAAGCAGGTTGAATTAGCCATAATATTTGGGGACGTCCCTCCAGTCCTCTAGGTGGCAGAGCTCCAAAGAGCACAGAGTTGATCTGTGTGCCTGCCTGTGTCCATCAACACATGGCTCCAAGCCTACTCAGTCATTGTTCTTCCATGTCGCAGCTAGTAAGCGGTGCTCCGTGTCTTTCATTGTTACTTTGTTTGAAACTGCTGGATTAACTCCTCGTGGGCTCAAGAAAGCAAAGTGAGGATGCTAAGGACTTCTGGATTTAAATCTTACCAGTGTGGCAAGATTGTTGATTATAGATGGACATACACTCTGCTACGTCTGCTTGAGGCCTGATCATGACCAGGCCAACTGCAGAGACTGCGCCGCATGTCCCCAAGGGCACGCAGACAGCGGCGAAGATTCAGAGGCTTAAGGAGGCAGCAGCAGAACCTCAGACTGCACAGTCTGCCCAGGGATCAACCCAGCCCTCTCCAGGGCCCAATAGGGAACCCCTGAGAGGGAAGGGGGGGAAGATAGCCTGTTCAGTTGGACCCTCAGGTGATGAAAGGGCCCCACGGAAGCATGCCCTAGCTACCTCGACACAGGGAGCATCTGAAGAACAGCCACGTCATAAGCCCAGGCAAGTCGCAGTCGACACACCCGACGCATCGACGAGGGGAAAGACACCAGACCGCATGAGCTTCAAAGCATGGCCATCATGATGGAAAATCAAAGCACTGAAGAGCATCGCTTGATGAGTCTGCCCACTGAAGCACTAGCCGTCATCGGGGACACCATGCAAACCCTCAAACAAGGGAGGCCAGCAGACCACTGGGTCCCACATTTGCGTTACACTATAAACCGATGTGATATCCTTGATGAATGTCTGTATATAAAAACTAAAAATAAATAAATAAATGCAGCAGGTATGGGTTCATCACCTACATCCAGCCACCACCTCTGCATGGAGCCCCTGTCCTGACAATCCCTCCCAGTCTGGATGTGGAGCTTGCATCAGCTTAAGGCTTGATGGGGTCTTCTCAGTCATCCAGGGTCTTCTCAGATCTGTCAGCGGCTTCAAGACTAAAATGAGAAGGATCTCGCCTACAGGAGTCTCAAGAGATAAGAGACAAATGGGACCCACACGTACATCAGTAACTGGTTCGTCCAAGAGACCCAGATTCAGATATACCACTGGTGGCAGTACCTCCCAGGGGGGCCCTAGGAAACACCACCCCCGCTAGGGGAACAGGGATCTTTAGCTGTCCAGGCAATGACACACATATCCCAAATGTTGACGCATTTCCTATCTTCGCTGGAAAAACACCATGGTCAGGAGGCGCAAACTCCACGCATAGCACCACTCCCGAGCAGGGAAGAAGTTGACCAACCAGGAATGACTCCCCCTCGGGGCCAGCCGCAGGAAGTGCCTCCGTATGACTCATCCACCTCGTCACCAGATTCCTTGACTGCATACTCATCAACCTCTCCGGAGGAACAATCTCTGCCCATTTCCCCACCAGAAGACCTCTCCTATTCAAAATTCATGGAAAAGGTGAAAAGTACCCTCTTAAAGTTGAAACCAAGAAGATGCTGGACCCGAGAGCATAGGTCCTGGGGATCCTTAAGATCTCGAATCACCGGCTGAGCCGACCGCGTTGCCATCGCACGTGGTTTTAGACGAACTGATGACCAGGGCATGGCAGCTTCCCTTCTCAGGAGCATCAGCCTCACACAAAACAGACCTCAAGTTTAGAATGCGCGAGTCACCCTTTTACAGCATGATGCAACTTCCTCATGCTTCTATGGTGGTAGAATCGGCCTTGAAGAGAGCGAGAAAGCCCCATCTACATGCATGTGGTCTCCCGGGGAAGGATAGTAAGTACCTGGATAACTTTGGCAAACACACATTCTAGGCCGTGATGCTGAATGCAAAGATACAGCAGCAGCAATTTTACTTCACTCAGACCCTGTACGAGTGCCTGCAATCACTAAAACCTGTGGTGATGGCCGCTGATCCAGATGGCAACCCTCCACCCCAACTGCATGCGATAGAGGAGGGGCTGCGTATCTACTCTGCACAGTTTATGAAGCATTCAACTCCTCAGCAAGGATTTCCATGGGAGCCATAACAGCCAGATGCCTGTCCTGGTTATGGGCGATTGCCATCAGGGAAGATGTCCATGAGAAGCTTGCTGACCTCCCCTATCTCTCCGACAGCCTTTTTGGGTATAAACTGCGGGAGACGGTAATGCAATTAAAAGAACAGAATGTGGCAGAACAGTCATCTATATCTCAGAGAGAACAACAACTTGGAAGGAGGTATTATTCAGCCTCTCAGCGAATGCAGGCACAAAACCGTGGGGGCAGGTCTTAACCTCTTTTTCACCTGCAACCATATCAACCATCTAGAGAGCCGCAACCGCAGCAGCCCCAAAATTGCACCCAACAACACAACCCATGTCAGCAATGGACCCTCAAGGACCCAAGCAGTTCCAAACCCCAACAAGGGTTTTAGGAGCGACCGGTTTGCTGTCCCTAACGCTGAAATCAGAGACAGCCTCCCAGATTTAACAACACAGAGAGAACTCCATGATCAACACAAAGATCCGCAGAATATCCTGCAAGAACACCACTCCCATCGATATGCCTTCCGACAGGATCGAAGATGCTGGTTCCAATGTTGCCCTTCTTCCAGGAATCTGGGGGCGGGCTATATCTTCTGGAGGCAGAGGACCCACATCCAGTGTACTGGTGGACAATACTGCTACTCCTAGCCCAGGGAACATGGCTTTCAGTGCAGGATACCCACACCAAAGCTGCCCTGGGGATCTGTCATTGAATGATCATTTGCCTCAGCCCTGCCATACTTGTGGTAATTGACCAGAACTATTAGCATTGGGTGCAGGCTCCAGGGGGCACACCCTGTGGCAATCATATACTCTGTGTACAGCAGTGTCAAGGAACTCAACAGTCCAAGAAGGATGTCCCTGGTGGACGGCCTCGACAACCGCTACCAGTTAGCAGCTATGCCCGCAGCCCGGGGGGAGGCATGACTAATCGGATCCCGGACATTTGCTCCGAACTGAGCAAAGGCCGCGCAAGAGCGAGATACGAACAGCATCCTCCTGACTTGCTGCGTGCTGAGGTGGAACAAGGGGAAGAAGAGCGCCCCCTAACACCTTAATCCGATGGGCAAACACTGCCCCGGGGGTACAGTCAGATACAACCACCGAGACACAGGAGAAGTGGGAGCACGGAGAGAATCACCTTGCTGGTGGCTGAAAGGAATCAGTAAGTTTTTTTTGTTTTTTTTTAATTTATAGTTTATTATAATTTCTTCATCATTTTACAGAAAAGAAATAAGACATATTGATTCACAAGAATAATATTTAACATAAATATCCAAAACAAACAACCACATTACCTTTGTGAATAACAATATCAAGCCCTCATTAAGGGGAGCCAAAATAAGTAACTAATATAGGAAATTTTCATAATTACTATGATTATTAGGTGCATGCCTACTTTCAATAACCAGTATTCCCCCATACTTAGGAGTGTGGCCCCAGCTCAACCACCCTTGTCTAAAAGAAAAGACTCCAAATGAGAAGGATCCAGAAATACAAATTTATTTCTTTGAAAAGTAATTAAACATTTGCAGGGAAATTTGAGATGAAAGGTAGCCCCTATAGATAGAGCCCTTTGTCTCAAATCTAAAAACTGTTTCCTTCTCATTTGGGTCTCTTTGGAAACGTCTGGGAACGCTTGTACTTTCTGACCACAATACATAACATCTTTGTTTCTAAAATAGTTCTGAAGAACCAGATTCTTTTCACTCTCCAAACTAAACGTAACTAGTAGTGTAGCCCTAGTTTGAATATTATCATTAGACGATTCTAGAAAATCCGTTAAGTTGGGACTAGTTGGTATCAAGCTATCAAGCCCAGCCTCTGAAGACACTACCTCTCTTTTTCTAGCTGGTAGATAATACATCTTTGATATCAACAAATCTTTGACTATTCCCAATATTTCTGTTACGTATCTTTTAAATAGCTCTTGAGCTGACAATAACCTAATACAGGGAAAGTTCAAAAGTCTTAAGTTGTTTTTCCTTGTTGCATTTTCCAGAGTCTCCATTTTTTTAAAAATCATTAGTGAATCTTTCATTAATACTGTACTTGTAGCTTGTAGTGTATTCATCTGGGAATCATATATTTCTCTAGCACTCTCCAGTTGTACGATTCTCTTATTATGGTCCTCCAAGCGCTTCCTGGTTTCCAATTCCAATTCCAGACTGGTGGAATGAGCCATGGAAAGAGAAAGCATTCTTTCCATTTTTGTGACCACCCTCCATACGTCAACCGTTAGTCCCGCCACAGACCGGGCCCCCAACATATCCCCCGGCGAGATGGGGGTCAGTAAGAATCCTGATACCCCAAATTTGGCCTTAAAATCGCCAGAAGCTGGAGGGAAGTCACCAGGGATGCAGGAAGGTGCTTCAGCTAATAATGAGAGGGGATTGCTACCGATAGGTAGCTTGACTGAAATAGAAAGTGATGCTGAACCACAGGAATCAGTAAGTTTTTGATTGGGAAATATTCTTTTTTAAAAGTATTTGGGTGACGTTAACTATTTGGGGAATATTATTTAGTGTTTGATCTTTTAATAGATGGTAAGGCAGCGAATAAGCAGAAGTTAGTGTTTTGTATATTTAAAAAAAAGAAAGGTAGCTAAAAGCTAGAAATAAACTAGGAGCAGTGTATACCTAAGTTGAAAAGTTCAGTTCAGTTACTCACCTTGGAAACATGTTAAGGTAGTTTGATTTGGTTTGATTAGGTACCAACATTTGTTAATCAAGAGAGCAGTGAGTCATTCTGGCTGACTAACTGAAGTTAGACTGTTCTTTTTCACTCAATGCAAAATTAAACTCTGGAATTTGTTGCCAGAGGATGTGGTTAGTGCAGTTAGTATAGCTGTGTTTAAAAAAGGATTGGATAAGTTCTTGGAGTAGAAGTCCATTACCTGCTATTAATTAAGTTGACTTAGGAAATAGCCACTGCTATTACTAGCAGTGGTAACATGGAATAGACTTGGTTTTTGGGTACTTGCCAGGTTCTTATGGCCTGGATTGGCCACTGTTGGAAACAGGATGCTGGGCTTGATGGACCCTTGGTCTGACCCAGTATGGCATGTTCTTATGTTCTTGCGTGCATCTCCCTACTGGGGATTGAATTAGTTTTTTAGAGAAGGAGATAAGAAGGATGTTTATTGTCCGGATGTCTTGTGGTGATACCTTATGGTCCCTTCCACAGTTGAGTTACTGAGTTGATTTTTTCAGATCCTTCCCTCTGTGTGCCTTGGTCCAGTAGCTGATTTTTTGCCAGCGTGGACTTAGCTGTAAAAAAAAAACAAAAAACAAACAAAAAAACCAGGTGAAAGGCAAGCGGGTACTGGAATCTAAGCGTGGTGGTGAATGTATATGCCCTCTTCCCTCTGAGACGGACTCTGCACTAGGACAGGCTGAGCTCAGGTAAAGAGTAATTTAAAAATATATAAAAATAAAAAGAGGGGGAGTTGATTTAGGGATTCCTTCCCCTCCAATCTCTATATTTGGCACGCCAATCTGATGTCCATTCTTGCCTCCAGAGGGAGCTTGGGGGACTCGGGCAGCTTGGCGGTTTGAGCAACCTTCTGGGCTAGAACCCGCTCTCAGGCTTAGATTGTCACTGCGTGGTAGGCCATGGCGGCGTTCGCACAGGTTTTTTTCTGCACATAAGGCTACCCTCTTCAGGTACATCTGTTCGTGCTTACACGCCACAGAGGCATTCACGGAGCGGGATGCCAGTGGTTTGTGTTCCACCTTCACGGAGCAGAAGATTGGAGGGCTGCCATCTCCAAAAAAAAACAAAAAACCAAAACAAACAAACAAAACAGAGGTTGGTAAGAGTATGGGGCAGGGGTGTGGCCGTTTATTGCAGCAGTTGCTACCCCTGATTGAGCTGGATGTTCATTGGGATGCGGATACGGCACTGCTCTCTGCATTGGTGGAGGGGTGGAAGGAAATTGGGGCCGGAGGGTGCTGGAAGCCAATAGTGATGGGGGAGGGGGAGAAAAAAAGGTGGGGGGGAAGATAAAAAAAAAAATGGATAAACTGCGTAGCTTGCTGGGCAGACTGGATGGGCCGTTTGGTCTTCTTCTGCCGTCATTTCTATGTTTCTATGTTTCTATATGTTTCTATGCAACTAGTTGCGTGCCTAGCTGGATGCTCAGTTGGGCGCATAGGGATGCTTACCTAGGCGCTCAGTTGTGCACCTAAGGGTGCCTAGATGGGCACTCAAGTTGGGCAACTACCTGAATAAGTGCATTAGGTGCCTAATTTTTGAGCACTTTTTTTTTTTTTTTTTTACAAGTGACTATTGCAAGAACAGCTTGCAGTACGGTTCTCAGATGCTTGTTTAGAGCATGCTGTTAACTATGGTAGTGACAGGAAAGAATCCTTAGCGCCTCACCCTTTGAGCTTCTTGCCATATTTGGGCATCTCAGCCTGGCATCCCCTCTAGCTTGTGTCAGTACCTTTTGGAGAGAGACTTGTCTCCATCTGATTTTGCTAAGCCCAGTCCTTCCCAACATGATGCAGGAATGGAAAAAGTTGCCAGAGGGTTTTGCCTGGAAGTTCCAGTGCTAAAATCTCAAGAAAATATGGGCCAATATTTCATTTATTTCATTGTGCCCAAAAAGGAAGGTTCCTTTCGCCCCCATCCTAGATCTCAAGGGAGTGAACTGTCATTTACGAGTGACTCATTTAACACAGAGACCTAGCACTCAGTGATAATGGCAGTACAATCGGGGAAGTTTCTGATGTCTCTAGATTTGTCAAAGGCGTCCCTTCATATTCCTCTTTACCTGGAGCATCAATGGTTTCTGCGTTTAGCTGTTTTAGGATTTTGAGTGTTGCACTTTGGGTTGGCCACTGCACCCTGAACCTTATCCAAAGTTATTTGGTGGTTGTGGCAGTGTTGAGAGAGGGATGTCATTCTGGTTCACCTGTACTTACACGATTGGCTGATTTGGACCAAGAGTCTGGAAGAGAGCCTTTGGGTCTCAAGCAAGGTGATCTCCTTGCTACAGGAACTAGGTTGGGTGATGAACTTGGCCAAGAGCAATCTACAGCCATCCCAGACACTGGAGTATCTCCGTGTTTGATTCGACAGGAAGGTTGTATTCAGAAGCTGATGGCGCAGGTGCGACTTTTGACAGAAACAATATGCTCAATGGTGTGGTCTTATCTACAAGTCTTGGGTTGATGGCGGCTACCCTAGAGGTGATTCCGTTGGCAAGGGTGCATATGTGCCCTCTTCAGCACACCTTGCTGGCTCGTTGCGAGTCCTCAATCTCAAGGCTATTCAATTCAGCTTCACCTGCTGGTGGAGATCAGAATACAGCTGCAGTGGTGGTTGCAAGTGGACAGTCTAAGGAAAGGGGGTTTTCCTACAATCACCGGACTGACTAGTACTCATGACTGATGTTAGCCTCCAGGGTTGGGAAGCCCACTATCAGGAGTTGATGGCGCAAGGGTGCTGGAGTACAGAAGAGTCTCTCTGAAAATCAATCAGCTGGAAGCCCGGGCCTTCCAGTCGGCATGTTTATGATTTGTTGACTGATTGCAAGGTCGAGCAATCTGGATAATGTCAGACAATGCAACGACAGCTTTCATTAATCATCAAGGAGGAACCAAGAGCCAGCAAGTGTTGCAGGAAATAGCCCAATTCATGGAATGGGCAGAAGTACATCTTCAAGAGATCTCAGCCTCCCACATTGCAGGAAAAGAGAATGTAAGAGCAGACAGAGTCTGGACCCAGCAGAATGGGAATTGTCAAACGAGGCGTTCCAGCACCTAGAGGACTGCTGAGGCCTCAAATTTCTAGACCTGCTGGCGACATCACACAATGCGAAGGTTCCTTGCTGCTTCAGTTACAGGAGAGATCAAAAGTCCTTGGGCATCGATGCCTTCGTGCAGAAGTGGCTGGAGACCAAGCTCCTATAAGCCTTTCCCCCGTGGCCCATGTTGGGCAGAATGATTTAGAGGATCAATAGTCACACGAGGATGGTGCTTCTGGTGGCACCAGATTGGCCCAGGAGGCTATGATATGCAGATTTGCGAAGGCTCCTGATGGACCCTCCTATCCAATTACTGGTTCACAGGGATCTGCTACAGCAGGGGCCTGTTCTTTACAAAGATATTACTCTATTTTGTCTTACGGTATGCCCTTTGAGAGGGCTCGGATGCTGAAGCGTGGATATTCCGCTCCAGTGATTGCCACCTTGCTACGTGTGAGAGAGTTTTCCACTTCCTTAGCCTATGTTTATTTATTTATTTATTTAAGATTTTTATATACCGGCATTCATGATAAAATCACAACATGCTGGTTTACATATGAACAGGAGTGAATAAATACATCAACTAGAACTATCGTGCAGGAAAAAGCAGATACAAATAACAAGGAATGATAAACTGGGAGAAGATGGAGATAAAGGAAAGAGATTAGTAATGGCTAAAAACTATGTACAAGGAGACGGAGATGAGCTGCTTGTTTTAAATATGTAGAAGGTGAAGGCATTAGTTTGAATCAGGGAAGGCTTGCTTGAACAGCCAAGTCTTAAGTCTTTTTCTAAAGGTGGGGAGGCAGGGCTCCTGTCTGAGATCGGGTGGGATGGAGTTCCATAACGGTGGACCAGCTGTAGAAAGGGCTCGATCTCTTAAGGTGACATGTCTGGTTGTTTTGGCAGGAGGTACTTGGAGAGATCTTTTGTAAGCGTCTCTGGTGGGTCTTGAAGAATTGTATATCTGGAGAGGGATTTGCAGGTCAAGTGTGGTGAGTTGATGGATGGTTTTGTATATAACAGAGATAGATTTGTAGATGATTCTGAAGTGTATTGGTAACCAATGAAGATCTTTTAGGATAGGAGAGATGTGGTCTTTTTTCCTGGTGTTTGTCAGTAAATGGGCTGCTGCGTTTTGTACCATCTGAAGCGGTTTGGTGTAGGATGAGGGGAGACCTAGTAAGAGAGAATTACAGTAATCTAACTTTGAGAATATAATCGCTTGGAGGATCGTTCTGAAATCTTGGGCGTGGAAGAGAGGTCTTATCCTTTTTAGCACTTGGAGTTTGTAGAAACAATCTTTGGTAGTTCTATTGATGGAAGCTTTGAAATTCAGCCGATTGTCTATCACTCCTAGGTCTCTCACTTGAGTGGTTGGTAGATTGGCTGGAAGAGTAGCTTTGGAATTGCTGTTCTCAGGCGAGATAAGTAGAAGTTCGGTCTTGGAGGAATTAAGTACAAGGTTTAGGCTGTTGAGGAGGTGTTTAATTTCTTGGAGGCAGGTTTCCCAATGGTCAAGAGTTTTCGAATAAGTGTCTTTAATGGGGATGATGATCTGGATGTCTTCTGCGTAGAGAAAGTGTTTTAGGTTGAGGTTGGTGAGGAGTTGGCAAAGTGGTAGAAGGTAAATGTTGAATAGTGTCTGGGACAATGAGGAGCCCTGTGGGACTCCTATGGTGGAATCATAGCGTGAAGATTCTTTGTTCTGGAGTTTGACCTTGTAACCTCTGTTGTTAAGAAAGGTTATGAACCAAGATAGAGCGGTGCTGGTAATTCCTATGGAAGATAACTGGTTAATGAGGATGGAGTGGTTGACTGTGTCGAACGCTGCAGAAAGATCTAGTAGGATCAGTAAGAAAGATTCACCTTTGTCTAGACCCATGATGAGAGAGTCTGTCAGGGAGGTAAGGAGGGATTCAGTACCTAGATTTTTGCGGAAGCCGTATTGTGAGGTGAATAGGAGTTTATCTTCGATGTAATCTGATAGTTGAGAGTTCACAAGTTTTTCCATAATCTTAGCGATGAATGGGAGGTTGGCTATTGGACGGTAGTTGTTAGGGTCTTTAGGGTCAAGGTTAGGTATTTTTAGGAGAGGTTTGATTGAGGCCAATTTGAGGTCGTCTGGGAAGGAACCTTGGGATAGAGAGCAGTTGATGATGTCTGCCAGTGTTTTGGAAATGGAGTCTGGAATTGACAAGAGGAGTTTGGTGGGGATATGATCAGCAGGATGAGCGGCAGTTTCATTCTTCTGAGAATGATTTGTATCTCAGTAGAGGAGACGGGTTCAAAGGCTTCAAGGCAAATGCTTTTGAAGGGGGGCTGCAGAGAGTTCGGGAGGGCGGCAATGTTGGATGGGAGTTGGGTTATGAGGCTGATGATTTTATTTTGGAAAAACAGGGCGAGTTCTTCGGCTTTGGATTGTGCTAGATTTCTGGGAATTTCCGGGTGGTTTATCTGGGTGAGACTGGATACATAGTTGAAGAGGGCTTTGGCGTCAAAGACCAGGTTGTGGATCTTAGATGCATAATAATCCCTTTTTGATTTTGCAGTGTAGGACTTGTACTGATGTAAAGAAAATTTGTAGGCGGAGAGAGTGCTAGCGCATGGGGTTTTAAGCCATATTGCTTCTTTATGTCTTAAACATTGTTTTAGCCTTCTGAGATCATTGGTGAACCAGGGTTGTCTATTGGAGGCATTAGGGTGGGATTTTTTTATTGCTGGAGGACAGAGCTTGTTAGCTATAGCTTCTGTTATGTTGTTCCAAGAACGTAGAGCAGTGTTTGAATCGGAGAGGTCTATGAGGGGAAGGTGTGAAGCCAAGTGGATGTTGAGGTCTTCAGAGGAGCAAGATCTCCTGTAAGGGAAGGAGGGTGAGGGTACGTGGGGAGCATTGGTTTCTTTCAGCGAGAATGAAGTAGAAATGAGGGTGTGGTCTGACCAGGGTACCTTCTTGCTCTTCAAGTGAGATGTAGTCATAATGTCTTTGACGAAAATCAGGTCCAGCGTGTGACCTGTTTTATGTGTGGGTTTGTTTACTATCTGTTTGAATCCCATTGCTGAAAGGGCTGTGAGGAGGGTTTCACAGCTTATTGAAAGAGAAGGGTTATCTATGTGCAGGTTGAAATCTCCTAGGATAATTGCTGGAGAATCCAAGTTGAGGAGCATTGTGGTGATTTCGATGATGGGTGAGACATCTATTTCTAGGAGGCCCGGTGGGGCGTAGACAAGAAGGATTTGAAGAAGATGTGAAGTAAAGAAGCCGATTTCCAGTTTGGATTCAGAATTGAATGGATGTTGCGAGAATTTGAGTCCTTTTTTGGTTGCCAAGAGAATTCCGCCTCCTCTTTTATTCTGTCTGGGAAGGGAGAAGATGTCATAGGTCTGCGTAGGTAGTTGGTTTATTATTGCTGTATCTGAGGGCTTAAGCCATGTTTCGGTTACTGCGCATATATCTGGCTTGGCGTCGGTGAGATAGTCGTTGAAGATTATGGATTTTTTGGTTAGGGATTGCGCATTGAATAGTGAAAGCGAAAATAGGGTGAGGCCTAGGAGCTGGGTAATCGGTGCAATCAAGATGGGAGTGAGTGTTTTTAAGTTGCAGTGTCTGGCTTGCCTGGTTGATAATCCTTTAGGTAAAAGACGGTGCTGTAAGGTCGGGATTGGGTAAGCTGGATACATTATGGAGGATTGACTGACTGGAGACATATGAGTAGTAAGGGTGAAGGAAAGTGAAGAGGAGTTGGGTAGGTGTCGGGTGTGCTAGGAACTGAGGTGGTGAAGAGCTGGTTGCTGTGGTAGTCGGAGGTCCCACGTGGTTGGAGAAGTGTGGAAAGCAGGTTGAACGCTGCGGCCGTGGTGGGAAAGGTGAAATCTGCTGGGAAAGCTGCTGTGTTGCACTACGGGGCGCACAAAGGGGCCTGCCCCTTTGTCGCGCTCCTTCGGCGCGCGACGCCTAGCTGCCGCGATGAATTTAAAGCCAAACGGGGCTGTCCCCCGATTGGCTGTGCTGCTGCATCTCTCCTATTGGCTCGGCTTCGGGAGGAGGAGGCACGGTGAAGGGTCGGAGGCAGCCTCCATCCCCATGAATTATGTGGGGGTTTGGTGAGTTTTTGAGGCTTTGTGTGAGGATTGAGGGATTCTTCCTCATTGGGTTAAGGTCCTGTTCATTTTGGAATTTTTGCAGTAAGGACCGAGAAAAGGGTTGGCCCTTAATTCATTGAAGGTACAGGTGATGACTCTTGCCTGTTTCTGGGATCAGGTGAATGGTGGAACCTTGTCGGTTCATCTAGATGTGGCTCGTTTCTTAAGAGGGGTAAAACATCTTCGTCCTCCCCCCTGCAGTTGCCAGTACACTTGTGGATCTTAATCTGGTTTTACATTTCCTGGTGGGTCCCACCTTTCAATCGCTGGGTATCCTTGAGGTTACTTATGTTGAAAACTGTGTTCTTGTGGCAATTTGTTCTGCGCACAGAGTCTCTGAACTGCAGGCATTGTCTTGCTGGGAACCATTTCTGCGAGTGACTCCGGGGACGATACAGTTGCATACTGTTCCTTCTTTTTTTTTCCAAAGGTAGTCTCGGATTTTCATTTGAATCAATCAATTTCCCTGCCGACTTTGGACAGGGAGAGTGGTGTGGATGAATATCACATGGTATGGTCCTTGGATGTCAAGAGGCATATCTTGAGGTATTTAGAGGTTTCTGAACCACTTAGGAAGATGGACCAGCTGTTTATACTCCAGTAGGGACAAAACAGTGTGAGCCGGCATTGTGGTCTACAGTAGCTTGCTTGATTAAGGAACTAGTCACAGCACCTATGTGGATGCCGAGCAGCCGTTGCCTAGTCAGGTTAGGGCTCATTCCACTAGGGCTCAGGCAGTGTTATGGGCAGAGATTAGATTGCTGTCTCCTGTCGAAATTTGCCGAGCTGTGACTTGGTCCTCCTTATATACATTTTCCAGGCATTACTATTGCGGCAATGAAGACACATCAGGCAGGATTCATGGCAAGAAGGAAAAAAGAAGAGAAGGCTGACCACTCCCGTGGGTCCCTTTTTATTGTACATGCATCCATAGCATACAATGTGCCATCACATCATTGGCTCCCCTCTCCATAGCATACAGACGTGTCATTAGACCATTGGCTCAGGGGGTGTGTACAGATCATTTCATTGGCTGCTGAATCCTATACCATATATGTGTCTGTCTTTTTCTTGCATCTGACTACGTGACAACTAGCTATCCTTTCAGGCAGTCAGGGTTAATTATAAACTAGAGAAATACGTGACAGACAGGTATCCTCTCCTTAGGCAGTGCACTAGTGTTGCTGTATTCAGTGCAAAGGTCAGAGTTAGTATTAACCCCTGACATGGCCTCCTGGCAAGCTCATAATTCCCCACATCTCACCTTTTCTGTTTTTATTTAAGCAGCATAAGAATATCTCTGAATCCATGCTTTAGACCCCTACTGAAATCTGTTATGTCTTGGTATGGGCTGGAGATAGGGAAAGGGGGATATGGAGAGAAAAGCTGAGTCGGCGTGGTGTGCCAGCTGCCGCAGAGCTCCTGAATCTCCACATCACCCAGAGCTGGTGCAGCGTGGTGTGCCAACTGCTGCAGGGCTCAGGATTCCCTATTAAGCAGCATACAAGACATCTTTGTATCCAGGCTGAAAGCAAGGTTTTAGTATGGATATGAGGTTGGGTATGCACTGAATACAGCAGCACAGGCAAATAAGACAATTACAGTCATTATAATAGAAATCACCCTTTTGAGACCAGAAATATCAGGGAGCCAGGACCATAGCCAGTCCCATGGAGAAGTTGGTATTCTGTCAGAAAGTGGTGCATCAGCAACCATGGTTTCTGTCTGCTCTATGGTATGTGAGGTTTGCTTTATAATCTGATATGTACACACAGCAATGAGATCCAATTAATGCACAAACACCACCCTTTGAAGCTAAAATGGTGTCTAAGGCATAGCGGTTCTGTAATGCTACCTCTCTAATCTGAGAAACTTCTGTTGTGAGTAGTTTTAATGCATGGACTGTCTGATTAAATAGGGCAGTCGTCCAGTTAGCTAGGATGTGCAAGTCCCTGTAATTCATAGCTGTTCCCATTGGAGGAAACAGGCTTTCTAGCTACCTCGATTTCTCTATACTTATCTATGGGACTCTTGATCACCTCCCTTTTGTTACGGAGTCTTGCTTTGGGTAAATTGTTGACTGCATAGTATGAGGGGAGGATGTAGCCTAGAGTGCATCTGCCTCTCCATCTGGGGGGAATGTGCATATATGCTCTACGCCCACATAACATCCAAATGTTCCCTATCTGGTTAGTGTACCAGTTACGGGGCTGTTTGACTTGTTGTACCATTGCGGATACATATTCACACAAGCTAAATTGCCCGTCTGAGAATTTTTCTCCTCTTTCACATTTTTTTGTTTCCCCCACTGAACATCCTGAGATCAGCCAATTGCACATATAGTGGGTAAAGCTATGCAAGTATTCTGTGATATTTTGTGGGAATTCAGGGTATGCTGTTACATTAGAGTACAACCTGATCATGACTTCTTCTAATACAATGGTTCGGCTACAATACGGATATTTTCCCACATGAAGCCCCTTCCCATCCCCTGGATCATAGTCCCAACAAAGAGCCGCAGTCTCTAATACGGCTGCCGATGGGTATTATGGTATTACCAACTGGAGAATTAAGGGGATAACCTCCCGGCCACGGGAAACTCATCCATCCTGTAAGATTAAATGGCACGGCATGCATCATTAGTCCTCCACGGGTATGGGTTGGCATGTGTGTGCAGATCCAACAGTTTGTTCGATTCAACAGGTGTGAAAAGTTCTGTGCATCGAGGATGTACATGTTGTACTGCCAGAGTCCTTGTTCGGAAATCGCCATAGCTGGAGAAATAAGGCAAAGGAGGAGGGTGCAGAACACAATTGTTAATGAGTTGGCATTCAGGCAAGAAAAGGCGGCTAATAAGAAGTTCTCTGGAGTTTTCTCAAGGCCTTGTTGTTCCAAGAGTTGTGCAGATTGGTTGGATAGGGCTTTGATCTGTCCCCAGGTCATTTGGTGCTGCTTTTTGCGGGGAGTCCGGTCTCTGGACTTCTGAGGGCTGTGGAGACTCAGGGAGAAGTTGGGGTTCGGGTTCTGTAGACCTGGATACCTTTCCATCTTTCCACGGCTTGATACAACGGCTTGGAACCCAAAGTGGACCTGTGGGAGCAAGCACAGCAGCATATCCTTGTCCCTATGTTAAGGGAATGGGACCATGCCAGACAGGGTTAAGTAGCATTCTATACAAAACTGATGGTTGTGGGTGACTAACCCTAGTCCCATAATGATTATCCATGGCTGTGGTCTGATTTGCACCTGATATGTTTAGATGATTTAAAGTGAACAATACTTTGTTCAGCCAGTCCTGCTTAGGGGGAAGTCCAGGGGCAATCCCTGCTTTTTATTTGTGTTTGTCAAGGGCATTCTTTAGGGTGTGGTTGGCTCGCTCCACAAGGGTTGACCTGTGGAGTTGTAGGGAATGCCAAATACTTGTTTAATGTTTTAACAATAGACTTAGCATTCTGATGAAACATGGAATGACTATTCCAGGGAGTGACAGTAAGCACTGCCTGTTTCGTGGCTGCATTTATGCAATTTTACCGAATGAAAACTAATCATTTAAAGGAAATGTCATTTGCAGTAGGCTGAACCACAAACAAGTATTTCAGACATTACTGTTACACAAGACTGACACATTCATTCATCCTGCAAATATTCATTCATAGTCTTCTTGACATCAAGACAGACAACAGATAACACATAATTTGAGTTCAAAATTCGTATCAAAAAGGTATCAAAAACAAAATTAGATCAAAGATCAAAAATCAAAAGGTGTCAGAAAAATGTTTGAAAAATGTTAAAATAAGCTGCAAAGTGTTCATCTTCACATCTCTCATGGCAGGAAGGCTGTCAATCTGGAAAATATTAAAAACTGGCACACAGCAAAAAATTACTAAGGTAATGATTAAAGTGAAATTTTTACTTTTTTAACCTTGGAGAATCAATTCTATTATTCAATTTAATAAAATCAATTTGGATTTGCAAGAAAAGGCTTGGGAGGGATTGCTTTAGATGTAGCAACCTCTGTCAGTAAAACTTTTAAGGTTCAGAATTCTGTATAAAATTTAGAAAAAGAAAATAAAACTGAAGTTTCCTTAAGACAGGAGGACTGTAGACCTGAAAAATAAAAATTAGTATACAACAGAATTATTAAAATAATAATATAATATAACTGGTAGAATAGCATAGCGCCTCCTAGTGGAGGCACCATCATTACTTTATAGATTGCAACCTCGAACAATAAATTCAATCAATAATACTCTGAGCTTAATTTCAATGTGGAATATCAGAATACAATATCTTCATTTAATTATTAGAATAGGAAATTAAACATGCTGTTCGCTCAGCTCTGTCTGCTGCACGCTAAAGCAACTGTTACTACTATTAGATGTCCTTGTCAGTAACCTCAGTTCAGTATTAAAGAAGTTTGAAAGTATTAATGTAATAAAGGTTCAGCATTGAAGGTAGAGGGAGGAGGAGGTTTGGATCAGCAGGAGATCTGATCTGTGCCCCCCTTTGAAAGCTGCAGCGCACAGTTAATGAAATGTATCAGAGTTATAACAAATACAGAAATTAGGGAGAGAAACTGCAGTACTAAGTCCAGTTTTTTCTTTTCAAAAGTTCTCCCTCCCCCCCCATGAGTGGCAACCAAGAGTTAATAACAGAAAGACAGAGTGAGAGGGGGAGGAACAGTGTTTCTCAAAAGAAAATAAACAGAGGAGAGAACTTCATTCAATGAATTAATCCTTCAGTCTATAGGAACTGAAAGGCAGCACTGTATAACATTAACTTAGTTAAACTATAATCCGTATGCAAGAAGTGTACCAGCAAGTGATAACATAACTAGATAACATCAACCAGAGACAATGACTGGCAAGGATTTGCTGAGCTCTTGTAAACAGATTCTATCTTAACTTACTTTGTCCTAAAGGGAAAATTACAGTAAAAATACAAGTTCTGTGCACTGGCAATGCAAGCAATTGCTATAAACTTAAATCTCATAGAAATGGAGTCATTTTAAATGTGAGACAATTTAACTTTGCAAAATGGGAACATTTCACATGAAATTTACACAGTATACTGTTCAAGTTTCAGTACAGTTATAACATAAGGCTCTGCATACACTTTCTCTGGGGAAATGCTCTCTAAGAATGCAGACTTTCTGTAACGGAATATCAAAGACCAAGATAAACACTCCTTCCAGGTTTGCTGTGTCTGCTCCAGCACGAAGTGTAGTCTGGTTTGTAACAGGTCATTGTACTGTCTCATTAGATCATTTCTCTCACAAACAAAAACAATTCCAAGGTAATGCCACTGTTATCAGAAGTGCGGCTACTTGGCCCAAGGTCTTATATGCTAATTTCTTTGAAGACCTGGGGGCATAGTTACTGCTTATGGCACTCCGGGCGGGTATTCAATTCGATTGCTGTCAGGGATCCCTCTAGCAACCCTCGGGTGTAAGAGGAGTGAAACCCTGCCTCTTTGATACTTGTGCAGAGTTCTCTAAGAACACTATAGGGAAGGGCGGACCAACTATATTCTGTCCCACCTAGTTCTTTGGTCCTTTCTGTAGTGGGAGAGGCTTGAATCCCTTCCAATAATTCCTCCCTTATGAGATTTCCATTCACTTGTTCTAGGTGAAACTCAATGCTGACCGCAGCACATAAATTGTTACCGGGAGCAGCGGTTTGAGATGGTAATTTACCTGGACAAATCAGTGATGGAGAATCAATGACTGTCTCAGGCAATGGCAACTGGGGGTACAGGGAGTTGGTGGTTGGTGGGGGAAGGGCTTGCAGGTAAGGTGGAGGGAGGCTAGCTTCTCTGATTTCAGTGTCTTTAGTTTCCTGGGGGTTTTTTCTCTGAGGTGGACGCAGAGGAAGCCACAGGAGCCGTGGTTGGGGACGGTGCCTTGTGAGTGTGTGTCCCAGATGTTCTATTTCATATTCTGTCCCCCCTAGTTCATTGGTCCTTTCTGTGATGGGAAAGGCTTGAAGTCCTTCTAATAGTTCTTTTCCTGTAAGGTTTCTTTTTTGCTGTTCCTGGTGAAACCCTGTGCGAATTGCACTGCACGGGCCAGTTTGTGGCTCAATTGTGCGTAAGGGCTGTTTTTCTAAATAAGGTTGGGAGGTCTGAGTGGGCTGTGTCATGGGTTCTGGCATGGGAAGCTGAGGATACAGCGAAGTGGCTGTCCCTGAAGGAGTTTGCTGATATGGTGGGGAAAGAGTGTGTGGAGTTGGTGTACTAATGGGCGGCCTGTCTGCTTCTTTACTGTCTGCTTCTAAGGACACATGAACTGGAGATGGTGCCTTGAGACTTTTTGTCCCTATGTGTTCTAGGGCCTCTGTGCATTTTTGCCAGAGTAATAATTGCCTTATGGGAGCTATTGGGGGTGCATGAAGGCTGTTGCCTATCTTAATCCAATCTCGGACATCCAGAGTTCCAGCCTCCGGATACCAAGGGCAAAGGCAGGCTATTTCTCCTATCAATTTTTCTAAGTCCCCTATTCTGACTTGTGCTATTTCTCCCTTGGTGACGAAATAATGATTCTTTATTATTTTCTGCAGCTTTCTTGCATGACTCGTCTGCTTAGCTGACAGTTTCTCCCCCATACTCACGCTTGTTGGGAGCAGACTTGCTGAAAAATTACTTACGATTACGGGAGCAAGTCTGATGTTGCGGTAGCTACCTAGGCTGTTCCAGCTGAGTGAGCAGGGGCTATCACGGCACGGGTCACCAGATATTGCGGCAATGAAGACACATCAGGCAGGATTCATGGCAAGAAGGAAAAAAGAAGAGAAGGCTGACCACTCTCATGGGTCCCTTTTTATTGTACATGCATCCATAGCATCACATCATTGGCTCCCCTCTCCATAGCATACAGACGTGTCATTAGACTATTGGCTCAGGGGGTGTGTACAGATCATTTCATTGGCTGCTGAATCCTATACCATATATGTGTCTGTCTTTTTATTGCATCTGACTACGTGACAACTAGCTATCCTTTCAGGCAGTCAGGGTTAATTATAAACTAGAGAAATACGTGACAGCCAGGTATCCTCTCCTTAGGCAGAGAGGTTTAATTATAAGCTAGAGATTTAGATGCACTAGTGTTGCTGTATTCAGTGCAAAGGTCAGAGTTAGTATTATCCCCTGACATGGCCTGCTGGCAAGCTCATAATTCCCCACACAGTAATGCCTGGATGTGCAGGCCCAGGTGGATGCACCATTTGCATGTGCAGTATTGATCAGAGCGCGGACCACCTCCCGCCAGGAGTAGCTTTTGTACATCCCACTAGTCATGGATCCACCTATTAGAAGGCTAAGAAAGGAGAAATTACTACTTTCCTGATAATTTTCTTTTCTTTAAAGAGAATAGCTGGATGTTTTTGCTTTTGTCCTACTGCATGGCTATGTGTTACAGAGATTCCTGGTGTCAATCCAGTCCGTAGACTAGTATTATAGTCCTTGTCTGAGTTCAGTGGTTTCCTGTAGCTGAGTACTTTAATAATCAAGTTTTTGTTAGTTTGGCCACAGTTTGTTTATTTATTTAGGTTTTTTATATACCAGCATTCATGATCAGATCACATCATGCCGGTTTACATTAGAACAAGGAGTGCAAAGAACAATAAAACTATAACTAGTGCAGAGGAGTTGCAGTTACAATGAAACAGGTAATGGAACTGGGAGAAAGAGAGAAAAAGAACAATGTCAGGTTAACATAAGTTAATAATTATTTACAGTGCCCGAACGGCTACATTCTTAGGGAGGAGATGGAGGTAATTAGGAGTTGTCTGGGAAGGCTTGTTTTAAACAGCCAAGTTTTTCAATCTTTTTCGGAAAGTTGGTAGGCAAGGCTCTTGGCGAAGATTCGTGGGGATGGAGTTCCAGAGTGGGGGTCCGGCTGTCAAGAAAGCCCGGTCTCTCAAGGTTGTGTGCCGGGTGGATTTCGTATTAGGTTACCTGGAGCTTCTCTGGTCGGTCTTTGAGAGATATGTGGGCTGAGAGGATGTTGAAGGTCCAGAGATGTGAGGGTTGGTGGATGGACTTATATGATGTGTGATGGACTTGTAGATGATTCTGAAGTGAATAGGGAGCCAGTGAAGATTTTTTTAAGAGGGTGATATGTGATCTCTTCTTTTGGAGTTTGTGAGTATTCTTGCTGCCGTGTTTTGAACCATCCTGTAAGGTTTGGTGTAGGAAGATGGGAGGCCTAGGAGGATAGCGTTACAGTAATCTAGCTTTGCGAGGATTATTGCTTGCAGTATAGTTCTGAAGTCATGGAAGTGGAAAAGTGGTTTTATCCTTTCAACACTTGTAGTTTTGTGAAAGCAGTCCTTGGTGGTGCGGATTGACAAAAGCTTCAGATTCAATCTTGTTGTCAATTATTAGTTCCTAGGTCTCTGACTAGAGAGGATAGTGGGATGTTTGATGGGGGCTGGATGTTGTTGTTTTCTGGAGAAATAAGCGTGAGTTTCAGTTTTGGAGGCGTTTAAAATGAGGTTGAGGGCTGGCGAGCAGGTCATTAATTTTTTGATCGGCAGGATTCCCAGTAGTCGAGAGTTTTGAAGAGGGATTCTTAAGAGGGATCACTATCTGAACATCGTCAGCATAGATGAAGTGTTTGTTTAAGTTCGGTAAGAAGCTGGCACAGCGGGCGTAGATAAATATTGAACAGGTTGGGTGGATAAGGAGGATCCCTGTGGGACTCCTATAGGGCGTCATGACAGGAAGATTCTTTGTTTAGATTTTTACTTTGTCGCCTCTGTTGTTGAGGAAGGTTTTGAACCCAGGCGTTAGAGCAGATTGCTTGTTATTCAAAGGATGAGAGTTGGTTTATGAGGATGGCATGGTTAACAGTGTCGAAAGCTGCTGAGAGGTCCAAAAGAATCAGTAGGGAATGATTGACCTTTGTCGAGACCCAGAAGAAGGTAGTCTTTGTCAGCGAGACAAGGAGGGATTTCTGTGCTGGAAGCTTTGCGGAATCCGTATTGGGAAGGGAAGAGGAGTTTGTTGTCTTCGATGTAGTCTTGAGATTTGAGTGTTGACTAGTTTTTCCATGATCTTGGCTATGAGTGGTAGGTGGCGATCGGTCGGAAGTTGTTGGGTCAGTGGGGTCTAAGTTAGGTTTCTTTAGAAGCAATTTGAGAGATGCTAGTTTGAGGTCATCTGGGTAGAGGCCTTGAGATAAAGAGCAGTTTATGATGTCTGCCAGCGTTTGTGATATGTCATCCAGGATGGACAGGAGAATTTTGGTAGGAATATGGTCTGCAGGGTGAGAGGAGGGCTTCATTTTTTTTCAGGATTGATTGGATCTTCATTGGCTTGTGATGTTCGAAAGAATCTAGGTATGAGGATTTGTTGTTTGTTAGTTGAGGAGAACTCAGATGAGGAGGTGGTGGGGTTGGGCAGCGTGTGTTAAGAGCTTCACGATTTTGTTATGGAAAAACCGGGCCAGTTCTTCGGCTTTTGATTGTGCTTGGTTGATAGGGATAACTGGTGCGTTGAATTGGGTAAGGTTGGAGACAAAGGTGAAGAGAGCTTTGGCGTCGAAAACTAGATCGTGGATCTTGTACGCATAGAAGTCCCTTTTGGATCTGGAAGTGGAAGTTTTATATCGGTGAAGTGCCTGTTTATAGGCGCAGAGTGTGCTCGTGTTAGGGGCTTTACGCCATTTACTCTCCTTCTGTTTTAAGCTTTGTTTCAGTTTTCTGAGCTCGTTGGTAAACCAAGGTTGTCTTTTGGGGGAGTTTGTATTAGGTTTTTTTGTTACAAGGGGGCATAGCTTATTCGCTATGGTTTCAGTAATTTTGTTCCAGGATAGGAGAGCTGTGTTGGGGTTGGTGAGATCTATGTTGGTTAGTTGTGAAGTTAGTTGATTGCTGACATCTTCCGGTGAGCATGCTCTTCTATATTGGAAGGAGGGTTGGGGTCCGTGAACCGGGCTGGTTTCGTTTATTGTGAACTTAGTGGAGATTAGTGTATGGTCCGACCAGGGGACCTTCTTGCAATTCGGCTGAGAGGAATGCTTGATGTCTGAATTGACAAAGATTAGATCAAGGTTATGGCCTGCTTTGTGGGTGGGTTTGTTGACTATCTGGTTGAATCCTAGGGCTGGTAATGCCGTGAGGAAAGATTCGCAGCTGGGTGAGAGAATGGGATCGTCTACGTGTAAGTTGAAATCTCCCAGAATAATTGCTGGGGCGTCCAAATTGATAGTGGTAGTGATTAATTCAATGATAGGAGAAGTGTCTGTTTCCAAGAGCCCGGGGGGGGGAGGGGGCGTAGACTAAAAGGATTTGAAGTTGGTCTGATGTGAAGAAGCAGATTTCTAGTTTAGGGTCCGAAATGACTGTGTTGTGTGAAACCGAGGCCTTTTTTTGTTGCTAGTAGGATGCCCCCGCCTCTCTTTTTCAGTCTGGGGAGGGAGAAGATGTTGTAGTTCTGAGTTGGTAATTGATTTATTATTGCGGTGTCTGTGGGTTTTAGCCATGTTTCTGTTATGGCACATATATCTGGCTTGGCTTCTAGGAGGTAGTCATTAAGTATCAGGGATTTTTTGGTAAGGGATTGAGCATTGAAAAGAGTGAGGGTGAATAGAGTAAAACCTAGAAGTTGAGTGATCGGTGCAGTTAGGATAGGCGTAAGGGTTATTAGTGATCGCTGTCGGGCTTGCTTAATTGGTTTTCCTGTTAAGGGTGTTAGGTGTTGCAGGATAGGGATAGTGGCGTCTGGACACATTTTTTGTTTGCTGTGTTTGGAAGGAGTGGACTGGCTCTGTGGTTCGATGGAGAGTTGCGTTGAAAGTAGTGGGTTGAAGGTTATTAGCCAGTGAGGAGGGCTTGAGAGAGTGCTTGAGGGGGGGAGTAGGGTGAGGGTAGGGTGGCACTGCGGTGCTGCACGAAGGGGCGCACAAAGGCGCCTGCCCCTTTGTCACGCTCCTTCGGCGTGTGAAGCCTGGTCGCCGCGTGAGTTTAAAGGGCTCTTGGCTCCTTCGCGATTGGCTGCCCCTCAGACGTTCCTGATTGGTTGCTGGCCCAGAAGGGCTGAAGACTAGCGTCTGGTCTGCAGTGGACGGTGCCTCGTGGTCGGCGCGGTGAGCGGCCGGGGTAGGTGTGCGATCGTAGGCCTTACCTTGGCTGGTCTCGGCGCCGGCTGCGCAGGCCTCGCACGGTCTTGCTTCGGACCCGGTGGCAGGAGAAAGGCCGGATCGCGCCGCCGCGTGAGTTTAAAGGGCTCTTGGCTTGGTTTTTGCAGAGAATACTGGTTTTTGCAGAGAATACTGGCGGGCTGATGTCAGTGCAGGGGTATGTGTACTGTGACATCAGCTTTGCTCCGTCTCCATCTGCTGGTAGAGGTGCATAACCCACTGATCATGGATCCACCTATCCTCTTTAAAGAAAAGTAAATTATCAGGTAAGTAATAATTTCTCCTTCATTTTTAAAAAGATATAATAAAAAATCATCACGTTTCAAAATGTACAGTGTTTTTTTCCTTTACATTCTGGTACATCTAAGTCTTTAATGTGATTGCTTTTAGGAGTTAATGGATTATAATGATGGCTATATGGAAAATGAATGGCAGAACAGTTTTGAGGTAAGCTTTTTGCATTTAGCTTTTATTTTCAAAATGATCAGATTATATAACCAGATTGTATTATATGTTGTCTCTTTAAGTTCTACACCTTGGGAAGCTTTGATCAAGAAGTATAATCTTTAAGTTCATATATCCAATCCCAGAACGTATTGGCAAAAATGTTTAGACTGTTACCATTTTTATCAGTCTTGTTTCTATAAATAAAGGAAGCAAATTGTAAAAACTTTGTAAGGTGTTTAAAAATTTGAAAAGTGTAACATATATAGAAAGATTTAACAAATGCCCATAATAAAATGTAAGCAGTGACATGATGAGTATTTACTCAAATCTAGAGCAGCTATAAACCTAAAATGCTGGTTCATAAAGCAGCATTAAACTGATAAAAATCCAAATTCTTTGACTGTTTTTCCTCTGCATTTGTACAAGATAAGTACCGGTAAATATAAAAACCCTTAAACTAATTTTTAAATTAATTTTTCATTTATTATAAAACATTGCATTAACTGTAAACCAGTAAAATGTCTAGATATATAACACAATTGTTTCATATGTAACTACAGAGTGCTGCATATGTTTAGTAGCATTATAAAAATAAGTAATAGTAGTAGTAAGAGTTCATTAGTTATACAATCCTAGTGAAAAAGAAAACTTAAAGGCCAATAAACTGCCCACATTGGTTCATACATCACAGGTGGTCTTTACCTGTGGGGTTTGCCCCAGGAAAAAGTATCCACAGACATTTACACCTACTTTCTCTTGTGTGTACTTTTCCCAGCCAAAACAACGCATGTAGTTTTGAATGATTTACGTTTTATATACCACCTAATTATTCCCTAAGAACATACTAAGTGATTTATAACAGAGTAAAAATACATTATATTAAATACAGTATATTAACAAAAAGCAATAAACACAAAATTGAAAAAAAATTCTAAATATGCAATATATGCTAATCAATAATTTAAAAAAAACAAAAAAAAACCCCTAATACACAACTGGAACACAATTCCCATGCTCACTAGAGAGAGACTGGTGGTATCATATAAAAGTAAACTTAAAACATGGGCTTCAGCTCTCACACACACTGACCGCCCTCCTACAAATTATAAAAATTCTATACTAAGGCACACCACATCTACTACATTACTCATTCCTTATCCACCATGTGATAATTCAACCAAATTGACCAATCCCCTAAGTGGCAACCTTATATTGGTGCCTTCCCCGATTTAATCCTACCCCCATGCAAATGCCCCCAGACACAGATAGAATTATTCATGTTTTTAAACAATGCACATAATTGTACCCACATAGAGGATGTACAATTTTCAAAAAGCTCACTCGCAAGTAAAACACTTTGTTACCAATAAAAATGGCTTGGAAAATTGCCCCCTTTATATTTAGCCTCATGGCTTGGCAGCAAACTTTACATTTTATGAATTCCAAGTCTTCTATATCTCATGGAAGTCTTAAAAATCTAGAACCAATCTCCTATTGTATTGATCTGAAGAAGCGAGTATTAGATCCTGAAAGCTAAGTAAGAAAGAAATGAATTATTAGTCAACTAGAAAGATATCAACCTTTTGTTTATTGACCTTTATTTCCATCCATTTCTTATTGGGGAAACTGAAATGAATAAATGACAGCCAGAGCAAAGCAAGGAGAAAGTACAAGAATGATCTGACCTAGGGAATGTACAAGGAAGTAATTGTATGGGCCAGGCTCATAAGGAACAATCATATAGTTTGCAGCTGGAGTGCGGGAGAAGGGAAAAGGAACCATGTGTTTAGCTAGCAGTTTTCTCCAAGAGCCACCAGATTGTGTGGGATCCTTCCTTTACTATTGTGTTCAAAGAACTATATTTATTCATGTTCTGTGTGCTTCTGTAGTAGGAAGAGGTTTCTTTGTACCAAATTGAGGGACAACTCAAATGTCATCTCTTTCAGGATTTGCTTTTGCCTGGATTTTTGACTCCTTTCTTACCACGCTACACATTGCCATCACTGCCTTACCCAGGACAGCTTTTTCCTGTAACAGTTAAACACATTGAGACGCCTAATACGGTATGTTTAGTAAATTTTCATTTTATGCTAATAAATATCTCTAGGACAAAATAATCCAGCCTCTTAATTTGCACTGATTATCACACTACCTGACAGGCCAATGCAGAAAGTTGGGTTCAGGCAAATGCAAAGTTTAACCCTCAATCAGACAAACATTTTGTGAGCGCTAACCTTACAGTCGATGCAGCAAGAATTTTTATGCTCATAAATTGAGGGTTCAAAAACTTGAGTACTGCTTAGCACCCTCATGTGGAAATCCCATGCAAATGAGGGCATTAAATAGTACTTACAAATACAGAGGTGTGCTAGCCTAACCCAGATTTTCTAAGCACTGAAAACTTAACTCCTGGGTCAAAGATGTGGTTACATTTCCAGCACTGCTGTATGGGCACAAAAATGGCTCTGCTGCCATTTAGCCGCATTAAGTCAGTTCTTATCCTGTTATCTGGCCAAAGTTAGCTGCTGCCGCTTAGCCAGCTAAGTCCATACTTTTCTGACTAAGCTGCAGCAGCTAATCGCAGCCAGATAAGTACTGAATTACCCGTCTAAGTGGTGGCAGCTAATTGCAGTCAGATAGCTGGATAAGTACTATTTATCTGGTTCTCTTTTTTTTTTTTTTTTTTTTTTTTTTAAATTCTCAGCATAGTTTCTCTCTTCCTTCGTTCCCCTCCTCCACCGAGAATTAAAATGTGCCTTCAGCCTGTGTAGAACTCACATTTTAACTCAATCTAGTCTTTTTAACTCCTGATGCAATAGCTTATCATTAGCTTGCTGCATCGGGAGTTAATAAATTTGAATCTGTGTGTGAAAACCATGCACTGAAATGTAGCATACAGTTCCTTAACACACAGATTATATCGGCCTATCAGTAGGCTTGAAAGTTTGCATCTTTGAACTTTTCTCACCTATAGGATGATGTTTTGACCTAGCTACTTAAGAACATAAGAACATAAGAAAATGCCATACTGGGTCAGACCAAGGGTCCATCAAGCCCAGCATCCTGTTTCCAACAGTGGCCAATCCAGGCCATAAGAACCTGGCAAGTACCCAAAAACTAAGTCTATTCCATGTAACCATTGCTAATGGCAGTGGCTATTCTCTAAGTGAACTTAATAGCAGGTAATGGACTTCTCCTCCAAGAACTTATCCAATCCTTTTTTAAACACAGCTATACTAACTGCACTAACCACATTCCCTGGCAACAAATTCCAGAGTTTAATTGTGCGTTGAGTAAAAAAGAACTTTCTCCGATTAGTTTTAAATGTGCCCCATGCTAACTTCATGGAGTGTCCCCTAGTCCTTCTACTATCCGAAAGAGTAAATAACCGATTCACATCTACCCGTTCTAGACCTCTCATGATTTTAAACACCTCTATCATATCCCCCCCTCAGTCGTCTCTTCTCCAAGCTGAAAAGTCCTAACCTCTTTAGTCTTTCCTCATAGGGGAGTTGTTCCATTCCCCTTCTCATTTTGGTTGCCCTTCTCTGTACCTTCTCCATCGCAATTATATCTTTTTTGAGATGCGGCGACCAGAATTGTACACAGTATTCAAGGTGCGGTCTCACCATGGAGCGATACAGAGGCATTATGACATTTTCCGTTTTCTTCATCATTCCTTTTCTAATAATTCCCAACATTCTGTTTGCTTTTTGACTGCCGCAGCACACTGAACCGACGATTTCAATGTGTTATCCACTATGACACCTAGATCTCTTTCTTGGGTTGTAGCACCTAATATGGAACCCAACATCGTGTAATTATAGCATGGGTTATTTTTCCCTATATGCATCACCTTGCACTTATCCACATTAAAATTTCATCTGCCATTTGGATGCCCAATTTTCCAGTCTCACAAGGTCTTCCTGCAATTTATCACAATCTGCTTGTGATTTAACTACTCTGCACAATTTTGTGTCATCTGCAAATTTGATTATCTCACTCGTCGTATTTCTTTCCAGATCATTTATAAATATATTGAACAGTAAGGGTCCCAATACAGATCCCTGAGGCACTCCACTGTCCACTCCCTTCCACTGAGAAAATTGCCCATTTAATCCTACTCTCTGTTTCCTGTCTTTTAGCCAGTTTGCAATCCACGAAAGGACATCGCCACCTATCCCATGACTTTTTACTTTTCCTAGAAGCCTCTCATGAGGAACTTTGTCAAACGCCTTCTGAAAATCCAAGTATACTATATCTACCGGTTCACCTTTATCCACATGTTTATTAACTCCTTCAAAAAAGTGAAGCAGATTTGTGAGGCAAGACTTGCCCTGGGTAAAGCCATGCTGACTTTGTTCCATTAAACCATGTCTTTCTATATGTTCTGTGATTTTGATGTTTAGAACACTTTCCACTATTTTTCCTGGCACTGAAGTCAGGCTAACCGGTCTGTAGTTTCCCGGATCGCCCCTGGAGCCCTTTTTAAATATTGGGGTTACATTTGCTATCCTCCAGTCTTCAGGTACAATGGATGATTTTAATGATAAGTTACAAATTTTTACTAATAGGTCTGAAATTTCATTTTTTAGTTCCTTCAGAACTCTGGGGTGTATACCATCCGGTCCAGGTGATTTACTACTCTTCAGTTTGTCAATCAGGCCTACCACATCTTCTAGGTTCACCGTGATTTGATTCAGTCCATCTGAATCATTACCCATGAAAACCTTCTCCATTACGGGTACCCTCCCCAACATCCTCTTCAGTAAACACCGAAGCAAAGAAATCATTTAATCTTTCCGCGATGGCCTTATCTTCTCTAAGTGCCCCTTTAACCCCTCGATCATCTAACGGTCCAACTGACTCCCTCACAGGCTTTCTGCTTCGGATATATTTAAAAAAGTTTTTACTGTGAGTTTTTGCCTCTACAGCCAACTTCTTTTCAAATTCTCTCTTAGCCTGTCTTATCAATGTCTTACATTTAACTTGCCAACGTTTATGCTTTATCCTATTTTCTTCTGTTGGATCCTTCTTCCAATTTTTGAATGAAGATCTTTTGGCTAAAATAGCTTCTTTCACCTCCCCTTTTAACCATGCCGGTAATCGTTTTGCCTTCTTTCCACCTTTCTTAATGTGTAGAATACATCTGGACTGTGCTTCTAGAATGGTATTTTTTAACAATGACCACGCCTCTTGGACTTTTTTACTTTTGTAGCTGCTCCTTTCAGTTTTTTTCTAACAATTTTTCTCATTTTATCAAAGTTTCCCTTTTGAAAGTTTAGCATGAGAGCCTTGGATTTGCACACTGTCCCTTTTCCAGTCATTAAATCAAATTTGATCATATTATGATCACTATTGCCAAGCGGCCCCACCACCGTTACCTCTCTCACCAAGTCCTGTGCTCCACTGAGAATTAGATCTAAAATTGCTCCCTCTCTCGTCGGTTCCTGAACCAATTGCTCCATAAAGCTATCATTTATTCCATCCAGGAACGTTATCTCTCTAGCGTGACCCGATGATACATTTACCCAGTCTATATTGGGGTAATTGAAGTCTCCCATTATTACTGCACTACCAATTTGGTTAGCTTCCCTAATTTCTCTTAGCATTTCACTGTCCATCTCACCATCTTGACCAGGTGGACGGTAGTATACCCCTCTCACTGTAGTCTTCCCTGATACACAAGGGATTTCTACCCATAAAGATTCAATTTTGTATTTAGTCTCATGCAGGATGTTTATCCTGTTGGACTCTATGCCATCCCGGACATAAAGCGCCACACCTCCTCCCGACTGCTCCTCTCTCTCATTGCGATATAATTTGTACCCCGGTATAGCACTGTCCCATTGGTTATCCTCTTTCCACCATGTCTCTGAGATGCCAATTAAGTCTATGTCATCATTTACTGCTATACATTCTAATTCTCCCATCTTAATTCTTAGACTTCTGGCATTAGCATACAAACATTTCAAAGTTTGTTTTTTGATTGTATTTTTATTCTGCTTTTTAATTGATAGGGATAAGTTAGAATTTTTTAGCTCAGGTGAGTTTTTAGTTACAGGCACTTGGACTACTTTTCTAATTATTGGAACCTCACTGTCGGGATGCCCTAATTCTAATGCATCATTAGTATCCTTTAAAGATACATCTCTCCGAACCATGCGCTGCTGAGCGACTGTCGGCTTTTCCCCTTTGTTCTAGTTTAAAAGCTGCTCTATCTCCTTTTTAAAGGTTAGCGCCAGCAGTCTGGTTCCACCCTGGTTAAGGTGGAGCCCATCCCTTCGGAAGAGACTCCCCCTTCCCCATGATGGAAAATGTGTTATCTGTCAAGCAGAAACAATGAGCTACACTTGTGGATCACAACCCAAATGTATTGATCAAGACAATGATTTGCTTTGAGAATTTGCAGATTTATAATGCATCACTGGATCTGCTATATGTAAATTTATCCCTGATTCTTCAGAAGATGATTACACTTCTTTAAATTTATTATTTATGCAATTTCCAAATATACATCAAGATAATGTTGAAACAAAATCATAAGTGGATACAAAATATCCAAGTAAAAACAATATTATGAAAACTAATAAGTCTCAGCTAAAGATAGAGACCATAATCAAGAGGGATACCAAGAACTCCATCTTGAAGAAAAAGAGCATTAACTACTCAGACAAAGGAAAATAGTGATCAAAACAGCTGACCCAGGTTATCAAACAATAAGCGGACATATTCTTCCGCCTAAACAGGAACATCAGATTCAGTGACAGGAAATTGAGAGGGAACAATCTTAATAGCCTTGAAAAGGAAAATTGATTAGGTTTCAAGAAAAATTTCACACATTTACAAGGAAATTTGAGAGAAAAACTGGGCCCCCAGCTGTAACACCCTAGGTCTCATCAGTAGGAAATGCTTCCTTTTCTGTATGGCTCTGGACACATCAGGAAAAACCATGGTTCTGCCCTGTAAAAAGGTACCACCATAGTTTCTAAAATATGTCCTGAGAAGCCAGTCTCTATCAGAATCCAAAACTAAGGAAACCAAGAAAGTAGAAGGCTTGGCCATAGATGAATTAGAGGATTCCAGAAAAGCTGTAACTTCCAAGGGATTATCCAATGCTGGAGACAGATCCTATGATCTCCTACTCTCAGCTTCCTTCTTTGATGGCAGCATGTAATAAATTCTAGCAACGGAAGGAAGAGCACTTTCAAGAATTTTTAAAAATTCCAGCATATATCGTTTAAACATGTCCTGAGGAGAAACCATTGGAACAGAAGGAAAGTTCACAACATAACATATCAATATTTTCAACCCTATTTGAAAGACTTACATTATCTTCATTTAAAGCTTCTTGCAAGGGCTTTACATGAGATAAACTTTCATTAACATCATCCGGTTGTGAAGCTGTATTTTCCTTGGCATTTTCCAAAACCAAAATTCATATTTCTAAAGCCTGAACACTACTTGCATAGTCCCAACTTGAGAAGTTATCAGTTGCCCCAAACCTTCAGTGGCTTCCCAGATGGTCTCAAGGGAGAAAACCGTGGGCCTCTGCAGAGTGAAAGACATTGTGTAGAAGTATTTCTGACCAAAGAAAATTAAGAAACAGTACCTCTTTCAACCTCTCCCTGCCCTGCTGCCAAGTCCAATTGAAGGGGGAAAACTACAGACTCAATGGAATTTGCTGCCAGGAAAGATCTCTCTGCATTCCCAGCTCCCAGGAGAGTTGCCATTTTGTCATCCAAGCATGACTCTCATGACCGCATAAAGAGAAGACTGGCTACAGCTGGGTCAACGGGAGTTGTCCTCATTGCTGTGCTGGACATAACAATATCATAGAGATTTTCTGCTTATATCCCAAAAGTAGGCAAATGACTTAGAGGTAACACAAATGTGCTCAGAAGATATTGCTCTCCAGCTGTCATTCTAAGTACTACATGTACTTGAATGAAGGTTGTGGGGTTTGATTATGACCTTTTCCCCCATTGTCAGCAAGCCTGACAGGAGAATATACATGTTTACCTGTACAACAAGAATAAGTTTAGCTTGAAGTAGAGGACAAGATGGCGGCGTGAGCCAGGTCTGACAAGCGCTCTCTCTGTGAAAGATTGTTTCTTGTAAAAGATGCCAGCAAAAAGGAAGGGGAAAGTTCACCTATACCCCTACCAAAGCAACTCTCCTATCAGGACAGCGCTTGATAACTTCTTTCGGACCTGGTCTTGCTTCAGAAATGGGGGGTAATTTCCCCACTGTGGTTCCTGCTGAGGGAGCAACGGAACTGTTTGGGAGGTCACTCTTAGCCCTCCGGATCTTCATCTACCGCTGGCCCCGGAATGTGCTGGAGCTCCTCTGTCGCCCACGACGCCAGGCGATGACGTCGCCGTGGAAAACGTGGAAGGTGGGGGCCAGAGAGGAGGTTTGTCCGTGCAGTCTTTCTCCTTTCCTCGGCTATTGGAATCTGCTGGTGTTGGCACTGGGGATTTTCCTTCGACCTAGACGCCGAGTGGGAGCCTTGAAGCTTGTGGAGAATGGAGGCTGCATTTAGGAGACCAGCAGAGGAGGAAGACGTTCCCTCTCGTGGAGCAGAGGGTGAGTCGTCTTGGATTGCAATGAAGCCAGCGGTGGTTATGCTTGACGCGCTTTGGGACCTAGTGGCCGGTTTTGGCTGCTCACTCCGAGACCAAGGGATAAAGCTGGTGGATCTTAACAAAAGAACAGATTCTTTGGAAGAAAAAGTGGATGGTCAGATTACAAATATTAAATCCCAGTTAGAGAAGGTTGAATCCTATACTTCAAAAATGCAAGACTGTAATACTAAGCTAATTAAGGACTTTAATAATACCTCAAGAAGACTAGAATATATGGATAATTGATAGGTCTTTAAACCTATCTTTTTAAAATTTCCCTAAAGTTTTGGGGGAAGTACTTCATTACAGTTTAAAAAGTTACTTTAAGGAGATACTTAAATTTGAAGATGGGAAATTACCTTCTGTATGTAAATTATTTTTCTTGTCTGTTTCGGCCAAAGAGAGAGGTCCTCAAAATCAACCTGAGGTTTTAGAAAATTTAACACAATTTTTGGGAAAACTCCTCTGCGGAGGTGTATGACCGAGCTACTCTCCTGGTTACATTCCTAACTGAGCAAGAACTTAGTGAAGTAATGCGGAGATATTTTAAGAACATCTCTGCCTGCTTCTACACCCAGGAAGTCCGTATTCGCGTGTGTAACCCAGGAAAGGAGATGGGAATTTATGTTAAAATCTCAGATAATATCTCTCGGTTTCTCCTTTTGTTTAAGATACCCCTGCAAATGCGTTATTCATTCACAGAATGATTCCTTTATTTTTTTTCTACCAGAACAGTTGAAGTCATTTATTAATTCTAGGAACATAACTACCTTGTCTCTAGAAAACACCTAGGTTATGGAAGATCTTTAAGTAGATAACGCAGTGATCATGTTAAATGCCTGTTTCTTGTTTAAAAATTTATTTTCTATCTCCCTGTAATCTATCCCCTCTTGGATTATTACTTAAATTGGGAAAATGAGCATTTAAGTGTTTATATACCTTTCTAGATGATATTTTGTTTTATATTACATATGCCATTTTCATTTTTCTGGCAGTAAGTATTATCTATCTTGTATTCTGTTAAAAATTATAAAAATTAAAAAAAATTAAAAAAAGTTTAGCTTGAACCTGACCTTTGTAGCCCAAGGCAATCTCCCTGGAAACAGACTTGGCTCATGCTGGTGTTTAGGCCCAGTTGAAGTAGTATTCAACAAAGCATTGCAGACAACATGGTTAACAAGTATGACTCATTTTTCTATTGTCATATAATGAAAATTACAAGTATGCAGTTACACTGTGCCACTTAATGACAATGTATTATTCTCAAGGAATTGGCCATTTTTCAGTGTGTAGAAAATATATGCATTTCTGTAAAAGTATCTAGCACAAAATTCATTGATAGAATAGATATTTGTTTTTTATGGGGTGGAAGAGGAAGGAAGGCTATGATATGATCAATGTAACTAAAAAATGCTTCATATGGTGTTACTGTGATGTGAAGTTACAACATTCAGTAGCTTTTTTTTTCCAATTAAGAAGTTGGGTATCAGCCTGCAACCAAGCTCCATACCAGTAACTCCGTAACTGAGCTAAAAGTGCAGATCTACTAACTGATCTAGTAAGTGAACCATATTTTTGAAGGGGTGAATAAACACATTGACAAAGGTGAACCAGAAGATGTGGTGTATCTGGCTTTTCAAAAGGCATTTGACAAATGAGACATGAGAGGCTTCTAAGAAAACTAAAATGTCATGGGATAGGAGGTGATGTCCTTTTGTGGATTACAAGCTGTTTAAAAGACAGCAAACAGAGTAAGATTAAATGGTCTGTTTTCACAGTGGAAAAAGGTAAATAGTGGAGTGCCTCAGGGATCTGTACTTGGACTGGTGCTTATAAATATATTAAAAAATGTTCTGGAAAGAGGTACAATGAGTGAGGTGATCAAATTTGCGGTGACACAAAATTATGCAGAGTAGTTAAATCACAAGCAGATTGTGCTAAATTGCAGGAGGACCTTGCAAGAATGGAAGATTGGACATCTAAATGGCAGATGAAATTTAAAATGGACAAGTGCAAAGTGAATAAGTAAGTAACAAAATGATGGATGCCACGAGAAGTCTTTCTCAAATATTTATTGATGGAGACGTAAAGGATCATATGCAAGTGCCCGACTCTGGCCAAGTTTCGCCACCAACAGTGGCTGCCTCAGGGGCTTATATATCAGAGAATCATTGGGATGATGGTCAAAGTGAATTCCGACTCTGGCCGAGTTTCGCCACCAACGGTGGCTGCCTCAAGGGCTACAAACAAACATGTAAAGCAGTTTATAACATAAATATGTAAAAAACATAAATATGTAAAAAATAAATAAATAAAAAACATAAAATCATTAAAATACAAATAATAAAAATCACTACAAATAGAATTATTAAAAAACTCCTCATAAATTGCATATAAATAAAAGACATATATAAATGAAGTGACAGGAAACATAGTAATTATAGATTGAGCCAATAAGCAACATCATTGAGGACAGGACTATCCGCATAATTTAGTAGGTAATACCTTATATATCAGAGAATCATTGGGATGATGGTCAAAGTGAATTCCAACGTGCACATATGTCTAAAAAATATATCAAAATTAGTCATAATAAATTGTACCTTTGTAACAACATTCAGGATGATGCTTAACATTAAATTAAATAAAACCCCCATAATCATAATAGAAGTAAAATAAGAATGAAAACTAAAATAAGTTAAATGATATAAATATTCTATGAATTATAAAAAAAAAAAAATTTTCAATAAATAAATAAATAAAACATGTGTGTGAATATGTGTGTTACTGAAAAAATGAAACAATGTAAATTAAATTTTCTTATCCAAAACCTCTCAAAGCTTTTCAAAAGATTTTTTTTTGTTACTATCTAACCTATATCTCATCCAAATTTGAATACTGTATCGAACTAATAACTAGCACCAAGATTCAAATAATATTAATGTTGCACAATAATATGAAATTGTGTAAATGGGAAACTCATTCTAAAAAAGACACTTTCATTGAAATCATCAATTGTGTATCAACTCACATCTTATTTAAACATCAGCAGGTCCATCTCCACTCACAGAAATTTTAAAGGGGGAACGCCGAAAAAGAGTGCTCTTTAAAGGATGCCAGAATTTCATTGACAGCGGCGTCAGTTAGTAACGAATTAGACGTCAATTTATAGCGATATTTTACTATGTGCTATTACGGACCTAACCTGATACACAAATTTAAATATTAAATATCAAATATTAATGTTAAAAAATGACATAGTGAATAAGTGAATAAATACTCTATTATAAAATAAAACTACTCTTTAAAATATTGTTAATGTGTAATAAATAAATGAATAAGTGAAATAAAAGTTATGATCACTGTTAGTGTGTCAATAAATTGTGTGAGAGTATACGTGTACATTAATATAACCATCGGCGCGGTCCGTTTGGAAAGGGGCAGACACCGCAAAAAAGTACTTTTGAAAGATTTGGTTTGGCGCCAGAACTGCCCAATCATTCATTGACAGGGGCGTGGTCAAGCAGTCGATTAGTGGCGGGTTCGGCGTTACAGTAACCTAAAATATAGCGATATATTTTTCTAAGATCTGTTGCAGACCTATTTTTTTTAATACAATGCATTTTTAAGTTTATGCAGTATTCTGGCACCATTTGATTGAATTTACTACCTATGAGGTGGTCTTTGTGTCGAACTTGCGTTGCATTAAGTGGGCAGCTACTCAACTTTAATCGTGGAACAAGAAATTTGATATTATAAACACCTCTAAAGAATAAATGACACACTGACATTAATAATTTACGTTCAACTCTCATCACACATGGTTTATAATAGATCTTAGTAAGATAGAGTGATTACCATTCTTTGGGTGTTTTTTGGCGCTAGATCCGCCTTCAATTGATTGCCTGACCACGCCCCTTTAATGATTGATTGGGCGGTTTTTGGCGCCGAATCCGCCCCATAAAAGCGTCTTTTTTTGGCGTCTCTGTCCTTTAAACCTCTTGCGAGTGGAGACGGACACTGCTGATGTTTTAATGAAATGTAAGTTGGTAGACAAAGTTTACGATATGATGAATAGATATTTTACCCTCCTTGGGTACTGACTTAGCATGCACTGAGTATCTCTTAAGACACGATTTGCTCTAAGATTTTCACTAGAGAACCCTATATTGCCTGTATCACACCAATAGTGATTTAATCTTGGCACTAGCCACACTGTCACAAGTTTGAAAAAACTTTAAAAATTTTTTATTTCACTCACAAGACTCATTATCTAATCACACATTAATAAAATTTTAAAGAGTACTTTTGGTTTTTAATGCAGTATTTGTTTACTGACTCACTATGTCCTTTTTAACACTAATGATTTATATTTAATATCTAAAATCTGTGTATCAGACTAGGTCTGTAACAGATCTTAGAAAAATATATCGCTATATTTTAGGTTACTGTAACGCCGAACCCGCCACTAATAGACTGCTTGACCACGCCCCTGTCAATGAATGATTGGGCAGTTCTGGCGCCAAACCAAATCTTTCAAAAGTACTTTTTTGCGGTGTCTGCCCCTTTCCAAACGGACCGCGCCGATGGTTATATTAATGTACACGTATACTCACACATAATTTATTGTCACACTAACAGTGATCATAACTTTTATTTCACTTATTTATTTATTACACATTAACAATATTTTAAAGAGTAGTTTTATTTTATAATAGAGTATTTATTCACTTATTCACTGTCATTTTTTAACATTAATATTTGATATTTAATATTTAAATTTGTGTATCAGGTTAGGTCCGTAATAGCACATAGTAAAATATCGCTATAAATTGACGTCTAATTCGTTACTAACTGACGCCGCTGTCAATGAAATTCTGGCATCCTTTAAAGAGCACTTTTTTTTCGGCGTTCCCCCTTTAAAATTTCTGTGAGTGGAGATGGACCTGCCGATGTTTAAATAAGATGTGAGTTGATACACAATTGATGATTTCAATGAAAGTGTCTTTTTTAGAATGAGTTTCCCATTTACACAATTTCATATTATTGTGCAACATTAATATTATTTGAATCTTGGTGCTAGTTATTAGTTCGATACAGTATTCAAATTTGGATGAGATAAAGGTTAGATAGTAACAAAAAATCTTTGAAAAGCTTTGAGAGGTTTTGGATAAGAAAATTTAATTTACATTGTTTCATTTTTTCAGTAACACACACACAAATTCACACACATGTTTTATTTATTTATTGAAAAAATTTTTTTTATAATTCATAGAATATTTATATCATTTAACTTATTTTAGTTTTCATTCTTATTTTACTTCTATTATGATTATGGGGGTTTTATTTAATTTAATGTTAAGCATCATCCTGAATGTTGTTACAAAGGTACAATTTATTATGACTAATTTTGATATATTTTTTAGACATATGTGCACATTGGAATTCACTTTGACCATCATCCCAATGATTCTCTGATATATAAGGTATTACCTACTAAATTATGCGGATAGTCCTGTCCTCAATGATGTTGCTTATTGGCTCAATCTATAATTACTATGATTCCTGTCACTTCATTTATATATGTCTTCTATTTATATGCAATTTATGAGGAGTTTTTTAATAATTCTATTTGTAGTGATTTTTATTATTTGTATTTTAATGATTTTATGTTTTTTATATATTTATTTTTTACATATTTATGTTATAAACTGCTTTACATGTTTGTTTGTAGCCCCTGAGGCAGCCACCGTTGGTGGCGAAACTCTGCCAGAGTCGGGCACTTGCATATGATCCTTTACGTCTCCATCAATAAATATTTGAGAGAGACTTCTCGTGGCATCCATCATTTTGTTACTTCCAAGTGCAAAGTGATGCATATACGGAAAAATAACCCTTGCTGTAATTACACAATGTTAGGAGTTACCACCCAGGAAAGAGATCTAGGCATCATAGTGGATAATACATTGAAATCGTTGGCTCAGTGTGCTCTGCCAATCAAAAAAATATATAATGTTAGGAATTATTAAGAAGGGAATGGCAAAACAATGGATGTTATAATGCCTCTGTATCGCTCCATAGTGAGACTGTATCTTGAATACTGTGTGCAATTCTGGTCACCGTTTCTCAAAAAAGATATAGTTGCACTGGACAAAGTGCAGAGAAGGGCGACCAAAATAAGTGGCATGGAATGGCTGCCCTATGAGGTAAGGCTAAGGAAGTTAGGGCTTTTCAGTTTGGAGAAGAGATGACTGAGGGGGGGATATGATAGAAGTCTACAAAATAATGAAAAGACTTGAAAAATTTAATGTAAATTGGTTATTTACTCTCTCAGATAATAGAAGACCTAGGGGGCACTTCATGAAGTTATCAAGTAGCTCATTTAAAACAAATCAAAGAAGGGAAGTCACGTGGTGTGATGTGAGGGGAAGCAGCACTTTCAGCTCGCTTTGGGATCCCACTGACTCTCATCCCAATTACCGTATTTTTCGCTCCATAAGACGCACTTTTTCCCCCCCAAAAGTGGGGGGAAAATGTCTGTGCGTCTTATGGAGCGAATATAAAAAAAATTAAAAATCTAACAAAACCCCCGCCCTCCCCCCCCCCCCCCCCCCAGACCTTCCAAATTAATTTACTACAACCCCCCACCCTCATGAACCCCCCAAGACCTGCCATAAGTCCCTGGTGGTCCAGCGGGGGTCCGGGAGCAATCTCCTGGACTTGGGCCGTCTGCTGCCAGCAATTAAAATGGTGCCGACGGCCCTTTGCCCTTACTATGTCACAGGGGCTACCGCTGCCATTGGTCGATCCCAGTGACATAGTAAGGGCAAAGGGCCGTCGGCGCCATTTTAATTGCTGGCAGCCGACGTTCCAAATCCAGGAGATTGCTCCCGGACCGCTCCAGGACCCCCGCTGGACCACCAGGGACTTTTGGCAGGTCTGGGGGGGGGGTTCAGGAGGGCTGTAGTAAATTAATTTGGAAGATCTTGGGGAGGGGTCAGGAGGGTGGGGGTTGTATTTAATTAATTTAAAGTGTTGGGATGTTTGTTTTTTTTGGGGGGGGGGGAGGTTTCCCACAGAATTAGAAAGACAAAAGTTTTCTGATCTGGGGAATGGACCAAAATGGCCCTCCCTAGACCTGAAAACAAAATGGGGAGAGAGAAAAAAATGTTATGCGCTCTCCTAATTTATTTATTTATTTATTTATTTAGTGTTTTTCTATACCGGCATTCCCAATAGGTATCACATCATGCTGGTTTACATTTAACAAGGGGCGGTGTAAAATGAAGATACAATAAAACTTTAACAGGTGTGAAGAGAAACGTTGAAGTTACAATAAAACAGGGATGTACACAACTGGGAGCAGAAATAAAAAGGTGATAGGAATTTAGCAGAAAGAGCGATTATTTACAATGTTATGGTATTTACAATGTTATTGTTTACAATGTTATGGTAATGTCTGAGAGTAAATTGAGGGTGCGTTAATTTGCTCCATAAGACGCACAGACGCCCGGGGACAGAGCCGGTTTAGCACAAATGTATTTTTTTTTTTAATTTCCCCCCTCTGAATCCTATATGCGTCTTATGGTCAGGTGCGTCTTATGGAGCGAAAAATACGGTAATTACTTTTAAGTGACTTTTATCACTACTTTCTTGGGCCATACTGCATCGGGTGAGTGCAGCAGTGACCTTTCCAAATATTTTCGCAGCATTTCGCAGTACTTCTATGTCTAAATCTGTGCAGAGAGAGAGAACGATCTCGCCCGGGAGTAAAGATGGTGGATGAGAATAGCAACCCGGCTTCCCCAGCCACGCCTGACAATAACACCGCTAAAGTAGTGGCCTCGGTGGCTCTCACACTGGAAGATAAATTTCAGAAAATTGATACCGGATTTGACGAGGCTTATGCCCTGCTAACAGAAATGGGGAAGTGGATCACCGTGCTGGAGACCGATGTTTCAGCCATAGAGGATCGCATGACCGCCCTGGAAAAAGTAAGGGCTTTAAAGAATTTCATTGACAAGCAATCAGAAAAGCTAGAAGACTTGGAGGACCATTCCAGAAGGAACAATCTGAGATTTGTTGGCTTTCCTGACTCCAAGAAAAGGACATAAGCACAACTATTGAGCAATGGCTACCACTAGTTTTGCTCTTGCTGGAGCGTCTAGGCCGCATCCACATGGAATGAGCACATCACTTGGGCACTCGGGAGCTCAGCAGAAATAAACCTCGTCCAATATTGGTAAAATTATTATGCTCAAAAACAGATCTTGTTGGCTTATAGGAAGCAAAGAACCATTACATATGAAGACGCACCTATTCTTACCTTTCAAGATTTCTCTGCTGGTGTCTCTGCCCAATGTAAGCTTTTTTTCCCCTGTCTGCACAAGACTTGTGTCTCTGCAATTATCATTCACCCTTTTATACCCTGCAAAACTGCGGATCATCCATGACAATAAACTGAGGATTTTCACCTCTGTGTCTGACGCTGAAGCCTTTCTGACCACTATCTCTCCTGGTGAGTGAAGCGGCGCTTTGGCACATTATGGATCCTATTTCAATTCTAAGCCTGTAATCGGTGTTATGTTCATGGACCCTTGAGCCAGCTGAGACAGATGACGCACCATGGGAAGGCCCACAGTGGAGGTCGGAGCCAGGAGGCGGCACGAGACCTGATGGATCTTCACCACTGGAAGCCCGAGATCCCCCCAGGACGGAGCCCATGAGGAACCGAGCCGCTTGGACTTCCTAGTGGTCTACTGTGGCGAGTATCTAAATAGATGTCCCGGAGAGTGAAGATGAGGAAGCTGGAGCCAGGAGGCCAACTGGAACTTCACCACTGGAAGCCCGTGGTCCCCCCGGGAGGAGCCCGTGAGGACCCGAGCCGCTTGGACTTAGGCAAGGCCTCCTGGATGAAGCGAGCAGGATGCTGGGGAACGAGCCGAAGTTCGAAGCCAGGAACAGCAACTAGAGACTCTAACCGAGTGAACCTCATTGCAAGGCAAAGGAGAAGACTGCCAAGCCAGTTTAAATGTTGGAAGCATCTGATGTCACTTGAGAGGGTGGAGTCATCCTCTCCCGCACTGGCCCCTTTAAATAGTAGAGCCCCTGCGCGCGCGCCTAGGGGACGGGCCCAGATGCCGTGCATCGACGTCAAGAGACGCCGCAGGAAGGGCCTAACCAGGCCAGGAGGGGAATGCCCAGGATCCCGGAGTGGCTTGGGGTGAGTGCAGGAACCGGCTGCGGACCTCCGCGGTCCGGATCACAACAGTACCTCCCCTTTTACGCCCCCTTCCTGGAGGTCTGGGTTTAGCCGGGTGGTCCAAGTGAAAGTGGCAAAGAAGGATTTTATCCAAGATGTTGGAGGCCGGCTCCCAAGTATTCTCCTCGGGGCCATATCCCTCCCAGGAGAGAAGATACTCCCATCTTCTATGAACGAACCGAATATCGAGGACCTCCTTCACCTGATAGACAATGTCTGGTTTAGCGGGGGTACAGAGGTTTATTGTGGAAGACGGACAGAATCAAAAGCTTGAGTAAGGACACGTAGAAGACTACGTGGATCCTTAACGTGGGCGGAAGGCATAAACGGTAGGAGACAGCGCCCACTCGCTCCACCACGGCAAACGGACCAATATACCAGGGAGCCAAACGCATGGAGGGAATCAGCAGTTGCCCAGGAGGGGAAGGGTTAGGGCGGCCGTCATAGTTGGTGATTCGATTATTAGGAATGTAGATAGCTGGGTGGCTGGTGGGCGTGAGGATCGCCTCGTAACATGCCTACCTGGTGCGAAGGTGGCAGACCTCACGTGTCACCTAGATAGGATTTTAGACAGTGCTGGGGAGGAGCCGGCTGTCGTGGTACATGTGGGCACCAACGACATAGGAAAATGTGGGAGGGAGGTTCTAGAAGCCAAATTTAGGCTCTTAGGTAGAAAGATTAAATCCAGAACCTCCAGGGTAGCATTCTCTGAAATGCTCCCTGTTCCACGCGCAGGTCACCAGAGGCAGGCAGAGCTCCGGAGTCTCAATGCGTGGATGAGACGACGGTGCAAGGAAGAGGGATTCAGTTTTGTTGGGAACTGGGGAACCTTTTGGGGAAGGGGGGAGTCTCTTCCGAAGGGATGGGCTGCACCTTAACCAGGGTGGAACCAGACTGCAGGCGCTAACCTTTAAAAAGGAGATAGAGCAGCTTTTAAACTAGAACAAAGGGGAAAGCCAACAGTCGCTCAGCAGCGCATGGTTCGGAGAGAGGTATCTTTAAAGGATACTAATGATGCATTTGAATTAGGGCATCCCGACAGTGAGGTTCCAATAATTAGAAAAGTGCCTGTAACTAAAAACTCACCTGAGCTAAAAAATTCTAACTTATCCCTATCAATTAAAAAGCAGAATGAAAATACAAACAAAAAACAAACTTTGAAATGTTTGTATGCTAATGCCAGAAGTCTAAGAAGTAAGATGGGAGAATTAGAATGTATAGAAGTAAATGATGACATAGACTTAATTGGCATCTCAGAGACATGGTGGAAAGAGGATAACCAATGGGACAGTGCTATACCGGGGTATAAATTATATCGCAATGACAGAGAGGAGCACTCGGGAGGAGGTGTGGCACTTTATGTCCGGGATGGCATAGAGTCCAACAGGATAAACATCCTGCATGAGACTAAATACAAAATTGGATCTTTATGGGTAGAAATCCCTTGTGTGTCAGGGAAGACTATAGTGATAGGGGTATACTACCGTCCACCTGGTCAAGATGCTGAGACGGACAGTGAAATGCTAAGAGAAATTAGGGAAGCTAACCAAATTGGTAGTGCAGTAATAATGGGAGACTTCAATTACCCCAATATAGACTGGGTAAATGTATCATCGGGTCACGCTAGAGAGATAACGTTCCTGGATGGAATAAATGATAGCTTTATGGAGCAATTGGTTCAGGAACCGACGAGAGAGGGAGCATTTTTAGATCTAATTCTCAGTGGAGCACAGGACTTGGTGAGAGAGGTAACGGTGGTGGGGCCGCTTGGCAATAATGATCATAATATGATCAAATTTGATTTAATGACTGGAAAAGGAACAGTGTGCAAATCAAAGGCTCTCGTGCTAAACTTTCAAAAGGGAAACTTTGATAAAATGAGAAAAATTGTTAAAAAAAAAACAAAACTGAAAGGAGCAGCTACAAAAGTAAAAAATATCCAAGAGGCGTGGTCATTGTTAAAAAATACCATTCTAGAAGCACAGTCCAGATGTATTCCACACATTAAGAAAGGTGGAAAGAAGGCAAAACGATTACTGGCATGGTTAAAAGGGGAGGTGAAAGAAGCTATTTTAGCCAAAAGATCTTCATTCAAAAATTGGAAGAAGGATCCAACAGAAGAAAATAGGATAAAGCATAAACATTGGCAAGTTAAATGTAAGACATTGATAAGACAGGCTAAGAGAGAATTTAAAAAGAAGTTGGCTGTAGAGGCAAAAACTCACAGTAAAAACTTTTTAAAATATATCCGAAGCAGAAAGCCTGTGAGGGAGTCAGTTGAACCGTTAGATGATCAAGGGGTTAAAGGGGCACTTAGAGAAGATAAGGCCATCGCGGAAAGATTAAATGATTTCTTTGCTTCGGTGTTTACTGAAGAGGATGTTGGGGAGGTACCCATAATGGAGAAGGTTTTCATGGGCAATGATTCAGATGGACTGAATCAAATCACGGTGAACCTAGAAGATGTGGTAGGCCTGATTGATAAACTGAAGAGTAGTAAATCACCTGGACCGGATGGTATATACCCCAGAGTTCTGAAGGAACTAAAAAATGAAATTTCAGACCTATTAGTAAAACTTTGTAACCTATCATTAAAATCATCCATTGTACCTGAAGACTGGAGGATAGCAAATGTAACCCCAATATTTAAAAAGGGCTCCAGGGGCGATCCGGGAAACTACAGACCGGTTAGCCTGACTTCAGTGCCAGGAAAAATAGTGGAAAGTGTTCTAAACATCAAAATCACAGAACATATAGAAAGACATGGTTTAAAGGAACAAAGTCAGTATGGCTTTACCCAGGGCAAGTCTTGCCTCACAAATTTGCTTCACTTTTTTGAAGGAGTTAATAAACATGTGGATAAAGGTGAACCGGTAGATATAGTATACTTGGATTTTCAGAAGGCGTTTGACAAAGTTCCTCATGAGAGGCTTCTAGGAAAAGTAAAAAGTCATGGGATAGGTGGTGATGTCCTTTCGTGGATTGCAAACTGGCTAAAAGACAGGAAACAGAGAGTAGGATTAAATGGGCAATTTTCTCAGTGGAAGGGAGTGGACAGTGGAGTGCCTCAGGGATCTGTATTGGGACCCTTACTTTTCAATATATTTATAAATGATCTGGAAAGAAATACGACGAGTGAGATAATCAAATTTGCAGATGACACAAAATTGTTCAGAGTAGTTAAATCACAAGTAGATTGTGATAAATTGCAGGAAGACCTTGTGAGACTGGAAAATTGGGCATCCAAATGGCAGATGAAATTTAATGTGGATAAGTGCAAGGTGATGCATATAGGGAAAAATAACCCATGCTATAATTACACAATGTTGGGTTCCATATTAGGTGCTACAACCCAAGAAAGAGATCTAGGCGTCATAGTGGATAATACATTGAAATCGTCGGTACAGTGTGCTGCGGCAGTCAAAAAAGCAGACAGAATGTTGGGAATTATTAGAAAGGGAATGGTGAATAAAACGGAAAATGTCATAATGCCTCTGTATCGCTCCATGGTGAGACCGCACCTTGAATACTGTGTACAATTCTGGTCGCCGCATCTCAAAAAAGATATAATTGCGATGGAGAAGGTACAGAGAAGGGCTACCAAAATGATAAGGGGAATGGAACAACTCCCCTATGAGGAAAGACTAAAGAGGTTAGGACTTTTCAGCTTGGAGAAGAGACGACTGAGGGGGGGGGGATAGGATAGAGGTGTTTAAAATCATGAGAGGTCTAGAACGGTAGATGTGAATCGGTTATTTACTCTTTCGGATAGTAGAAAGACTAGGGGGCACTCCATGAAGTTAGCATGGGGCGCATTTAAAACTAATGGGAGAAAGTTCTTTTTTACTCAATGCACAATTAAACTCTGGAATTTGTTGCCGGAGGATGTGGTTAGTGCAGTTAGTATAGCTGTGTTTAAAAAAGGATTGGATAAGTTCTTGGAGGAGAAGTCCATTACCTGCTATTAAGTTCACTTAGAGAATAGCCACTGCCATTAGCAATGGTAACATGGAATAGACTTAGTTTTTGGGTACTTGCCAGGTTCTTATGGCCTGGATTGGCCACTGTTGGAAACAGGATGCTGGGCTTGATGGACCCTTGGTCTGACCCAGTATGGCATTTTCTCATGTTCTTATGAATGTTCTTATTGCTTAACCATACCTTATCCCCAGGGCGAAATACCAGAGCAGGGCATCGCAGTCTGCATATTTCTTTGACGTAGCAGCGGTCTGTCATTATCTCTCCCGAGTGGACTTCCAAAGGATATGTAGCTATCAAGCTGAGATTTGTGCTGCAGGAGATGAAGACCTATATCAAGAAAAATCACACACAAAAACGTGAGGTAGAATCGGACGGATTTACCCTCATAAGTGAGTGGCTGTTCATATACACCGAACCCGGTGTTTTTAAAACCAATCAAGCACTTTAAATTTTATGTGCAAGCACTCATTAGATAATCATAGGGTATCCCAAATTCTCTTTTTTTGTGATTTTTCAATTTTTTTTTAGAGAGTCCTTCTTTTACCAAGCACGTTGTACAAATGCCGTACTGAGATGTATAAACACTGTTCCTTCTAAATTTTAACGAAGGCAAACTTCTTTTAGGCATGGACTTCTGGCAGCATTTAAATATGGAAAAGTCATACTTATCTTAAACTTTTCCAAAAATTGCAAACTGCTCCTCAGCCTTGTTCAGCAAAAGAGCCCGACACCGCTGGTGTTTCGAAAAACTTCTTCAGGGGCCTGGAGGTCTGAAAAGAGATGTAACAAAAACAGATTAAACATTCATGCAATCAGTCTTCATGAAGCACAATCTCCACAGACTTACGGGTTAAGAATGGAAACGCCAACTCTTCTAGCGTACGGCAAAAGACAGAATCCGCCATATTGAAGCTGACTTATATGAGGCTATGTACTGCCTCATACTGCTACATACTGCTACGTACTTCTTTTGCTGAACAAGGCTGAGGAGCCATTGTTCGTAATTTTTGGAAAAGTTTAAGATAAGTATGATGGGCAGGGATTTTTGTCTAGCACAGGTAGGGCAAGAATTAACATACAGAAGTACATCTTTCTTTACTTGAGGCTACCAGTAGTATTTGGTCAATAGCTCTAAGGTCTGGGCGACTCCGGGATGACCGGCAGTTAACGAGTCGTGGGCCCATGATAATACTTTCTTGCGCAGGCACTACCGTCTTGCCTAGAGGCACAAGCTCTGAAGCTGCCAGAAGGGCTTTGGCCGGATCTAAGATGTATTGAGGCGGTTTGGGGGTGTCTTCGGTTTCAGCAGTGCGAGAGAGGGCATCAGCCCAAACATTCTTACATACTGGTCTGTAGCGGAGGAGAAAGTTGACCCAGCTGAAAAATAGAGACCAGCAAACTTGCCAGGGATTGAGGTGTTGAGCCAGACATAGAAACTCTAAGTTCTTGTGGTCTGTATAAATAATTATGGGATGTTGGGCCCCTTCAAGCCACTGGCGCCACTCTTCAAAGGCCAGCTTAATGGCCAACAACTCCTTGTCCCTGATACCGTA